>NW_026944040.1:0-423647 GCF_033296635.1 Dichotomopilus funicola
GGGGGGGGGGGGGGGGGGGGGGGGGGGGGGGGGGGGGGGGGGGGGGGGGGGGTGTTGGTGATGTCGAGTAAGAGGTGGGGCTATATGTACCTTCGTAGCCGTTTTTCGGTCTTGGGAGCTTTCGGCCGGCGGGCTTTTTTGGGCGGTGATTCGATATCGTATTCAGGAGCGTCGTACTGGTCTGCATACTGGTCTGGATAGTACTGGTTTTCGGCGTAGGTGTCGGTGTGGTATGCGTTTGTCGCTTCGACGCCCACATCGTGAGTCTGGTACTTCGGTTTGCGGCTCTCGGCACCGAGCTGCGAAGCCGATGCCCTGGGCACAGCAGCGCCTTGAGCTCCCATTTCCGAAGCAATGGTGGTTATCGAAAGTGTGATTGAAGTACGATTGAAGCTGCGTATTGGCCGGTTGACTTGCTCGATCGTTGGCTGCATCAATCAAGGGGAGAGCAGCTAACGACAATGGTAGAAGTTTCGATGGGGTCCGGAAATTGAGAAGGCGAGGAAAGCAATTTTGTGCGTGGTCTTGTTGACTAATAATTAATACCTACGTAGGTACTTACCTTCCTTCCTACCCTTAAATTCCATTCAGCCCTTTATAACCACCCCTTTCGCTCCTCCTTCCAACAGCTCCCCCATCCGGCAAATGCCCAAACGCGGATGGCGCATTTTGGGGGGCGCGGGCACGCTCGATGCTGCCCGCTTGCTCCCCTCCCTAAGTTCGATTCAGGGAGGGAGCACTACAGTAAAAATTCTTCGGGATTTTCGTAGCTGTCTACAACCTCCCCGGAGGAAGTGGGCAGTGAGCTTTTTGATTTTTTAGACCAGTTTTCTTGTTACAGTTGTTGTTGGAAAATCGTTCAACACTTCTTTCTTAATGTTGTATTAATTAATTCTCAATGTTTCTTTTTTTTTTTTGTCAATCATATATGCTGGCAAGAAAGCTCCGGCTTCTTATCACTTTTCAAGTTTTCCATTTTATCGCTATGAAAGCAAAGCATCAGGCCTAACTAAGCACATGGAAATCCGGTACACCATCCAAGCTCTCTTAGAGTCAACGAGTCCTCACATCCAGAATCAGCAGCCTTGAACCTTTCATTTCTCCTGTTTCTGCCTGCCCCCCTACTTCCTTCTTTTCCTACCCAATCTTTTTACCCTCCTCCATAGCCACACTCAGCAGATCTGCCATTTCACACCTCGTCAATGACGGTAGTGGTGCCACCCAACCTTAGCTCTGGCCTGAGCAAGAACCCATTTCCGCGTGTTGGCCAAAGCGGCGTTGTGATACCCTCGCTGGCGTACCGCTCGGTTGAAACCACTCTTTGTTCGCTTGAAATACACGGCCAAGTGACAGAAACTGAGTGAGTGCTTGTGATCGTAAAGGCAGTGGCTACCCAAGTGACTTGGCGAAACCGGGGTTTCGAGGATCTCCGGAGCGTCCAGGCGAGCATCGAACCAGACATGAGCAAAATCCTGGTCGGGTGGGATTGGTCTGATGACTGGCCTGACGTTTGCATCGTACTGTGGGTCGTTATTGTAGCCCGGTTTCGTCTTATCCATGGCCGTGCTGGTGCTTCCAAAGTGGGTGTTATCTTTCTTCTTCTTCCCAAGGTCGCCGTTGAGATAGTTAAGCAGGGCCAAGTTCGTTCGTGTGAGTTTTAAGGGGGGCGTTGTGCCCCAGGCACCGTAACAGCCCCCTTCCGTATGTCTAACTTTGGCGATGCGAGCATCGTTGCTGTCCTTGCGCTTAGCCGGCGTGATTCCCCCAAAAGCAGTACATCTTTTCTTCTGTGGTCTTGGAGCCATTGTGACAATGAGACGGTAGTGCCAAACAGGATTGGCAAGCTGAGAAGAATATTGAAGGAAGAACGGAGATTCAGGGCGAGGATGGCGTTATGCTTTGCCTTTTGTTTCGGGACAACTGACGCTATTAATAGTCCATTCCTACCTGTCACACAAGTACAAACTCAGCCCCTCAGTCAACAGTCTTTAGGTAATGGCTCATTCCTGACACAACTCGATATGACAGGCCATGTGTTTGGGGTAAAGTCATGCCGGCTGGTGTGGAGTTTCCGTCACAAGGATTGACATGCTTATTCATTCCATGGGAAACCAACTAAGAGAGAAATGAGCACTGATGAGAGCCTTGGAGCTGCTTAATTACAACCTCAGCATTCAACGACATGTATGCCGTCAAAGCTGTACTTGCATGGTTTTCAAGCCTTGTTCACGATCATGCTGGTGCTTGTCCCTTTCGACACCCACAGAAACACTCGCTAACACTAGTTTATTGTTTAAGCTAAGACGTTGCCATTGAGCTCAGGTATTTTGGTTATACCCTAAAGAAACTCCGTTCACAGCCTCACAGGTTGACCATTAATTGCTTCCAGACTCAAACTCTTTCAGAAAATGCCAACAGGACTTCCAAGAACATTCAAGCCGTTGTTTAGGCATTTGTTAACGGCTGTCCCATTCAATAAGCGCCCAATGTGTGGGAAATTTGACGTCACTCCCTGCGTTTGCTGCCAAACAACATGGAGTTATGTACTGGTTTCGAACTTGGCTTGACTGGTGGTTTGAACATCAGTGGGCAGCAAGGCCTGGAAACTGATTTTTCACAAATATCTGGCCGCATGAAGCTCATGGGTTTTGTCGTTAGTTGCCAAGAATTGTTGTTTGTTTTGCTGGAGGCAATATAATGATACGGTTTGTTCCAGCCGTCGGCTACCTGCACCATCATCATAGGAGATGCAAACGCACCACCGTGACCCCCTGTCTTCAGATTTTGAATCAGGAGTGGGAAAGATTGGGTGGCCGACGAGGGAAGGTACTGGAAATTCCGGAAAATAATTTGGATCCCTGGCATAGTGCCTTCCCATTACCCCTAAGTCAGCCACTCCTTCCTTCACAAGAAGTAACGCCTGGTTGCTTTGCCAGTTCCGGCTGAGAATTCTTTACCCCGCTAGTCTGTTCAATCTATCTGCCAGTGGGAATACCGAGCCAAATATCCGGGACCAAGAATCACGATCTTCCGGAACTTCCGCTGCCCCATTAGGTTCCACGGAAACCTTCCATGCTCCGCCCTTACCCCCGGCAGTCTCGGCATCCTAACTTTTCTACCTTACTTATGTCCAGTGTTTTAGAGCACAGCTATATTGCGTGCCTCACACCTAGTTGGTAGTACCGCGGATACCGCCGCACAAGGTTTTGAGTATCAACAACGGTTGGACAGTCGCCCACGGTGGGCAAAAGTGGTAGCCAGTATGGACATCGTCGGCAACGATCCGGACACTCAGGTCTGCTACTCCTTCATTCTACGTTTCCTTCGTCTTTTCCTGGTAGCCCACGCTGTCGTGGCCGTACCGTGTCTCTGAGACTGATAATTGGCGATTACTAACGAGTCCATCTTACAGTCCGCGATCGACATCATCCAGAGCCATGTCTTCTTCAAGCCCGAGGGGGATCACAGTTGGCAATCAAGGCCAGAGTTCCCGACCGCAGCCGAGATGCTTCAGGAAAAGTCCGATTTTGACAAGCTTCCGAAGAACCCAGTCGATGTGCCTTGGGCTTCCAAAATGGAGTATCTCACGGCGCAGTACGAGATTCTGCGCATGGAGGCAGTGGAGGGCTTGCGCCATTCCGTACAGAGTTTTGCCAGCAGACACCGAAGGGATATTCCCATGGACGACGATTTTACAAATGTCTATTCCCAGGTGTGTTCTTGTCTTGCCACGGAACGATGACGAGGGACTCATTTTGGCAATCATAGGTGCGGGTCAAAGAATATGTCCTCACGAACATCGGACCTGTCGCCAGAGTCTCTTTTTCGCTGCGGTCCAAATTCCGCATTTTGTGGCAACAATCCAAGAGACTTCAGCCAGGGAGTATTGTCGCCTTGTCTCCGAAGAGCGATGGATTCAAGAAAATCTGCAAGATTGCCACGATCGCCCAGCGCCCTTACGAAGACGGGCTCGATCAGGATCCCCCTGTTGTCGACATTCTGTGGACCGATCCCAACGATGCAGTCATAGATCCCAACATGGAGTTTGTTATGTTGGAATCGCTGTTCGGATATTTTGAGTCAGCCCGCCATTCCCTGATTGGGCTCCAACATGTAGCGAAGACTGAGTGAGCAACGCCTCATTTCTGGCAATTCGTCAGGTTGTAGTCCTGCTAACGTCCTTTGTCATCATAGCTCACCCATTGACAAATATCTCACTGGTTCGCACATCACGGATACAGTTCCTACCTTCGTCTTGGACAACCCGGGGATGGACCTTTCCAGCGTTGCTGGCAAAGCCACGGAGGACGACTCGGAAGCTGTGGAAGAGCTCAAGACCCACGACATGGTCAATGACGGGGAGCCCCCTGGCCTCCAAGATCTTACTTACATGGACGAATCTCAGCTTTCTGGCTTGTACCGCATAGTGTCCAAAGAACTCGCCATTGTACAAGGGCCCCCAGGGACTGGCAAGACTTTCACCTCGGTCGAAGCCCTCAAAGTCATGGTTGCCAACCGACGAAAACGCCGGGGTCCCCCCATCATTGTGGCTGCCCAAACCAATCATGCCCTGGACCAGATTCTGGTGCATTGTATCAATGCTGGCGCCAACGTGCTCCGGCTGGGAGGAAGGACGCAGAATGAGCTGATCAAACCCCGTACACTCTTTGAACTGCGGAATGAATGCGGGAAAAACCAAATTCCTGCCGACAACAAATTAGTGAGGATTGATCACGATCGGAGGACAAACGCGGGGAAGATCCAGGAGTTGGTTGATGGGTTGTTCAGTGATCGGTTGTTGGATCCAGAGATGCTTTTGGAATTTGGGATCATCACGAAGCAACAGCACGATTCATTAGTCGATGACTCGATGGAGTCGCACGAGGCCATGGATGTTCACGGCCCCTTTGCCCTCTGGCTCGGTGACAGCCTCATCCCGGCCAGCATTCGCGAAGACCGCCACCCAACAGTACTCGAGGTGACGGAAGCCGAAGTGAGACGAGACCTTCCGGAATTCGAGTGCGAGGAGGACGAAGACTTGGAGAATATTGCCGATGACAACGAGGCCTTGTTTCGGCTGAGGGGACCAAGAATCCAACTGGAACATACCTGGTCGGGCAAAGATCCAGCAAACCTAGCATCTTGGGGGCGAGCTGTTAACCGAGCTCTTCAGAACGACGATCTCTACAATATCGACAGAAATTTACGGGGCGCTGTGTACCAGCACTTCCAGGCCCGGCTGCTGGAGGTCATGTCCCCTAAATTCACTGCCTTGATCGCCGAAAGCATGGAGTTGTGCCAGAAGAGAAAGGCTTTCAAATTCCTAGGCAATACCCAGGTAGTCCGCAAACTGCGTATCGACATCGTCGGCTGTACGACAACGGGTTTGACCAAATACCGCGGATGCCTTGCCGCCATGCAGCCGGAATCACTGCTCATCGAAGAGGCAGCCGAGACTCGGGAGGCCAATATCGTTTCGGCCCTCTATCCCTGCATTCAGCAGCTGGTGCTGGTGGGAGACCACAAGCAACTCGCCCCCAAGTGCGACATCCAACGCCTGGGCGACCCTCCACACAATATCAACGTGTCGCTCTTCCAAAGAATGGTCAACTTAGACATGCCGTATGTCATGTTGAAGCAGCAGAGGCGCATGAAACCTGAACTCCGCCATATTCTGAATCCTTTCTACCCAGAGCTGTACGATCATCCCTCGGTGAGGAAGATCAACGAGCGCCCCGACGTGTTGGGAATGGGTTGTCGGAATCTTTGGTTGTTTGACCACACATGGCCTGAGGACAGGGACTCGGACGCGAGCAAGTTCAACGAGTCGGAAGCCGAGATGCTCGCCAACTTCTTTGCGTACCTTGTGGCCAACGGGACTCCCGCGCACAGGATTACCGTTCTCACGTTCTACAAGGGCCAGTGCAAGGTGTTAAAACGAAAGCTGAGGCGCCACCCATCAATCATGGGAGCGGTGCTCAACGTGTGCACTGTGGATTCGTATCAGGGCGAGGAAAACGACATCATCCTCCTCTCACTCGTCCGGAGCCCTCAACTCGACCGCTCCTACGCCGTGGGATTCCTGGAAGACGAGCGCCGCGCGGTTGTAGCCATCAGCCGTGCCCGCCGGGGCTTCTACGTTTTTGGCAATGTCGACAACGTTCTTAATGCGCATCAAGCGTCCTACCACCTCTGGTACAAGATTTGTTCTGGGTTCGCCGAGCAGGGATACATCGACCGCGATCGCGGTCTACCCCTCGTGTGCCAGCCGCACAACAAGCAGATCTGGATCAAGGAACTGGAAGACTGGGGCGACAACGCCGGCGGCTGCGACCAGGCTTGCAACAAGACCAGGGAATGCGGTCATAAATGTGTTCTCAAATGCCACGCGTAAGTGAAAGGCAATCGATTTACTTTTGGCACGGACTGTCCTAACCGAATAACATAGTCTGCCCCATGAAGTCCTCCCGTGTGGTGAACCGTGCCGTGAGAAGCTAGTCTGCGGGCATGGATGCCAAAGATTGTGCGGTCAAAAGTGCTTCTGCGACTGCAAAGTCTTTGAGGCCGCCGCCCACCAAATCCAGGACGAGCGCATGTCGCTGGGTGAACAGATGATGGTTATGGGCGCCGAGGAGACGGAGATGTTCAAGAGGAATCATAGACGCGCACCACCACAGGGCCCGGCCCTTCCTATCCTGGGACAAGTTGGGTTTGCAAAAAGTAGGGAAAGTCGGCCATTACCGGGCCAATTGCCGGGAGACGTGGCGCAATGGAGGGCGCTCACTGAGAATCCTGATGAACACGACCGGCGTCTGGACGAACAGTCAGTCGCATTGATGGCAGAGAAGAGAAAGGAACCAGTCTCGGAGCCCATCATTAGGGAGACCTACCGGCCAACGGGTCTTACCAACGGTCAGCGGGTGGCGGTCGACAAGATGCCGCCTGCGCAGAAGTCTTACAATAAGGTGCCCGGCGACAACTCCAAGATGCCACCCACCCAGGGCTCTTACAGTCGGGTGGCGGCGGCAGCACTTAGCTCAAAGCCCCCCTTTTCCACAATTGAGACAGCGTTTCCGAATGCGAAACCCAGCAAGAACATGGCCAGCGACACTTCGACAAATCCTAAACAGCCCAAAAACGTCGCTAACGGAAAGGTCGCGCAGCCAGGCCGCCCCAAATTTGCCAAAAGCCGTTATCGCTCTGCGCCGGGCAACAACAACCATACGAGCTGGAAGAGGCCGACAAAGAGTGGTGGCAAGCCAGAAAAAGATGCACTTCAGGAGCTTTGCGCTTCTCTCCTCACATCGGAAGCCGATTCCCAAGAATACTCGACACAGCAGCAACCTCAAGGCGGGAGAATGTCATCCCAAAGTTCATCACCAGTCCAGGCACCGCGTGTTCAGCGCAATTTGGCGACGGGTGGTTTCCTCGTTGACTTCGCGACCACTGAGGGAAGATCTTTTGGCGGGGAAACTTCTTCTCAGGGAGTCACAGAGCGTGTGGCCACGCCAAGCCTACTTGATATCGAACCCGAGGGCACGGGAATTTCGTTGTTAGAGGGCCACGACGGCCTTGTTCCTGGTTTGAGCTCTATGCAGCTGGAGAGTCCCGTGTCCCCTTCTCCGGTGGGGACAACGACTCTCGAAATGGAGCCAGAGAAACAGGGAGAGGAAGAGGAGTGGCTTATTCAGCTCTGAGCTTATTTCTCCGGCTGTTGGTTTCCGGAATCATTCGGAATGCCGAAAGATTTGCGTGTGGTTCAACGTTGAGTGTTGAGTCTTTTTGCGGTCTACGTTCCGGGCCAATATTTCGATATTCTCTAACACCAGAGTTGGTGTGGCTGCGTTTGTTTATCTACTTGCTTGGTGGTTAGGGTCGTTGGTGTGGACGGCGTTGGTCTAAATTTGTTAGGTTATGTTGCTGGTGTTATAAGAGGGGAATGCCTCGGGTATTCCATGTTTGAGCGTTGCAATAGGTCATCTTCAGGGTGGATTAGGAAGAGGGCAAGGTGTGTGCCATGTGTAGGGTAGTTTCGCCGTTCATATACGGTAGTTTGTTAGGCATGTAGTTACCTAGGGTAAATTAATCGCCGTGTTTTATATCTTTGGGCCGGTTGTTATGTGAGGGTGGCCAGTGAGGGTGAAACCCAGTGCCAATGCATTTATGCTTGTAATCGTGATCTGGGGTGAGCTCTGACCGATATAACATGATGATGCGATCACAGGATATGTGACTAGGTGTTATATTCCGAACCTTTACTCAAAATCGACTCAAAGTCTTTACTGCACCCCTCCACAATACAGCTCCCCGCTCTCCTCTCGCTTATCATTGGACTTCTACCCGCCATGGCCACAGCGGGGGGTAGTTTCATGAATAGCTGCACGGTAAATGTGAGTAACTGCCATGTCCGGTAGTCTAACGAGACTGTCGATGGAGTAGCCCAGTACTAAACAAGATGGGATAATTACCTATAGTGGTACATTACCAGCGATAAGCTCATAATCGCCGAATGCTCCAACGGAATAGGGCAGATATATCGCACCGTGGTTGATCTAGACCACTACATGGAGAATGTAGATAAGCACTTACGGGCGAAAGACAAGTGCAGTCTTGAACCATTGTTGTTTATCTGGGTATCACCAGGATAAATCGGCTAACTTAGTAATACGGCGTCTTAGCGGCGTATATACCATGAGTTGCTGTACGTGTGGGCGCGGAAAGAACAGCGGTGACGACCCAGCTTCATTGAAGTATGCCAACTGCTATTGTTGGAGTGGGAGCTCACAAATGCAGTACCCGACCGACATCGATTTAAATATGTGGCCTGCGCGCAGCCAACACCCGGGGGAAAAGTCCCCATTGCCTTATGACCCACTAGACGAGTTTCCAAGCGCTGTCCCTACGTATACTACTTCAATTGCCGCAAACCTAAGAGGTAATTAGGTCAGCCTATTAGCTTTCTGAGTTATCGAGGACTTGAGAGTCCATCCGAACATAATTAAGTCACAAACTCACGTAGCAGTGGCGGCGAATATCTCGGCCCGTTTCGCGGAGCTGAAGATGGCCAGAATCGTGGCAAAGGCGGCCGTGAATCCCACAATGGTCCCTATCCGGGCGTTTGTCGTGCTGAGGGAGTTGAGCACAAAGATTGCCAGCACGGGAAGCACCGACGCCAAAATGACGGTAATCAGGCTGCTGGCCTTGTCGATCCGGGAATCGTCGTACGACCTGATGCCTGATTCTTCGTCTACCACTCGTCCCATCTTGAAACGTTCGCCGCAGAAGACGTGGAAGATGCGGAGTAGGACATCGCGCAGGAAGGAGCTGAAGATGTCCTTCTCGGGAGGCGGCGGTCCGAGGCTGATGTAGTTGCTTTCTTCCGGGTCGGTCCATGTCTCGGCTTCGACGCCGTCGAGAAAGTTTTTGCCCCCTTTGGAGTCTCGCAGCCAAGCTTGGAGGAGGCGTAGTCCCTGCTTTTCGGGGGAGCCTATACGAGAGAGTTGAGAAACTAAGATAAGGTAGGTGAGCTTCATGTTAAACCAGTTAGAGCTGAAGCGCGGAAGACTCGGTGAACGAACAGTGGGGTTTCACCTTGAAGAAGTAAACTGTCTGGCACCGGGTTCGGATGTTTAGCAAGGACTGGCTTTTGTCGCTTTAACTTGCAACTGTGAAGATCGGGGAGGGAGTGGGACGGGGGAGGTTCAACGCACTGTAAGCAGTGAGCTTGACCTGGAGGGTATCCAGAAGCCTGATTTGCTCGCCATTCGCATCCGGATCCGTACTTCTGCTCTCGTGCAAAGAGTGGAAGTATGTTGCATATTCGGCCTCTGATTTATTGGTTGACTGGCTGTCGAGCTCGCAATGGCGACGATAATCAGACTCTAGTTGTAAAATTTCAGCTTGCAAGCTCAAGAGGCTCATCAAGTTCAACTCTCCAAATCTCCTGAAAATGGCGAGGTCTGGTCCATTTCTCATCAAGCTCGAGAGCCGATGATAATTCGCTTGCGACTTCAGGGGTATCGGATTTGCCATGTTTTTTGTTCTTTGGGAGCAAGCGACTCTGGATCTGCAGCATTTTCAGCGATGTTTGCATGACTGAATAATTTTTGAGACCTTTTCTCATTCGAGAGAAGCTGGCGTAAAGGTGCGCACGTCACACGTGCCCGACTCTTGCAAGGCCGAATCAGCAGGCAGGCAGGCAGGCCAATGAACCGAAGACGGAAACGCCACGTAGAAGCAGCTGGGAGCCTGTGAGGCTGACACGCAGCAACCTGCATGGAGAAAGCCTTGAACTCTTGTGCGGGGGCAGGGGGGCCATTGTTGATTCTAGCGAGAGTTTTGATCAAAAAGCCCACTGTTTGAAATCGTTAATCATTGTGCCGCTTCCAGCTTCCTCTTTGCCTATACGGGAAGAAATCATGGACGCAATGGACCCATTTTTCTCCTGGAATAACTCAATCTTTATAGCCTCGACGGCGCTGTCGACCCTCGCTGGCGCCGTTGCTCTCTTTTCATCAACTAGCTTCATTCATGCCAAAATTCGTGAGGCTGAGCGGACGATGGAAAGCTTGTCGAGGGAACTACCGACGCTTTCACACATTATGAAGGATATAGAGCAGGTTCTGGCAGCCGGCATGGGTGATTCGGCGCTCCGAAGCGATTCGACAGGACTCTTGACGGCGCTAGAGGCGGCATACTCTGAAGCTAAACAGAAGTTCCATGTTGTGGCAGACCTTTTCGAGGAAGTCTTGAAACTGAAGAACAGGGGTCGGTCAAGGCTTTCGGCGCTGAGATCCGGAATCGTCTTCATTAACAAGGGCGACAACTTCATGACTCATTACCAATCCCTGAGAGACTCGGCCAGTTTGGCCAGAGACTTGGCATCAGAGTAAGGACAGCCAGCCATGCCGCCAGAAGCTATAGAAACAAGCACTTGCTAACACAACACTGTCAGTCTCAAGGTGGAAATGCTCTGGGCTCGTATGGAGTAAGAACAGCCCGACGGTTGACCGACGGCCCACGGGAGTGATTGCATTCTCCAACAGTAATTATTGACTGACGTTCAATACAGCGCTCGGTTTAACGAAAGGCTTGTGGATATCGAGTAAGATAAGTGCCAACGGGATTTTGGTAATCATAGGGCTGACTCCTCGCAGCATTCGAGTGACCGAGCAGTTAACCCAACTGACGTGAGTGGAACGGCTCCCCATACCTACCTACTTAATTACCTATTATCTTACCCGTCACCTGAGGTACTGTACCTAGGTACACAGGAATGACGAGTAGCGCTGAGATTAACCGGGCATAACTAGTGGATCAATGGCCACCCTCCTCTTGGACGAAGAAGACGAAGAGAATGACGCACAGCCCACGACGAACCATTCCGGGGACACCAAGGGTCTTCAAGGCATCAGCAGCAGCAACAACACCAGCGGCCGTGGCGGCTTCCGCAAGATGGCACGTATCGGCAGGAAGATGGTTGAGTTGTCCGAGACTGGGTTCACCCAATCCATCGCTCTGATCATAGATACGGCACCAGTTCCAGGATCCGAACCGGGGACGTCAGTTTCAAGGCAGAAAGAAATCATGGCCATCGGCAAGCTCGACACAGCAAGCGACGCCAACCTTGTCTCGTACGAGATGCTCATCGATTCAGGCCTGCGAGAGGAGCTCCTAGTTCCCATTCCCCCATATAAGATTGAGCTGCATGGCCTGGAAGGCGCCAAGTGTACGCCCCAATGGGAAGTGACACTGCAGTGGTATAGACCTCGGGATATGAAACGGCGGAAAGAGAAGTTTTATGTCGTCAAGAACGCGTTGTTTGAAGTTCTCTTCTCGTCCGACAGCTCCTTTAAGCAGATATCAGACCGTTCCGTCCATTTGTCCTTGGACCGTTTCAAGCGGAAGAGTAAGTGTTCCCAAAACCTGCCCTCCTACCCACCTACCTGAGATTCACCGGTTAGCGGCGCACCACTAATACTTGGTTTCAGAGGAGGTACTGGTTGAGCTACAAGCCGAGGATGAAAACAGAAAGAAAGCATTAGAACGAGTAGAGAGGGAATACCGCGAGGCTGAGGCCATGAAGCGGGTTCCGGTTCGAAAAGATACAGGTTTGGGGTCAGCACCTGGGAGGACTCATGCATTGACCCGGTCTGCACCTTCTGGTGTCTAAGGTAGGTAATTAACAGACCAGCAGTGAGACCAGCCGCGAGACCATCAGTGGGGTGAAAAGTTTGGGTCGCCTTGAGCGAGGTCCTATTTACAAACAGCAGCTTTACCAGCGCCAGGCCAATTTACGGGTGATTTAAGGTACTACATACCTAGGTACCTAAGCAGAGGGCACTGTTCTATTAATTTACACTACAGGGACTCTCCTGCAGCCCACTACCTAGGTAATTAGACCCACAGGACGAGAAGGTCAAACTGGTGGCATCCGCAACAGCTTGGGGCTCCTTCAACTTCCAAATGCTGTTATTATCCTGTAAAAGTGACGATGAACGATCATGAGGTATCCGAATTAGGACATGAAATGCTTCACAATTGAGCTATTTATCTGTTCGATTCTAAACCCAACACCATCGCTCTTTGACCTTTAGCCGAAGGGTAGAAGATCAAGAACCTCATCGTCCTTTCGCCTCTAATCATGGCACCAGCACTTGGACTCGGCCCGAGCGACTTGAGCAGCCGAAATTGAAGCAGAACGCCAACGCCCTGGGTATTCATTGTCAACTATAACGGCCACTCATCACTCTCCCTCTTCCTGTTTCCCCCATAGGTACATAGGAATACCTCTTGAAAACAATACGCCCTTTAAACAAAGACCCCCATCCCTCACTTCGAAACCCCAATCTCATACCCAATCAACACCTCCGTCGAACTCCCATCCCACCCCCTCGTCCCCGCCGTCGAAATCATAATCCTCGACGTCGGATCCACATACAACTGCGAAATCACCCCGGCCCTCGGCGGGCCCGGAATAATAATAAACGGCACCTTACTATGCCGAAAAGCAGACGTATCCTTCAGATCATACAGCCTCAAAATATCATGCGAAGCACACACTAAATGTCTTCCATTCGCCATCGGTCGCACGCAGCTTACGGCTCCTGAGCCGGCGGGGAATTTGAGCGTGCGTTCGGGAAGCCAGGTGGATGTCGCGTTGTGGATGGCGTATTCTTCGACGGTGCCGTTGCGTCGCCCGGCATAGATGTGGTTGCCGTCGGGGGACCAGCAGGCGCCCATGCACCAGGGGGGGACGCCGCGGCGGTTGTTGATGCGGGCTATGGGGTCGGGGGTGCGCCGGTCCCAGAGGCGGATGGCGCCGTCTATGGCGGCGGTGAGGAAGGTGTTGGGGGAGGATTGGGAGGGGTCTGTGGTTGTCGTTCCCTGGGCAGCGGGTTGGGATTGTTGGGCGGGGTGGGTATAGACGAGGGTGGGGGATGTTGGGTGGGTATCTTGGTGTTGTTGTTGGTCTTGTTGCTGTGGTTGTGGTTCGTTGGTGGTAGTTGGGTCGGTTGATGGTTGTTGTTGTGGTGGTTGTTGTGGTGGTTGATCGGCTTGTTGTTGTTGCTGGGCATTTTGCTCGTTCACAATCTGACTCTGGACCAAGTCCATGGGATCAGAATGCGCGTGTTCCGCGGCCATGGACGTATCCCCTGCCTGAGTACTTCCAGCCGTGTCCTGCGCTGGAGGAACTGCCGAGTCCGCGCTCGCGTCTAATCCAGTCCCAGTCCCGGCCCCAGTACCCATATCAGCATCACCCATAGTGAAATCCCCCGAGTGGTCCAGCCCATGATTACCGTCATCGTGTAGCCCCATGTCCATAGCACGGGAGAACTCGTCGTCGTCATCCCCAAACGCTCCACCACCACCACCGCCGCCTCCTATCGTGTCGTTATCCCCAAACAGTGACCCGGCTGGACTCCCAAACAACGACTCGTGCTCTGGTGATCCCCCATCACCACCACCACCTCCACCACCAGCAGTAGCAGCGGGATCATCCGTCTGTTGCGTCTCTCCCAGACTCACACCACCACCCGCAACACCACCATCCCCATCACCCCCATCCCCCCCATCCTGAAAAAAACCATTCACCCTCGGCCTCGTCTCCGCAAAAAACGTCTCACTCTTCACCACCTCCACCTCACTCGCCTCCTTCGGCACCGGCGCCCCGCTCGCCGGGCGCAACTCAATCGCCGAGATCTGCCCCCCACTACTCTCAAACTTCCGAATCACATTCCCCGTATTCAAATCCCAATCCAGCACCGTCTTATCCCAACTCCCACTCAACACCGACTTCTCATCCGTCGCCAGCTGCAACACACTGACCGCATTCGTATGGCCCCCCTCTTTCAAACAATGAATCCTTTTCCCTTCATCATGCCGCACACTCTGCAAGTTTATCCCCCCGCTCTCTAACCCGCTCAGCAACCACAATGCATTCCTCTGCACCGCTAAGCTATACACGGGGGATAACACCCTATCCTCCGCGCGCGCACCGGGTGGCGCGGGTTCCTCATTCTCCCAGTAACTCATCAGTATCCCCGCTTTCGTCACGCTATCCACAAAAGGGTGTCGCTGCGCAACAGTAAGCTGCTGTTTGCCGTTGATCGTGCCCATGCCGTCGTACTTGCGGATGTAGCCGTCGGACCCGCCGGTGATCCAGTATCGCAGGTCCGGGGTGATGGCCATGGCGTTGACGCTGGTGGCTTGCGGGGCGGCCATGGTGGGGACGATGTCGTAGAGCGGGGCGTCGATGTATTCTTGGCGGAGGATGGGATGCCAGGTGGAGGCGAGTTTGGTTGTTGGGGCGGTGGGGGTTGTTGTGGATTGTGCTGTTGCTGTGGTGGAGGCTGTGCCGTCAGTGGTTCTGGTGGTGGTGGTGTCTGTTGTGCCGCCTGGGACGGTGTCGGTGCTTGTACTGGTTGCTGTGCCTGTGGTTGTGGTGGGAGCTGCGGTTGCTGGGATGGCGCCAGGACCGACACCGGCACCAGCGGTAGTCGAAGCACCGTTTTGCCCGGCGGCACCACCGCGCGAAGTCGGACGACTCCGAGGGTCGCGCGGATCGGCCGTGATTGTGGTCGGGGCTTGCGAAGCATCGAACGATTCGGCCGTTTCGGCATCGCCTTCGGTACCCTCAGCTTCCTGTTCATCTTGATCTTGGTCCTGATCCGCGTCCTGGTCCGGGTCCTGGTCATCCTCCTCTTCCTCGTTCTCCTCTTCGTTCTCATTCTCATTGTCATTCTCATTCTCCGCCTCGAGGTCCTCGGCGTCTTCCATCAGCTCGTCCTGATCGTTTTCGGAACTGGCGTATTCGTCGTCCATTTTGAATGGTAGAAAAATTGAGGAATATTCGAACGGATGGGGTTTCGAGGTTCAATGGGTCGGGGCGGCCGAGTTATGGCGCAATTCGTCGGGAAACGTGGAACGTGGAAATGGAAAAGCGAAGTTCAATCTTTGGGCGTGGCTGGACGCGAGGTCAAAGAAACCCCTGCTTGTAATCCCTGTCCGAGCTTCCCACTGCTCTGCAGCGCTGCGTGGGGGAATCACCCCGCAACCCCACCAAGGCCATGCAAAACCGCAGACGACGACGAATTCCTACTTCATAAGGTTTCCTCATGCTTCAAATGATACGTAATGTCGAAGAATAAACCCGATCAAGGTAATGCTGGCATTTCTAGTAGATAATACGATTTCTCGTCAGCACATCACATGAACCTCTGCTTCAAGAGAACCACTGCTATTGAATTATACTCGGCTATGAGGAATATCCCGAGGCGGACATGACAATGGCTTGATTGGAGATACCAGCCAACAGACACCCGGCCATCGAGAGCACACCCACAACCCAATCCTCCCCGACGAGACTCTGAAGCCCGATTAATGCCAAGGGAGATCTAACAGTCCATCTTGCGGCCGCCATATTACTAGAAGTGCAAGCTATACACGTCGACGAGATGCCCCGTCTATCATGACATAAAAATAGATCCTGTTGCCGCCCACAGGACCCAACAAATAACCACCAAAATAACCTAATCCTAGTCCTGGTTCTTCCCCTCGCCCTCGCTTGTCCCGGACGGATCTTTGGCCGCGTGAATCATGTGCTTGGCCGTCCGCCGCATAAACTCAGCCAGCCGCCTATCCCCCTCTTTTACCGCGCCTCCGGCATGTTGGGGACGATCGGCAACGGCGTCGTAGTCGAGAAGTAAATCAGAACAAGAGGACTCCGAGACCCGCACGTCGTGTGATGACGAGCAAGATGCCAGGGCTTTGCGAGCCTTGCCAGGCAAAAGGTTAGGCCGAGGACTGTTCCTGTCTTCCGTGGCGGCCACGGTCGTACCCCTAAAAGACCCAGAGTATTCACCACCAACCCTGCCGTGCGTGATATTCGGGGTGCCGATCCCGCGCGGCGTGGTACTGCGAGGTGTATCGTTGGTGACTTCCGAGTCACGTAAGCCTGCGAGAGGGCGTTCGTCCGCCTCCTAGTCTGTGCCGTTACCCGAGACGCCCCCTCGCCAGAGCCCATAAAACCCATCGCAGTTCTTCCACATCTTAATCGTACCGTCCTCCGATCCGGTCGCATACAAGTTTCCGTCCGGCGAAAACGTGATCGACCAGATCGGCCCGTGATGGCCCTTGTGGAGGTCCAACTCCTTGGCATCGTCCCAGTTGTACACCCGAGCCCACGTGCCCGGGTCCTCCCCTACCACAAACTTCCTGCCCTTCAAATCGAGGCCCACACTCGCGACCCCGTGCGGCAACTTGATCTGCTTCAAGTCATCCTCGGCCCGGATCCCGCTCCAAAAGTAGGCAGTCTTCCCCGCGGCCACCGCAAGAACAGGGAAACCGCCGCCGATATCCGTCGGAGCACTGTGCGAACGCGCCAGAGACACAAGCTCGCAAGACTTGATCTCCCCCTCCAACTTGACCTCCCGAATGCAGCTTCGCGACGGGAGGTCAAACCAACGGAGTGTGTCCCCAGAAGCGGTGATGATGACACTTGGATCCTGCGCCCAGACGATGAACTTGATTGTATCCTTGTGAGTCCCCTCTCCAATCTCGAACGCCTTGTCGGTTTCGATGGTAATGGGAGTAACCGGCGTCGGGCTGCCGGGTGAGTTTTCGCTGTGCAGTTTGTGGTCGTGAAGGTCAAAAATGCGGAGCTTCTTTTCGTACCCGCCCGTGGCAATCATTCCAGATTGATCAAACGGGTAAGAAATGGCACGGACAATGTGCTCGTGCTTCAAGTTGTACAGCAACTCGCCCGTGTGCGTATCCCAAATTTTCGCCGTGAAGTCGGCCGAAGCAGTCGCCGCAGTCGTCGCGTCGGGGCTCAGCCTCGCCTGCCACACAGCGCCTTTGTGGCCAAGGAAGGTGCCAATCCAGTCGCCCGTTTGGCCATCGCGAAGCATCGGGTTGCCATCTGTAGCGCGCGGTCTGGTCAGCCTAATGTTCCTGGACCTGGTTGGAAAAACCCCCGCCAACCTTTGCAAGCTGAGATCATGTAATACGCATCCTCCTTCTCGAGCGGCGAAAAGCTCAAGTGTGGTACCGGACGCGAATGGCCGTGGCACGTCAAAGGCACGTATTGACGTGGGGGGATCGGGTCACTCATGCTGGAAAGTGGCTGATGCGTCAAGATCTTCGGAATAGGTAGACTGAATCGATGGGGGTGATTCTAGTTCGGCGATCGGTAGTTGTCGAATTTTTCAAGCCCGAAAGAGTTAGAAAAGTGTGCCGATGAGAAGCTGTCGACAGAATGACGTGGTGGTAGAGGGCTTTGATGGCGGCGGGGGGACTTGTCGGGGTCGTTTCGAATGGAGCAGCCGAGGAAAAAAGAAAGGTTGAGAGAGCTGCGAAACAAAAGAAAACCAAAGAACGAGGAGAGTCGTAACGGGTCGTGAAGTCGGTTTGCTCGTCAAAAAGGAAGGCGGAAGATAGAGAGAAAGACGGGGCCAAAGCGGTCGTCTCCAAGAGTGCCGCTAGTGGACAGAATTTGCGAATTCGCAAAACGGAAAGAGGGAGGTGTCGTGACAAACTGCAGCCAGAGCCCAGGCGATGTTTCTCGCCCTGAGGTCAAGTGCGGGGTGTGCCTATTCCACATGCCAAGCAGGGGCGAGCTTGCCCCAGAAGTTCAAGGCGATGCCCCACTTTCAGGTCGTTGTTAGTTGTCCCGCACCCACTATCGTCATCTCACCGAGGAAGGGAGTTGCCTCCTGGTTCCAATCACTTCCATTCCACTTGCCTTGCCGTTCCTTACAAATTAGGTATTCGCCCCGGCTTTTTATCGGCATATTTGGGGAAAACAACAACAAAATCCACCAAAGTCTGGTCCGCCTTGCCGTAGCTTCAGCGTGCGTTTGGCTTTTTCCCGCGGGGTCTCCTCCAACCGCGTTTCCACTGCAGCTTGTCGCTTGCTACCTTGCGACCCCGCCTCACCCAATCGACAAACCATCGCCCGCAAACACGACGTTGGGCTGCGTACACCAAACGAGAATAGAGATGCCAGACTTCAAGCTTTCGGCCCAGCTGAAGGGCCACGAGGCGGATGTACGTTTTTAGTAGGATTCCCAAAGCCTCAAGGCAAACGCTGACACCGGAGTATCCAGGTCCGCGCTGTCTCCTTCCCAGCAGCAGGAACCGTTCTTTCGACCTCTCGCGATCAGACCGTCCGTCTCTGGCGTAAGACCGCTGAAAGCCCCCCCACATTCGACGAGACGATCACAAGCCAAGGGCACGGATACATCAACTCGGTTACGTCTATCCGGTCCTCGACCGAGTGGCCCGACGGGCTCGTCGTCTCGGCTGGTCAAGAAGCCATCATCGAAGCGAAGCGTCCGACCTTGACCACCACCGACAACGCCGACCGCCTCCTCGTTGGCCACGGCCACAATGTGTGCACGCTCGACGTATCTCCTCGAGGGTCATACTTGGTGTCGGGTGGCTGGGACGGGAAGGCGCTGGTCTGGGAGACTGGAAAGTGGCAGATCTCGGCCCAACTCGCACATCACGGCGAAGTCAAGAGTGTATGGGCGGTCTTGGCGTACGACGAGCACACGGTGATCACCGGCAGCGCCGATAACAACATCCGAATCTTCGATCTCCGCCAGGTCGACGGCAATGGCGAGGTAGGCCCGCGGCGCACGCTCAGCACCAGCTCTGTGGTGCGGGCGTTGTGTAAACTGCCAACCGGCATCAAGGGACACCCCAGTGGGGCTGAGTTTGCCAGTGCGGGCAACGACGGGATTATCCAGCTGTGGAAGTTGAACGGCTCTCAGGTCGGCGCGCTGCAAGGACACGACAGCTTCATCTACTCTCTCGGGTGCCTGCCAACCGGCGAGATCGTGAGTTCCGGCGAGGACCGGACTGTTCGGATCTGGAGGGGTTCGGAATGCATCCAGACCATCACACACCCCGCCATCTCCGTGTGGGCGGTGGCTGTGTGCCAGGAGAACGGGGACATCGTTTCTGGTGCGAGCGACAACGTGGTCCGCGTCTTCACCCGCAACGCAGACCGGACCGCGCCTGCGGAGGTGTTGTCGCAATTCGAGGAGTCAGTGCGGGCATCCGCCATCCCGCAGCAGCAGCTGGGTCCTTCTATCAACAAGGAGCAGCTGAACCCCAAGTCGTGGCTAGTCGGCAACGCGGGGAAGAAGGACGGTCAAGTGGTAACGGTTCTCGAAGACGACGGGACCATTGGGGCCTATCAATGGTCATCAGGTAGGTTCCCTGGGCTAGAGTCCGTGGTTAGTCGATGTACTAACGTTTACAGGCGAGCAACGGTGGGTTCATGTAGGAACCGTGGTGGACTCGACTGGTAGCAGCGGGCGAAAGAAGGAGTACAATGGGAAGGAGTACGACTATGTATTTGATGTCGACATCGAGGAAGGAAAGCCACCCCTCAAGCTGCCATACAACCTTTCCGAGAATCCGTACGATGCGGCAACAAAGTTCTTGGGAACGAACGAGCTGCCGATATCATACATCGACCAGGTCGCCAAGTTCATTGTCACGAACACACAAGGCGCAACCATTGGGCAAAGTGCCGAGGCTCCCTCCGCCGACCCGTACGGAACCGAGTCACGGTATCAACCAGGTCAAGCCGAACCGGCAAAGAAGTATCTGCCGCACAAGGAGTACCTCGTTCTCTCCCAAGCGAAGTGGGAGCCGGTAGCCAAGAAGCTACGGAGCCTCAACGAGAAGCATGTGGCCGCTGGCAACAAACACATCGCGTTGAACCCAGACGGTCTCAACACTCTTGACACGGCGCTCAAGGCCACGATGGGCACTCCGGTGCAAAAGACGGCACCGGCAGCACTTTCCGATGCCCAGCGGAGCGTGAGCACGATTGTGACACAATGGCCGTACGGCGACCGTCTCGCGGCTCTAGACGCCTTGCGTTGTTTTGTTGCCTGGCCTGGTTCAGCATCTTCCAACGACGCTAGGGACGGGAGCGTCGTTGAGGTCGCCCTTCGAGGCGCACTCGACATCCAAGACCCGGTCGCGGGCGATACATCCCTAGCCGACCTCATCAACTCCGTTGACGCCACCCAGCTCAATGTCAACAACGTCATGATGGCCCTCCGCGTGGTAACCAACCTCTTCACGACCCCCGAAGGCCGCTTTCTCGTCGCAAGCAATGCCGATTCCCTCGTCGCTCTACTCGCCCGCGTCGCAGGCGTCGAAGGCGGCGAACCCATCGGGCCAGCCAACAACAACATCCAAATCGCGCTCACATCGGCCGCCTTCAACTTTGCCTGTCTCGCCTTCAACGAGAAGGACTCCGTCCCGCTCGAACTGCTGATGCTCATAACCCAGGTCGCCCAGGCCGTGATCCAGAAGCAGAGTGATGCCGAGGTTCTGTTCCGGGCGCTCATGACGCTGGGCATGGTGCTGGCGGGCGGGGAGGAGGCCAAGGATTTGGCCAAGACGTTGGAGGTTGGGGGTGAGGTGGGTGAAGCGGCGAAGAAGAGTGGAGAGGAGCGGATTAAGGTGTTGGCGAAGGAGTGTTTGGGGTATTTGAAGAGTTGAGGGTGAGGGTTCGTTATTAAGGTCTGCGGGCATTCCGGCGAATAGACTTGCTTTGTTTGGGAAGAGGTTGGGCTCTTCTGGGTTATAGTATCACGTAGCATGTGTGTAGATTTGTGTTAATTGAACGTTGATACCCAATCTCGTGCCTCGCACCTAGTGTAGTTCCAATGGTCATGTAAATGGGATGTGGGACGTCAACATACAGCTCATCTTACCGCTAAGCACAACGAAAACCACAACCCAAGCCGCTCTCTCCTCGAACGAGAACCCAACCAACTCTCTAAAGTAGCCGTCCAGACACTCGGAGACCTAGCCCCTGCTTTAACAAAGACCCCCTTCGGTACTGGACAGTACCACCAAGATACCGCCCACTCAAGCAAGAAGACATCGTAGCCGCCCGCCCTGGTTTAAGGAGGTTGTAGTGTGATGGGATGTCATGTCCCGACTAGCTTGAAACGGTGGGCTACTTCATGAAGGGTGTGAAGGTGTGAAACCTGGAAACCATGAACCGCGAAACCGGGAACGAACCCCCCCTAGCAGCTAAAACCTTGGGGCATTTTTGTATTGGTTTGTTCGGTATTGACTTGCCCTTGTCTCCCTGCGGTAGCTTACACTATCACCTCTTACCGGCTTAACCCCTTTCTTGACACGGCGTGCCTTCTTCTCCGGTTAGGGTTTAGCCGGTTCTAGTGCGGGACCGCATGCCTCTATCCAGGAGACTGTTATGTGCCAGTGGGTTTATCGTATTGGATTGAAACGACGATTGGTCATGGCCGTGAACGATGGCTGGGGACAATGGCGAGTCGCCGGGTCTTGATTCTCATGATGGGGGTTGTTAGGATCAAGTGTAAATCGCTGGTCAAGAATCAAGAGGAAAAACACATGAGTTCAGGTAGGTGCTTGAAACATCTAGTATTTTAGACGGGCATGCCCGGTCGGAATAACGTCCTTATGAAAAGGGGAAATAAAAAAGATCTTAGAAAAGAAAAACAGACAAGAGAAAAGGCAAACAGCGCCCGTCACCGGATATATCCAACCCCTTAAACGCCATTCCCAAGATACCCCTTGAACCCCCCCCAAAGATAATCATCACATTGTACATGTCCCACCATCACCTCCCATCATCGCGTTTCAAGTAATCCCCTAAAGAAGCGCCCAAATCCCCCCCAACACCAAAAGCGGCGCGTACCCGCCCCAAGACAACAACTGCGGGACACTCAACCCCGCCGCACCGTTCGGGTTGGCACCCGGCAAGTCGCCTTGGCCCGACTCGCGCAGAGTCAGAGTATAGATGTCGGCGGCGCCGATGTCGGTGGAGTTGAAGCAGTTGGTTTCGTTGACCAGGGGGATACGCGGGTCGCCGGGTTCGGCGAATGTGATGTCCACGCACTACACAGGATATCATTAGCTTAGGTTTTTTAAAGAGGGAAATGGGGAAGGAACGTACAGAGTACAGCGCCGCGCCATGAAGAGCAGTCTCAACGACCTGAATAGTAGCATTATCACCAGCCTTGATGTTAAAGTCGCCAGCGTCGGCGGGTAGCGCGACCTGCGGCAGGCAGACGGTGCCCGGGTAAGGGTTCTTGGTCGGGCCGATGATCTGGAAGGGCGGGACCATGGGGTGGCTCATGTTGGGCGGACCGTGGAGACCGGGGGCGAACTCGGGGCCTTCGTTGCCGTAGCCGAGGTTGATGTAGATGAAGGCTGTCGCGTGGCCGGAGAACCAGCCCGGTTGGAAGGCGATGGCGCCGCCGGTGGTGGGCCAGAAGGTGCGGTTTGTTGTTGTGGGCATGCCGCCGCCTTGGAGGTGTTAATTACTGTTTAGATAAATTGTATCCCCCCGGGAATCAAGGCAACTTACATGGGTACATCCATTGCATGCCGTAGGGGAAGGTCGAGTTGGTGATCAAGCTGTTGCCGCGCCATCCTGGGTATGTGATGACGGTGTGGGCGGAGGCGAGCGCCGCGCTCGCGACGGTGAGGAGTGTTGATGAGAGCATGGTTGTGTGTGTGTGTGTGTGTGTGTTGTGTGTAGACGGGAAAAGGAGAGAGCGCGTCAGAGTCGCAGTGTCTCGACACCTTCGACAATTTTCCTCTTCCTCGAGTAAACCCCCTCTTCGAATCCTTCTCTGTTGAAGTTGAATGCGGCCCGGAGCGATCGCTTTCGACGGTCTCTGTGAGTGGCTGCTTGTTGTGAGACCTCTGAGTAGCGGGGGCTGGGCGTGATGTGACCAGAACGTCGACGACAAAAACGCTCAGCGAGGAATATCTCAACCTCAAATCGAGCAAAAATCGTTGGAGTCCGCCGCGTGTAAACTTGAGCAAAATTGAGAATAGAAGCAGGGGAGAGCTCCAACCGACAGCCTGGGCAGCAGGAGGGTAATATCTCGCTGCGATCTCCCCTCTCCTCCTCTTCCTCAAGCCGCCCGGGAATTGTGACCGAAGACCGACCTTGCATCCCCCGCGCGCGCACAGCTCCGGAGCGAGCCAGGGACAATCTCGACGGCTCTGTCCAATTCGCCCGACCACTCACAGGCCCGGAAAGACCAGAAGCTGCGCGCTCTGTGCATGCCGATGCTCCCGCCCCCTGTCACCCCGAGGACGGCCGCGGCCAATCGGCGGCCGCTCTGGGCCGCTTGCCTGCGGGCGAGTCGCTGAGCTGGGACCCGGGGGGGCAATTTGCAGATCCGTCACCTCGCCAAAGGTGCTCTCTCGTTCAGCCATCACCAACAGCCCTCCAATCGCCGGTCGCATTGCAGAGTGCGATTTGCAGCGGCCGTTGCGCTGTGGGACCTGAACGTTGCGGGTGTCCTTGAAGAGTAATGAAAACTCACGTTCGATTCGAGAGACCACCAATTCCAATTCGAAACTCGCGATACCTTCCCAAGCCTTTGTCCTCAAAACCTCGCGACATCAGAAATCTCGGCGAAGCTGAATCGCAAAGCGAAAGATGAAAGCGCCAAGATATCGCTAACGGCAGCCGCTGGTGTTGAGCGGTCACATCGCATTGTCAAGCTCACGCTCCACCTCGATCGCGGTCCGCCAACCTTGTCGCACGGTTAAGCGCCGAGATCCCCAGCCCGGAAACCAATGATGTGCCGCCTCCCCTACCGGGCACTGCCGTCCCGTGATACCCACATGTTCGTCAACGTCTGTTCTGAAAACTTCGGAACGGTTTCTTGGAGGGTGTGATTGTTGGTGCTGTTTCACAGTTCGAGAAATATTCAGTCAGCTGCATTCAGCTCATGTGTGGTTGAGGCATGGTAGTTGAGCAGGTCGATGTCGCAATTGTCGAGAGACAGAGGCTGAATGCGTTTTCCAGTTTGTTGTTTCCAAGCCACGACGATCTTGGTGCAAAGACAGCCCAGGATTAAAGCAATCCAGGGTATCTGAGCCTCAAATCCAATGAAGTCGGTCCAAAGAATTTCAGAAGACGACATGATGCGTCGAGGAGGCAAGCGCGACTTGACGAGTGGTCAAAAAGGGAAGGCGGTGAGCTAGTTCTGCCTATCAGATCTCTTATCGCCGGCCCATTGCCCCGCCAAACCCCAAAGTAAAGTAAACTTCAAGTCGTTCAACTGTAAACACTTCGAATGACAAACTTCCGGTTGATCTGTTTTGTTAGACCTGGCTTAACGGGGGACCCCATCAGTTTCCATTTCAGGCACGTTTTGCTGCTCATACCGCTGTTATATTTACGTGACCATTGCCAACTTAGCATTTTCCCTTATTTTTCATGATTTCATCTACAGCCCCCTTAATCGTTATTTCATACATTTGAAATGTCTGACCTCGTCGACCAAGGCGGAGGGTGGTTTCAAGTTAAACAAACCGGTCGCCGACTCCGCTCTGTACCAAAGCCCTCCAACAATGACGGAAACCCCGTCCCCAATACCGTACAACCAAATCCAAACCCCACACTCTCTCTCGAGGAGTTAGCAAAATACCATGAACTCGTTACCAAAGACTTGCAGTCATCCCAGTGGTGGCAACAAGTATTACAAACACTACAGTCCGCTGCCGACCAGTCCGGTAGTCTTCCCGCTATCAAAAAAGCCGTGTGTTTGGGGCCGGGTCCCTACGAGCCAAGTAACTGCAGCTCCATGACCAGGAAGACGGCTCACATCCAGACAGCTGTCTTTTGCTATCTTGTGGAGTATTTCAGTGCGTACATACTTGCCCTCACCATCTCCCAGCTCCCACTTACCTGACACCAAGCTAGAGGCCCAAACTGGCGAAGAAATCCAAAGCATAATCCAAGAACCCATGTTCACCGAGACCGACAAAGCCTTCTGCGCCACGCTGAGTCTCGAAGCCGTGGACAGCCCCAGGGCATTCTCAGTCATAGACGAAGAGACCATGGTGTTTGCCATTCATATGGAGCTTAGCACATACAGTCAAGCATTATCAGCTCACGTTCCAGCGCTGTTGGTGGGGTCCGATCCAGAGAACTGGGAGACTGCGGCGAGAGTTGAACCGGAGATACAGGCTGACTTGGAAGGGTATGGTAGGATTGGGCAGACGCATGGGAAGGTGGTGTTTCCGGATTTGGAGATGATGTTTTTTAGTACGGTTTTGTATTGGAGAAGGGGAGAGTCTTGATGTGGCATTCTGCAATCCCTAATTCTCGCTCCGAAATTAAGCTGAGCTCATCCCCACGACTTTTCCCCCTAACGCACCCCGAATTCCCACCGCCTAGTCCACGTTTAGCTGGCCTGCTCTACACTCCCAAGTAAGATCGAAGTCGACGTACGGCATCTTACGAGGCAGCCGAGTTATCTCAACCTAAATCCTCAAGTCAGTTGGAGAATACCCCGTAACAGCGAACCACCATCCATCCACAGTAACCCTCTCCCCAACCAAAAGGAAAAGAATCCTGAAAAATTACTCACATCCTCGTATGAAACCCCTTCCGGCAAGCCCAGCAATGGGTATGCGCAACCCTGACATGACTGCGACACGAGCAAATGCAGAGACACTGGTATCTCTTCTTCTTTTCCTCCTTCTCCTTCTTCTTCTTGTCCTTGCCGTTCTCTTTCTCGTCGTCCTTGCTCTTGTCCTTGTTCTCGTCCTTCTCGTTGCCCTTGTTGTCCTTCTCAATCTCCTTGTCGTGATCCTTGCCGTTTTCTTTCTCGTCGTCCTTGTCGTCGGTCTTATCGTCCTTGCCCTTGTTCTTTCCGTTCTCCTTCTCGTTGACCTTGCCATTTCCCTTCTCGTGGTTCTTGTCCTTATCTTTGCCTTTGTCTTGGCCGTTGTCTTGGTTCTGACCCTCGTTCTCGTCGTTCTCCATGGCGCCGTACTTATGCACGTACTCGCGGCCGAGCCAGCGTAGCCAGTTAGGCATGGCTGCTGTGGTTGTTGTAGTCTGGTTTGGCGGGTTTGAGGGGTTGAGGGGGTGGTTGGTGTTGGTGTTGGGATTTGTGGTAAGTTGTGGACGGTCGGTCGGGTTGGGCTGGTTTTCGTGAAGTGGAAGTGTTCGGGCGGCGGGGGTATTCTGAGAACTGTTACTCCCTAATGCTCGCACTTCATTTTTGTGTGTGCCCGTGGCGGTTGCCGAGCCCGCCGCCGGGTCGGCGGAGCCTGTGCTCTGATCTCGGAGCTGTGCTGGCTGTGGCACCGGTTTGTTCGGCTCTGAACATGCTGCATGCGAATACCAGGTCAACAAGGAAGGGAAATGCTTGGTGCTTTGGTCAACCTTCACATCACAGGAGACACCATGGCCAAACTGTGGTAACTTAAGACCAACTTGATTTAAGAACACTGTAACTCAAGACTATGCTGACCCCTTGCCGTAGAATCTCCTCCAAATCAAGACCCAAGACAACGCAAATCCCTCTTCACCCTCACCAATTACCAACATCTTATCTACCCACTCATTCCCTTGTTAGTAACTCCTCCCCTGATAAACACACAGAGAAAACCTACCTATCGCTCCCGATGCGACCCCGCCAAACAAGCACCACAAGTCGAGTTCGCCACACCCACCGCATTCTCACACAAACAAATGCACATGCACTTGTATTCGGTGCTCGACGCCTTGAAGCCCCGGAACATGCTGGTCTTTGAGGCAGTGCTGCTGCTACTACCACTACCACTACCACTGCCGGTGGTTGAAGAACCTGTGAGGGTGGTGGCGGAGCTGGAGTAGCTGCCGGTGGTGGTGCTTCCGCTTCCGCCGTAGAGGGTGGAGGAGCTGTCGGATTTGCCTGTTGAGCTGGAGGTGGTGGAGGGTTTGTAGGAGCTCATTGTTGCGGTTGGTAGGGTGTTTGAGGTTTGTGGGTTGGTGATATTGTAAGAGGTTGGTGAGGGAGAATGTTGGTTGGAAACTTTCAAAGTTGGAAGCTGAAGATGAATGTTTGTATTTATGATTTGGTATTGTGGTTGTGAACGTTATGGGGAAGATGTTGTGGTTGTGATTGTAGGCGATATTCCCATGCGAGGGGGAGGGTATTTATACTCATGCCTCAGTGCAGGACTCCTATTGAAGACCAGGTGGCCGTAGTGAACGTGGATATTCACAACAGGAGATGCTCTTTGTGATATTGTCTAGCTCCAACTATGAGGGTTGCGTAATCATCCTCGCTTTATGTGTTGTCCATGATTGGCTGGAGATTTGGGTAACCGTGGGAGGTGGGCGTTGACAGCAGTGCGTGAAGGGAGTTTTGCAGGGTCCTTTCTGCTGCTATTGTTGTTAACACCTCTTACTCATGAATATGACTCCCGTGGGGTTTGGATGAATCCCCCGAGGTTCTAACATACCTACGCCTTTGTAGCCCTAAGTGCCCTATTGGCGGCCGGGCTCCGGCCCTTTGAGAATGCAATGAGCGGCTGTTCGATACAGGGAGCTATAATTACTTGACAAAACGGTCCTAATACATGTCTGTGTTAATTGGTGTCAAGTAATTAATACACCGCCTTTACGTTGCGATTTGGAGTGTGACTCTCAGATCCACTGCTTACAACTTTCTAACAACGCCGGTTGAATTAACATGGGCATACCTTCATTAGCATCGGTTTGTTGCGCTTCCTAGATGATGTGGACATGCTGGTAGAAACATTTGACCCTTGATTACGTGTTCACGACCATGAGGGGGACACGCCAACTTCTTCGGAGCTTCGAGATCATGGGAAAACTTGTTGATTAACTCTTCGCATAAAGTAAGATGTCCTCTTCACAGAAACCAAAGTGTAGTGCTAGTGTGCTGTTGCTCAACATTCCCACCCCTTCCCACAAATCAAAACCGGGTATCAAAATCACGAACCCAAAACTAAATCACCGGCAAAACCACCCCTTTCCTCCTTCCTCCACCCTTCTCCCCCAACAACCCTCACACCAATCCATCACCTTCCCATCCCACCAGCCAATCTCAGCCTCAGTCGTTCCCACCCCCCTCACCCAAGACCCTCTCACCCAAGACCCCCCCAAAACTCACGACGCAAGATTCGAATGCGTCCCCGCCAAACAAAGCTCACAACCCCCCCCCCCGGCAAACTTCGCCTTCGCCAAACAAATACACCCGCACGTGCACCGTGTCCCGCCCGGCGGCCCCTAACCATCACCACCGCCGCCTTTCTTGTCCTTCTTGCTGCTGCTGTCGTCCTTCTTGGGGGTGTCGAAACTCGACCAGAGCCAGGTGGTCTCGTGTTTCTTGTCCTTTTTTTTGTTGGTCTTGTCGGTTCCCCCCCCACTGCCGGGACCGGAGCTGCCGCCGGGACCACCGGGGCCGCTGGCTGCTCCGCTCGGGGGTGCGGTGGTAGGGTAGCTTGGGTGGATGATGATGATGATTGGGAGGCAGGGGACGTTGGGGAAACGTGGGAAGGCCGGGGGGAAGTTGGGAGGGGCCTGGAGAGGCGGGGGTCGGATGGGGAGGTCCCGGGGGGTTGGGAGTGGTGCGTTGATGCAGGTTATGGTGGTGGTTGGTTAGGTATTGGTGAGTGAGGGGGTTTGGAGAATGTTGGTTGGGTGTGCTCGTGTGTGATTGTGTTGGTGTTGTAGTAATTATATGTAGAGCTGCTGAGCTTGAATGTATGAAGGTTGAGTGCATGAGTGAGTGAGTGAGTGTGAGTGAGTGGGTGTTGAAGATTTGGAAGCCCTCAAACCCGGCGCCGAGACCGATATTTATACACCACCGGCGGCACCATCTTGCACTGAGCGGAAATGTGTAAACGTGTCCGTCCCATCCCAGTGGTGAAACGATCTCAACCATTCCCCGCTCCTAGACAAGATAATTGCATACTTCCAGGACAGGTGTAGTCAATGAGAGGGGCTGACAGATCACCCGCCTCTACAACTCCACAACCGGAATGTAGATTATCATTCAACTAGTCTTTCTTGACACGTTTTCGCCCAGTGACGTCACCCATCCCATGTGCTTTGGTGATCGTGAGTCCCTAGGTTCCCTAGATGGTCTGCTCGCCCATCGTCTGCCCAGCTGCTGACCTCACTTCGAGGGTCCTTTCAGTACTTCACGGAGATCTGGCCGGTGAACCCTCCATGGCGACGTGGCCTAGCTGATGACCCAATTAGAATATTAGATGTATGATGTTCAAGCCACGGGTACGATACCAAGCCCTGAACACGTAGCAGTCCCTTTCTGAGAATTGGATATCTCTTTTGGGGGCGTGATTCCATTGGGCACGGTCACTGGTGTGAGCTTGATACAAGCTGAGGAGATGTGATATTCTACCTTTGACACGTTTCCTCAAGGACTCGAAGACAGCATCTGGGAAATTCCTAGCACCCTTTGCTTCTCTGGATAAACACACACACTATCATACGTTGGGAGTCTCCACTGCGCAGCTTTTACCTGTCTCGGTTCTTTACATTTCAATAGCTTCTAGCACCCGTCTATGAGACAGCCCAGGTTACGCGTGAACACGGCCTCCAAACCCCCCTGGGCGAGGTCTGTCCACCTAGGTATCTCCTGATCTGCATAATCCAACGCGAGAGAAGCGAGGGAAGTTGCTCTTGACGTGTCTCTTAGAACTGCAAAACATTCCAAGTGAATACGATGGCAGTGAGGAGTGAGAGGGTTTTATGTGTTAACAATCATAGATTGTCCTGTGCATACTCCAGCACTGACTAGTGAAGGATCGTTCCTATCCTGGCTACCGCCTCCTAATCTCCATAGTCACCTTCCACCCAGCCCATGCTCCTAGATTCCTAGCCCCTGTGAGACTCGGATCCCACGGCCCAGTCGACTGTTAATGACCCCCAGATTCACCTCCTCCTTCGCCTCGGGGGCTGTTCTCAGTTATCCAGTCCGCAAACCACTCACCCGAAAAACGACCAGAACGACTTCCGTTGCCCCGTTCCCCTGCTCTTACTTTTGCTTTTGCTCTTGCTACCACTCTTACTCCCGCCCTTGCCCTGCCCCTTCTTACTCCCGTTGTTGTCGTCCTCTCCACCAGCACCACCACTACCGCCAGACACCAAGTACTTTCTATCGCACTCAATGCACATAGGCTCCATTATCGAATGTAAACCCGGCGGCTCAAGGGTCATGAACTGCCCGCAGTACGGACAGACTGGAGGAGCTTCGACTATGGGGGACTCCACTATGGAGGTCCCGTAGATGGGGCCCCCGTAGATGGGGGCCTCGTCAATGGGGTATTCGTAGATGGGACCCTCATAGAAGGGGACCTCGTCGATGGGGTCCGGTGTGGTTTCAGTTTGGTAGACAGGCTCAGGAGCGAGCGGGACTTCTCTGGCAGCTTTGTCTTTGCCTTTGTTCCCTCCAGACTTGCTGCTGCTGCTGGGCGTGTAATGGGGGACAGTGATGTGTAAACCACTATTACTAAATCGACTGGTGGATTCGATGGGTGGGATGCTGTTGAAGGCGGTGGGGGCTGTTCCGCTGGGTTCGCTGGTTGAGCCCATGGGGCTGGCCATGGCTAGGAGCTGGAGCGTGCTGTTGTGGCTGGCGTGGCTGCTGGGGCGGCTGGCGTCGCTTGAGCTCTTGCGGGAGGATGAAGCGCGGGGCATTGTGGTGTGTGGTGATTAGGGGGTTGTTGGGTGGTTGTTGGGCTATTGAAGGGTCAAGATAGTGTGGAGTGCGTGAGTGGGAGGAAGAGAGTGTGGTAGGGAGGATGCTTGGTAACGCGAGAACCGGGTTTAAATAATTAGTTCTTTGTAAAGGCTTAGTTCCTGGATAGTTAACTTGCCATGTAGGCCTTGATAAAAACACTGTTCATGTTATATTATTCACTGATTTTCATCCGTCCGATGGCCAACCCAAGCCTCAGATTTCCTCGGGGAATCAAAGAACCACCTGTAGGATAGGCATCACACAATTTCGCAGCTAGCCAATGCTCGGTGAGAGTGACAGTCACGCTCCTCGTCAACGTATGGGATGAGATAGAGAACAAAGACGACTCAGTCACGATGGTGCATGTTTCACAAAGAAGAGTAGAAGGGTGAATTCCCAATATCTCGGGTACTGATGCAACACTTATCGAGTTCTTCAACTTCAAATTTTTCCACCATGACAGCAAGGCTGAAGAAGTAGCAATGATTGGCAAGGAGGCTTCAGCTACGTGGACTCCTTGATTCGCCAGCCTTGTTTTGTTGTTCTCAGCTTTACTCTTTTATGGGCGATACAATGGCCCCAAATATGCGGTTTTCAAAATTTATTTTTCTTCTTCGCAGCGTTGTCCATTTGCAGCGTCGTCTAGGACTTACAGAATTACAGTTCATCACTTCCTCTTGCCAAAGATGTAATATTGTGTTTTCCCAGGCTCGCGGCAGAACTATCGCTGTTGTTGAGTCTTGAACTGAGTTTAGGTCCGGGCAGTGTGGGCCTCTAAGAAGTGCGGATTTCACGATTGCGTGGGGGTTCAATTCGCGTTGTGCTTTTTCTAGGCACGCTGGGATTGTTTTTTTGTTTTTTTTTCTCCCCATCCTTTTGGTGATCAGACCCCGAAGCTCCCTAAAATCTAGTGTAGAATGACTTGTTATCCACTGATGATAAACATCATCATTTCGAAACATTCTTCTTTCCTCACATGCCGCCTTTCCAAGCCCTTTCTATTTCTTCGCTCCTCGGAAGATTTCAGAACCCACATGGCATCGGGCTAACGGTGCGGCTGGTCAATCGCGCGAATCGGGTGTCCACACTTACCCGAGTTGGGAAGGGGCGCTTTGGTCGCGTTCCGGCGAACCGAGCTCGTGGTTTCCTTGCAAGCCACAGGCTGGATCAGGAAATCCCGTCGTTTGTTCAGCTCGAGTTTCTTCTTTTTCGGCCACTTGCTCTTCTTATTCTTCCCACTCTCACGATAAATCCACATTCCCCTGAAAACAATGAAAAGACACCACCATCTCTGCAAACCGCGCCACCCCGGCCACCGCTGAGCCGTAATAAACTTGCACGAGGTCACTCTGCGCCGTTGAGGTGGGTGACAAATACCCCCACCTTCGCCCACGATGGGGAACCAAACCAGGCAAGCACTGCAACCCTTGAGGGGTCCAAGCGCGGCTCTCGCGACGCAATTTCGCGAAATTGCAGCGACCAGGGCGGACGGCTCTGCTGGAGTGGGTGGATGCGACGTTGGCGGCGTGCAACTGCAGGGCTGATTTCGAAAATGGCATTTGTTCCTGGGCAAACCCGTTGCTTTGTTGGCTGGCTGCATGACCCTTTCCGCTGCCCCCTTTTTGAAGGATTGTTGTTCCTTTCCCTTCAACATCTCACATTGAGTTTTGGGTGAACCACCAACCTCGATCGCGACAGTTTCAGGAACCTGCGACGATTTTAGTCCATCCAACGCCCAGACCTTCGGACCGGAACACGGAGCGGAACGGAGCGGGGCAACTGAGACCTGCCACGCGAGAATGGGCCCCCGGCTCTGAAACCGGCAACCCGAGTCTCAGTCATGGATCGAGCAGCGCACAGGGGAGCCCCGTCCCACCGTCCCTTCTCCAACACCAGCAGCAACCACGACAGGAACCACCAACACGGCAACAACAACAGCTTCATCGACCAGCAGCGAGTCCGCTTTGCAGAGGGCGGCAGCGATACTTCTTCGCAGGGCCCCAAGGTGTACCAACCAACCCCACGCCGAGCCAGCTCAGCGGCCGTGTCCGTCGTCGCGTCGTCTGCTGCGTTGCCTGTGTATTGGGACGACAAAGGGAACGGGAGGGGGGGGGACCAGGGCAGTGACGCGAATCTTGCGGGATACACATTTTATCGCGAACGGACACCAACGCCCCCGGATCATGACGGTTCAGAGAAGCGGCATCATCATGGAGGAGGAGGAGCAGGGAGTTTAGTACCTCCCGGGTCGGGAATCGAAACTTCCACGGCGGGTGGGGGAACGATACGCAGCGATGGTACCTCCACGGTTGGTGGTGACTACAGCATGAGGCGGCTTCACTTGACCGACGGTGCGAGTTGGGGTTATCCTGACAACAACAACAACCGGACGCCTTTGAAAAAGACAAGGCGGTTTTGGGTGGTGGTTGTCATTGGCATTCTGATGTTGATCGGGATCGGGCTTGGAGTTGGACTAGCGCTGGGTTTACCCAGGGATCATGACGCTGCCGTAGGGTCACCAGCAAGGTTCGTCCATCCATCACGTTTTTACGTATACACAAACATGCCTCTAACTTCGCTAGCAGTAATACCGCATCCACACTCTCAGGCCCCACACCACCCTCGTCCCCAACAGACCCAGCACCCACTGGCACGGCAACCACCGCCAGCGATCCACGTCCGACATACAACTCAGACTGCCCCACGTTAAACAACACCATCTACCACGTCCCAGACTCGACGGCAAGCTTCCAACGCGTCTGCGGTGTCGACTACAGCGGCATCGGAGCCGTGGACATAGCACAGGAATGGACCGAGAGTATGGCCGAATGTATGGACAGGTGTGCCTCGTTGGTCTCGTGTACCGCTTGCTCCTGGGGGTATTTGAAGGGTGATCAGGGGGCGAAGCACAGGTGTTATATGAAGAAGAACTTGAAGAGGGCTCACGCCGCGGCGGGCGATTGGTGTTTTGCGATTCTGCAATGATTATTGTACTTTGAATGGTGGGCGGTTATGTTATATTTGGTTCGCGTTCTCGCATAGCGATGGGATTTAGATGTTTTGTATACTTGCCTAGGGAACTTACGATTTCACCATGTACATAGACTTGATGAGTTATGTCTTGCCGTTATGGCTTTTTAACCTGGATACATATGCCGCTCGTGGCCATTTCGTTTGACGTTTTACATTCTCCAACGAAAGACATAAAATCCAGCGCTGCCTAAGGTTTCCGCGCAGGTATCACCTTCGCCGCCTCCAGCTCGTCAAAGACATCCTCAAACGACTTCCACGTATCCTCGTACCTGCATCAAACCACCGTTAGCATGATTAATTACCTCCCATCCCAGCAGCCCTCTCCCAAACGTCCGCGAGAAAGAATCAAGAAAAAGAAATAAACTTACCCCATCCACCCCGCCTCCCGCGCCTTACTCATACTCTGCACAATATCATACTCCCTCCCCAACACAAAATCTACAAACCCCCACGTCGCCTGCTCAAACGCCTCCCGCTGCAGCCCTTCCCTCTCCGCCAACCGCCCCCACGCATCCTTCACCTCTGTCTGCTGACTCCATTTCACCAGATTCACCCGCTGCGACAGCACACTGGGCTCCTGTCCAACGGTAGTACCCACCAACCCGGCCTCTTCAACCGCGACGCTGATCGGTGGCGGGGTGTGGAGTTGTTTCGACTGCGCGAGCGAGCTCGCGGGGGATGTGAATTGGTCCGGGGGAACGTGCATGCCGTAGCGGTGGGCGACACGCGGCCAGAGATCGGACCAGGTCTGGGCGTCGCCGTTGACGACGTTGAAGGCTTGGTTGGTGGCGCCGGGGGCGGTGATGGCCCATTCGCTGAAGGTGGCGTGCAGGCGGGCGGAGGTGAAGGTGTCGAAGCGGGTGTAGAAGATTTGGGAGCCTGGGAAGGGGAGGGGGGTGGGTTTGGTGGTGTCCGGGGGGTTGGGGTTGAGTTCTTTGGTTACGGCGACGTAGAGCCCGATGCCGGTGGCTAGGTTCATGAAGTTACCGGTGGCGAAGCCGATGACGTCGTTGGGGTAGGTTACGGTCCAGGTGATTTTGCTGGGGTTGCCGGGGCCGCTTTGGGCGCAGAAGTTATGGAGGATTTCTTGTTGGCGGTAGTAGAAGTTTGGGGGGAAGTCGGTGCCCGTCAGCCAGGGGTCGGACTCGAGGAGGGGGTTTTTGGGTTGGCCGAGGTGCACGCCGTACTGTTTGGCGCCGGTTACGAGGAGGATGCGCTTGGTTTTGGTGTGGGGGACGGCTTTGAGGAAATTGTCGAGCATGTCACCTGGAGTTGGTGAGAATATGATTTAGTCGCGGCCCTCAATGGGATGTCATATTGGGAGGGATTTCAGGGGTAGAGCAACCAAAGCGTACCGTTCACATCCCAGTTCGCTTGCTCAGTGTCTTTCTGGAGATATGCCGTGAAGAAGATGTACTCGGCGTCGATTCCTTCTAGGTCCTTACCCATCTGCTCGGCAGAACTGAGGAGATCAACATGCTTGTGGACCACATTGGCCGGGTACTCGTCTTTCTTGCTGCGGGAGAGGGCGTAGATTGTCTTCCATTTCTCGGGGGTCTTAGAAAGCTGTTTAACAATTTCTCTGCCGAGAATGCCTGTTTTTAATTATTAGCTTGAGATCGGGGCTCTCCCGAATGAAATTATGAAAGTGATCAAGTACCTGTTGCGCCGACGACGATAGCTGTCGACATGATTGATGCTGTCCCACGTGAATGTCTGGGTGATCTGGGTTATCTGGGTGAGTTTGGTCCTGAGCCTTGAGCAAACCGTTGGTGATTTTAGGAGGTCTCCCTAGTTGTGTGTCCTTTATAGCCGGTTCAACATGCGTCGCTGTCGTCTCACACGCTAAAGTGCGATCCAGTCGCCTAATATCTCCGAACGCCCATTTTCAGGATGACGTCAAAGACGGGTAATGATCGGCGACAGTGAAACGGTTTTCAACATCAAAGCATCATTCGCTTATACATCACCTCAAGATCGCCTCGCCGTCCACGTCCTTTTCCATTCCATTTTTAAGCATTGGCGGGAATAGCTGGAGATACTTCACTATAGGAAGAAGGTAAGTCCGTTGGTGGATCAAAGGCCCATAACAAGAGGGTCAACGACTCAACGCTTTATTATCCCCGCTCGGAATAGCCTCGGATAAAGTTCGCAGTTCGCTCTGTTCTTCCGCTCGTGCGAGTCGGTGATGTTTTCGGGGAAAAGAGCAACCAATATCTGTAAAGGGTTTCAAGAAAGTCTGGAACATTTATAATGCTTAACATGGCCTTGAGGTGGGTACTAACTTGTGAAAAAATCAAAATAATTAGCATTGTCACCGCCAAGGCAAGGATCTCTTTCGTATTAGTTAGTAGACCGGAGACACCTGTTTTCATTATGGAGGGCCATTTTCTGCTCAAAGGACGATTTTGAAACGGATACTCAAGGATAGTCTTGAAGAGGAACGAGTGGTGGTAAGCCTTTCCTCGAACCGAAAATGAACATCGTAGAACTGACTTATCTTCACTGGGATATCCAGGCGCGCTACGGCAGTGATTGAACCCTCACTCGGCCCGAGCTGGCGGCCTCTCTAGCTGCTTCGTCCCCGCTAAAATGCTGACTACTCCATAATGTGCCGTGAAGTCCTTGCCGGTCAAATTTCAATGGCCGAGGCAAAACCGGCTGTGACTGTTCGCTGTCGTTGAGATCTGAGTCCCAACTGTTGACTAGTTGAAATGGTACATGACGGCGGGAATCTGGGAATGAACGACTCGGCGAAGGCGATTGAAACGTAGCGACAACCGACACCTGGCATCGTCAACATCTACAGGGTGCCTTAGTGAGATGGCAGTGCGTTAGATAGTTATTGTCTTGGCGGGCTCCAATATCACCTTGTTGCCAGTTGGCGTCGGTCACGCAAGAAGCAATGGAGCCATGGCTGCAGATGGCTGCACGGGACACGAAAAAATGGAAGGGACGGTCCACGATGTTTGACGGGCTTGGATTGGAGCGCTACCCGCGCGTTCCATGTCTCATTTCAAAATTTTCAAACAAGAGACTTGGTCCTCGGTCTCCTCCAACTTTGTCCCCTGCTTCACTTCCCAGGTAATTACCTGACTTTGCCCTCAAAAGATCACTCCGCTCGGCCCTCCTTCTGCGGCCTTTTGTCGCTGCCTAGTCGATTCGGCGCCAAGGAAGAGGGAAAGACAAAACAAAGCGACATTTTGTTTTCGTTTCCTGCCGTGTGTTCGTGGCCAAGACTCGTGGTCTAGAACCCTCGCCCAATCGCCCAATACAATTTGGCACAGTCAAGCCACGTCCCAGCGAAACTGCGAAAGCCGACCAGTAATTCGTGATCAATGTGCGCGCCGGGGTTTCACTGCAGCAAACCATCCAACCGGCGCGTGGGGCGGCATCACCCGCCATTTCGAGGCCCTCACACGGCCTTTTTCGCTGCAATTCGAGGTCGTTTGCTGTGGTTCCCAGATTCGAAAAGGCGGGTTCCTGGCGGGTTGCCTCAACCTAGCCGCGGAAAAGTAGGTTTCAATACTCCATTGCAGTTGATTTCCCCTGGGCCATCAACGACCAGGTATTCACAATATTATGACCCTCGGCAAGAGAGCTCGGCATCTAATGACGTCTATACCGCCATGCTGGTTTGAATCCCATCGGCCTTCGGGGCTCTCACTAGTTTTCACGACTACCGGTTCAACGCAGCGGCGGGCGTCTTCCTCAAGCCCGTCGCCACTGCGCCGAACATTTCGCCTTGGCTGATCGCCGGCGGATGTTGATGTCACGGCGCGTCTCAGACACAACCGGCGTCGCCGTGCCGTTCGGCGGGTGCGAGTCGTCTGATAACCCCGTCGAAAACTGGGGAACCATCCGACACTGAATGGCGGAGTGCCACCGGCACCACTGCACTAGGCATCGCCTTCCTTCTCGGGTAATACTGCGGAGGCCTTCAGCCACACGGGTGACCCCGTCTCAACACTCTCAGTAGTAAGCAGCCCTACCGAACTCGGCTGCATAGTGCATGGGGATATGTTAAAAGGGCGGTCGGCTTGAGAGACGGGCCAATGGACTTTACTGGCGTCTGCTCCGCCTCAAGCATGCTCCCAAGCACAGGTTTGAAACCAATCACAATGGCCAATCGGCTCGCTTAACTTTTGCTGGTGGCCCCGGGACGGTGGGACGGACTGCAAAGCGCCTGCATGATGAGTCGAGATGATCGTCACGTTACGTTCTGACATGCTGCTGGCCGGGGTTGCCCAAGCTTTGGGAGCCGTAGGGCTGAAGGTTCAAACCGGGCCGGCCTACCAAGTGGGGAATCGGCGGGGGAAGACTCCCACACGGTGTTACGGGAACCATTAGTCGGGTCCGGAAATGCTACACGGCCATCGCGAAGTCCGTCCCCACACGCTGCATTGGTTGATACGTAGCTGCTGCGCCATCAAGCGGTTCATGGGGGCCGTATAAGAATCTATTGCCAACCCTGTCAACTATGAGTGTGGAGAGATAACAAAGAAAGCACGATCCTTGACCTTACACGCTGCCTTACAGTATCCTCGATCGCAACAAGTATACGAATCGGTATTATGGTTCCGTCAAGGGCAACATTATCCCCCCAAGTCTCGCCGATTGCGGGCCCGAAGGTTCGGCAGGTTTGGACCGCGGAGGAAGACAAACTTCTCGCCGAGGCGGTTGCGCTAGGTGAGTCATATCTTTGACGGCTCTCAACATGTCCTGGCATTGACACTCCGCAGAGTCACCGGAGAAGGGTTCCGTCAGCTGGCACCGAGTGGCTACACACATTCCGGGACGCAACAACAAGGACTGCCGCAAACGATGGCATTACAGCATCGCCAACTCGATCCGCAAGGGCACCTGGATGAAGGAGGAGGACGAGAAGCTGCGGGAGGCCGTCGGGCTGTACGGGGCGCGGTGGAGCAAGATTGCCGAGGCTGTCGGTACGCGGAATGGCGATCAGTGCTGGAAGCGGTGGTATGACTGTCTCGACCCCCGCATCGACAAGAGTCCCTGGACGCCGGAGGAGGTATGTTGTTGATAGTACTGAAAGCGGGGTTGATACCGTTCTAACAACCTCACTCCCAGGACGCCAGACTGCTCCACTTGGTCTCACAAATTGGCCGCAACTGGAGCGATATTGTCCACGAACACTTTCCTAACCGCACCTCGCTGGCCGCCAAGAACAGATACAGCATCCTGCTCCGTAGACGAGAAGGCAGTAACAGTCCGACAGCGGCCCGTGGATCATCATCGTCCGTCCGCCACGCGAAGTCCGGTACCGGTCGGTCCTCAGCTTCCACGCCCTCGCTCAGTCCTAGTCCATACCTCGGTGTGGTGAGCACACCAGCGATTACGCCGGTGCATACGCCGGAGCCCGAGTTTGCGGCACTAGATATGATGGATGGGGATTGGTTTGAGTTGGGTTTGAAGGAGGTGGATGTCGAGGGGTTTATCTCTCAGGAGTTGTCGACGCAGCAGCAGCATCACAGCGGCTATGTCGCGGGCGCACAGCTGGTGGAGGAGACACCGCGGCATCTCTCTCAGCAGCAGCAACAGCGAGAAGCGTTTTGGGCTCAGTCACAGCAGTACGCATTTCAGGCGGGTGTTGCTGCACTGCCGCAAATACGGATACAAACAAACTTGGAGGGGATGGGAATAGGGTGTGGTAACGGGGGGCTTTATGGGCACGGGTATCAAATCGACCCAGCTCTGAATCAACAGGGTTTGGGGCTCGCCGGTGTTGGATATGAGGGCGCTGAGGCTTACCAAGGGCAAATACCATACCCGCAAACGTATGAGAGTGGAATGGGGTTGGGGATACAGGGGCAAAGTCAACATTGGCCACGGGGATTCAACATGGGAGGTTGGTGAAAAGAAGTAAGGGGAATGGGGATGAACATCTTCCCATCGATGATCGAGGGTATTATGGCATGTTCTAAGGGATACCCAGGTTTCATTCTTTAGCGATGACGGGAGTGTGAGTTTGGGGCTTGTAGCAATGGGAACTGAGAAACCCGGAATTGAAATACCAAGATCAAAAGCCACTTTGCACCCGAACTGGAAACCTGGACTTGCTGGCCTGGCAAAAGCGCTGGGCAGTATCACCTCATTTGGTAAAACTGTCCAATCAATCGAGCGTCCGAACTAAGCGCTTTCCCAAAGCCACTGTTCACCGTGGCTTAGCCGCCGGCCCGCATCTAAACATGTGGGCCACCACCAAGCGGACAGTCGCGCGCTCATCAGAAACATTCATGATACATCCGGTATCAAAGGTACCTTCCCCTTGAGGTGCGATGCCGTTTAAACGTAACGGCGCTCCTCTTGTCTTTTCGTTCCAAATTGCTTTCAGATTGAACTCCATGACGCATTTCCTTTTACCGCACTCTCCAAGATGACCGATCCCGAATGGCGACTTTGGGTGGCGACCGGCAGCTTAAGGTCAGGAGGGCCATATACTTGACATATCATTGACTTTGACCAGAGGAGGCACTTCGGTGTGACATACGCCCCAGTCAGTTTCCCGACCGACCAGGACGCCGACGACCAGACGACTTACATCAACAACTACCCCTTGTCTGCGTTGAATTTCTCTTTCCCAGTGAAGGCAGTCTTCTTGGCAGATTTGAAGGAGTTGGACCGCTTGGGACCCCAGGTGGATTTGGTGTCCTACCCAGGGACCCCGTGCACAACGCCGGGGACCACGGTGGCTGCATTCAAGTACTGGTTCATGGAGAATGGCATGTTCAGGACCTGGCACGAACTCAACGATTGGAGTCGACTTCCCCGTGACCACCCCCATATCGTCCCTTTCGATTCTGTTGTCCTTGATCACAACGCCGGCGGTATTGTTGGGTTAACTAAGCGATACATCCCTGGCGGGACCCTACGCGAGAACAACGCTACGAAGAGACGCTTTTGCCTCCGCTGGCTTCACCAGCTCCTCTTGTGGTGGACGACCTGAACTACCGGTATGGGATCATGCATCAAGATATCGCCGCACGGAATCTCGTCGTTGATGAGAACAACAACCTCCGCATCCTCGACTTCAACTATGCGATCAGGATTGGCAAGGACTACAACCCGGCACGCGACGATATCAAGGGCGTAATTTTCACACTCTTCGAGATTGTGACGTTGTATGAGCACTTCCGCGAGGTTCCCATGCGGAGCAGGACGCCGAAGCGGTCCTGAGGATGACGTGGGAAAAGCACCCCGACGTCCAGTTGGATGCTGACCTTGAGGTATTTCGAAGCACTTTGGGCACGTGGGTCGCGGAGCTAAAGGCAAAGGAGTTTACCCCGAGAGACACGTGGTATGTGACATTCGAGTTGTTTCTTCCCTTTTGGTGGTATTCTCCCGGCTCCCAAGATATCATTCCGCTCTCTCAAGGGCCCCTGAAAAAACGCGGAAACGGGAAGTTTTAGCTGATGGTGTTGTAAAAGGCTGGACTGGCCTCAGATGCCCACGCCACCTGCTGTTGAGTTACCAACCTACGACAAAGAGGGAAAGGTGACCGGGACCAAGGTGAAGTCTGTTCGAGTTGTGGAGCGGAGAGATCTGGTGGTACTGAACAAGCAGTTTTGGAATTGGGAAAGGCCGGCAAGCTACAGCTTGACGGAAGCCCTTGCCAAGAAGCAGGCAGCCGAGGAAGAGACTCGGGCAAATTGAGGGGAGTGGAATGAGGGTGACAGCGAGACCAATGTATCCTCGTAGTAGACAACGGGGGCTGTATGTCTACTTTAAGTTTCAGGATGAACAGAATTCGCCGGTGGCACGCCCCTTGAAGCGACGGTGTTTACCGATACAACCGAGTAGTCCCTCTTCTAAGTTAGCCGCCTAGGTAGTGTAGGCCGCTTCTAGTCGGGCTCTAGACCAGGCCTAAGCTGGGTATAGAGCCTGTTAGGTACTGACCCTGGATATATATATCCCAGGGGAGGACGGACCTCCAGGATATAAGGAGCCCTTGGCTAGGCAACCCCGTAGATAGTTCTCTTTCTATAAGCTTTCTCAATAATACAATCGAAGGCCTATCTGTATCCCACCATAGGGCTAGTTCCTCACAAATAGTCGAATTAACACTAGATTCTGTGTTGTGCATCATTGCATTAAGCCTATTTAGGAAGGGTGAGTGAATTGCTGCGTTACCATGCCTTATAAATCTTGTAACTCACTGACAGATCCTATCAAACCAAAACCTCACTTCACACCTAAGCAATTAACTATCAAATTGACAGGAATCTTATTTCTGGCACCCCAACACCCCCTAACCCACATCTCACGAGCCCGGCGTGCCCAGCACCATGCAGCACGTGCTCACCTCGTGCCCGACCTTGCCGACTTCAACCCACGCCAAGACCGACTTCGGCCCCACAAAAGGCTCCACTTGACGGTTTTTTAATCAGCCGATCTGATAAGATCCTGCCATCTTATATGTTCCACTTTCAACCTTGTCAAAAGCCCACGCCCCGAGAACGGCGGGTTCGGTTTTGCTTACTTGCCCCTCTTTGGATCCTGGAGGGTTGGATTTTTGAGGGGGCTTGGGTTGAGGGTTTTATTTATTGGTTTGTTGGTATCCTTTTTTTAGATTCCCTTCGGGATCTCGAGCCTGTAAGACTGCAGTTTTGAAGGAGAAAAGGCGATGAGAGTACGACAATGAACCGCACACTCGCTTGCCTGCGGCTCATCCAGGTTCCACATCGACACTTAACCAGCGTTCCTTCGTTCGTACGTCCCATCTGCCGGGATGGGGTTATCAGCGCCCTTTTATCTTCCGGAGACGGTGGTGCTGATGAGGGAGGAGACGACCTCGACTGGATGAACGACCCAGAGAAAGTGGAGTATATCCGACAGCTTCTGGAGTTGCTGGATGAGGCGAGGGTGATTGTGGCTTGGTATAATGTGGTGTTTGTTGGGGTTATGTTGGGGATGGCGGGGTGGTTTTGGTTGGGGAGATGGATGGATCGAAACGGGGAGAGGTTGTTGATGAGGGAGGAGGTGGAAGAGGCCCAAGGGAGTGAGGAGGGTGGTGAGGGGGATGGGGTATCATTGGGGATGGCTTCGTCGTCGTCGTCGTCGTCGTCGTCGTTGAGTGGTACAATCGTGGGAACAGTGACGCCGACAGTAGAAACGAAAGATATCGACCTCGAACGAAGCCCGTTACTAGGCTGGAAGAGGACAACATCATCACCACCACCATCATCCTTCCCGACGATACTAATGAGACTGCGCAATACAATCCACGCCTGGCTCCTCCACCAACCACCCCCCCTCCCCCTCATCCACCGCACCCTTCCCTCCAACGGCACCACCCTCACCGTCCTCCTCTGGCTCGCCCTCAACCTCACCCTGCACCTCTACCGCCTACCCCTGCACTGGGACTTCTTCTTCATCTTCGCCGACCGCACCGGCTGCGTCTTCGTCGTCAATTTACCTCTCCTCTACCTCCTCAGCGCCAAGAACCAACCCTTACGTCTACTGACAGGATACTCCTACGAGGCGCTGAACATCTTCCACCGACGGGTCGGGGAACTGCTCTGTGTGGAAGCGATCGTGCACGCGGTGGGGATGGTGCTATGGCAGTTTGTGCTAGCGCGGGAATGGCTGGTGGCGTCGCGCTCGGCGTATGTGTATTTCACGCACCCGATTATTCTGTGTGGGTTGGGCGCGTTGGTGGCGTATGAGGTGGTGGGGTTCACGTCGCTGGCATCGTTTCGGAGGAGGTGGTATGAGGTGTTTTTGGCGGTGCATGTGGTGCTGCAGGCTGGGGGGTTGGGGTTGTTGTGGTTTCATTATCCGACTAGTCGGGTGTATGTGGCGGTGTCGGCGGGGGTGTGGGTGGTGGATAGGGTGGTCTGGAGGTTGGGGTTGAAGAGGGTCGGGTTGGAGGCGGAGGTGGTGGTGCTGGATCGGGATACGTATGTGGTGTCGGCGGATTGGGAGGTTCCGTGGCCGGAGAAGTCGAGGTTGTCGTGGTGGCCGTTGATTCTGTCCCGGCCGCGTCGGTCGATCCTTCACGGTTGGGAACCGACCGACCATGTCTTCTTGACCGTGCCGGCTCTTGGACGCTCCCACACGCTGCAAGCTCACCCATTCACCATTGCTTCGGCTGCACCGGGGCGTTGGCCATACGAGAAGGAAGCAGAAGACGACGACGACGACGACAAACACCAACCGACAACCCCCGTCCAAACCCACCACGCCCACCTCACCCTCCTTATCCGCGGCCATTCCGGCTTCACCCGCGACCTCCTGAACCACGCCCGCACTCATTACTCCCACCAACCTCTCCTCGGTCACCCTCACCCCCTCAAACTCCAAATCAACCTCGACGGACCCTACGGCTCGCCTCACGCGCTCTCCATGCTGCGCGCGTCCAGGCGTGCCGTGCTGGTTGCTGGTGGAAGCGGGATCGCGGTGGTGTTTAGTTTGGCTTGGGCTTTGCTTCCCCCTCCTCCGGGGATAATCCGAGGAGATGGAAATGGGAGGAGAAAAAAGAGAAGAAGAAAAGTTCACCTCCTCTGGGTCACGCACTCCCGCGAGCACCGAGCCTGGATCCCGCGTGCCCAGCTTGAGGAGCTCGTCGCGCGTGGGCTGGACCTGGTGATGCCTGAGCCGACGGTGGAAGCTGGACGGCCGGATGTGGAGGGATTGGTTGGTGCGTGGATTTCTGATACTGAGGATAGAGAATCGGACGTCCGAGGGAGAAGAGAGGTCGGGGTGGTGGTGTCTGGGCCGGACGGGCTGAATCGGATGGTGAGGAATGTGTGCGCGCGGGAGGTCGGGAAGGGGAGGAGGGTTAGGGTGGCGGTTGAAAAGTTTGGGTGGTAAATAGGTGGTCGTTGTTCATTGTCGAGACACGGGTTTTGTATATGGCGTTGGGTGGTGAATTGGACGTGAAGCGATGTGATACTGCAGATAGCATATCTATCTAAAGCGACATTTTAGACATCTTTGTCTTTGTCAGCTTTACCTTGATTTCCGTTCCCTGACCTTTCTGACTAATTAACTGATCAAGTAGCCTCGGCTGAAGCTTACTTTCAACTTCCGTTTTCTAGAAAAATCCAGGTGTCCGAATCCCCAACAGTGAGCGAAACAACAGTTCCACCACACCTCTTCAGATCTTCACAGAATTGAGGGCAATTGTAACCCAAAACCTCGTAAAACTTAGCAGAAGAAGTCGACAGAAACTGCAGCACACTTGAAAGGTCGGGAGTCCTAGAGTGATGGAGTGATGTGAAGAGTGGGGCTGGTGTTGTGGGGTGTTTATGGTAACAGATTGTGGAGATCATAAAAAGGTTCCAAAAGTCTTGAATAAGAAAACGCCAAAAGCTCGCCCCTGGGGTCCCGAAGGCCCCAGGGGTTACGAAAATCTGTTGGTGGAAAACAGGTTTTACTGTTCAAGGTGCCTGCCGAGGAATCGAACCCGGGACAGGCCCCCAGACGCACTATGCATCATAGGTATAGGAGAGGGAGTTGAAAGGCCCGGTGAGTTATAAAGGGAGGCAGGTGCTCGGACTGCCCACGAGATTGAGGCCTCGGGCAGCACCAAGGGAACACACGTTTGATTGCAGGTGACGAGACCTCTTGAACCCACCGGACAGTGAATGGGAAAGGCCCTACAAGTTCGCTTGAATTTGATTTTCTTTGTTCACTCTAAAAGGCCAATACTCTCGGAAGGAAGTATCGTTCGTCCAAACGATGGCGTATTTTCCACATGCACGTTGTCACGGAAAGAGCGGTTTGGGTTCAGAACCTTATCAGCAGCGCTGTACTAAATTAAATTTCTCCAATGCAATGGTATCCTAAACCCGACATTGCAAATGATATGTATTTTATTCATGTGGCCGCTCATGACGTAGAAAACGATCATCCCGTGTACGTGCACGCTGTCAGACCAGCTTTTAATCTCTGACCATGGCGGCAATCCTCGCTTTCTTCTTTCTCCCAACTCCCAAAACGCCAAACACTTTTAATTGAATTCCACTCCTCCAACAATGCCCGGCCCCAAGTTGTGCGGCCTAGCCCCCCGCAGGCACAGACGCCGCCAGTCCGCGAACCCAAAGACGTGTGGCAGCCCAAGTCCTGCCCCAAGTCCAACACCGCCGACTGTATCGAGATTTTTAAACCTACCCGTCGACATTATCGTCTACCTCGCCAGAGATCACTTGTCACCAACCGAAACCGCCGCCTTGTCGTTGGCGTGCAAGCCGATGTTCAACCTCCTCTTTCCAACAGCAAAACAAGCTCTCATAAAGAAGGGGCCGTCGGCACGGGCGGCCCTGCTCGAGTTCGTGGAGAAGGAGATCGGGAATGAATGGTGGTACTGCTCAGACTGCAAGATCCTGCATCCCATCTATACTATGGTCGGGCCGACCATTCGTAATTACTACGACCCGTTTCCGTTGCCCCCCGTAAGGCGTCTCCCCCACCGCCACCACTCCTGTTATCTCAACCGCCGTCACCTCTACGGAAGCGTCGTCGTCGTCGAGTACCCGGCCGTCCGTCTAGTCATGAACCGTCATCTCTACGGCCCGCCCATCGGCCTCCCCCTAGAAATCTTCAACGTCCAACCGACCACCACCACGATGGCACACAAAGAGAGACCGGCCCCGCTGCCGTGGGAAGAACGATGGTCTGCCCGGATCCGCCAGAACGAGCTTCTGCTATGCGTCAACCGAACGCTGAACGCCGTTGGATGGACGGACGACGCCTTGCGTGCTGCCATCAAAGTCGAAGGGCGGGAGCTCTGCGGGCACATCTTCACGGCAGGGTCGACATCTGCCGTCATCCATTTCGCCATCCCGCCCTCAGCAGCATCAAAACCAGTACCCCCGGGCCCACCCCCATCTCCCACTTCATCATCACCACTATCGCCCGCATCTCGACCATTCATACCCCGTGACAGCATTATGGACTCATGCAAGTTCTGTTGTACGGATCACGTGATAAACATCGAACAGAGGCGGGATCACCCTAGTCGAGGGGGGAAGAAGAAGAAGAAGAAGGTTGAATCCGGTGACGATGCAATCGAGCCAGAACCTTATTGGCACATCTCCATCACATCGTATCATAGGCTCGGTCGTGGCCGCTCGCATGACGACCCGGTCTGGGCGGCGTTTGTGTCGTGTCAGGGATCGTGCCGACACTACGTCCGAACCAAGTTGAGATGTCCCTCGGGTGGGGTCAAGGCGATGTGGGAGTCTGAAGAATAGCGATGTTGGGATTTTTGCCTCTCTTGGCTTTTCCTTGCTTAATATTTAACACATTGTGGAGATCTTAGAACAAGATGAGAGTGACGGGAAGGCATGTAACACTTGAGCTACCGATGTCCAATAGCCGTGTATTAAGGGGGTTAATGGCTGAGACACTTGATCGGTGTCTTGCGATATCCCGCCCACCCTACCTTTATTTTCCTCAAAATGGACAAAAGTGTGGCCATTTAGGCTCACAGAAGGCAATTGTTGTTTGTTATATTCTCAAATGAGTTGGAAACATATAATTTCAATCGGTGACTTATATGACAACTGTCTTACCAGCCCTCTCAAAATGGGGGATCAGTGGAAGACAAAAAGAAGAAAAGAAAAAACATTTTATTCTAACTACTCGTTGTTGTTGACCGGAGGGTCATCCCACATCTGCCCAGAGAGGCGTCGCAGCTCTTGTGTCTGTTAAAAGTCCGTTTGTGCCTCGCATTGCCACAACCCCCATCCCTCCTTTCCAATTCTCCTCCTTCAGCACCTAATTACCTCGAGAATCAGCATTGGAGCCAGGTAATTAGCTTCAGAGCCGCCCTTGGTAGGAGGGAGAGCGAGAGACAAAGCAAATCTCTCTCGTTGTCTTTGCCCGTAGATGAGAGCAGTAGTAGTCACGTTTGAGACGCTACCTACTAGCGGGAGGAAAAACAAACAAAAAGTAACCAGCTAATTTCTGGCAGACAACGCAGGGAGCACAACCTATACGCCGAAATGGGTCCGAAAAACGCCGGCGACGGGGGACGTGGACGTTAGAACCTATGGAAGGTTTCTGGCGGTTATGGCTGGCTGGCTGGCGAGCAACAGCCCCCTAAGAGAACGAGACGTGAAGCGTAGCAGTGAAGTCCTCGACCTTCCTTCCCTGGCCAGGCACTGGACTTTTCTCGCCTTGCATGGCCGCAGCGGGATCATGGATGTCCATATTCTCCACACGGACGGGTAAAGGGACCACCCCGTCGGCCTCGTTGTCTTCAGTGGAGTCTTCCCCGCCGAACGCGTCGCTGAGGGGAGGAGGAACGAGCCCTCAGCTGGGCCTGGGTTTTATGTCGCAGCCTGCTCTCGCTCCAGCCACTGCGCCGTGGAGCAATGGTTCTTGTCTTGGGCTCGGTACCTCGCCTACGCCGGCGTGTATTCTAGGGATGTGCCTGGGAGAGTCAGGCTTGAGGGGGAATATCAAGGGAGAGAGTCGTTTATGTCTGGGCGAGAGCGTGGGAATGTTGGGTTGGTATCGGGCTAGCGACACCTGGGGGTGATGTCAGAGCAGGCCTGTATGACCTGTGTTGCCTGGGAAGCTTGATGGTATGCGGTATTTTCTTTTTCTTTTCACGTTTTCTTTTTTTTTCATTTCTTATTGCAACGTTTAAAATACGCAATCACTTAATTGTGGACAGCTTACCTGGTAGACCTTAGGCTAGCAGAATGGTGGACACCTCGACACAACATTGAGAGCTGTCTGCAGCAGCAACAAAATCTGGGAGGAGGTCTACGGTTATGTTCGTCGCCCAAGGCATTGATCGTAGAGATTGTAGAAAACCCCGCTGCGATTTCAAAGCAGCTGGCCATTTCTACACTGGCATCGCGATCCATGATCGCCAGCCCGCCGCGAGAACTCCCACAATGAACGCAATGTAGCCGCGTTGTACCCTGAAAGCCAGGCAAGTCCGACATTGCACCATGTTATCCCCGCGGCATACGGACAAAGCAGCTGCCATCAATCTCTGCACTGAACCAATACATCGCCATTCAGCAGACCGCCGTGCTTGTTCTCGCACAGTGATTACCGCCCGCCGCGGGTTGGCGATCTGCAATGTCGACCGGGTCCTTGTCTGCGAGGTTATCTCGCTGGCGGTCGACCGAGGAACGAGTACTACATTTCCAGCTCATAGCCCGCGGCGGTCAATCACCAAATCGATGGTCTTCTCGTCCCCGCCGCCCGCACCAGGGCGCTGAGAAGGGTGGGACTGGATCTGTCCGCCGCCTCGGGCTCCGCGATCACAGTTGTCTGTTGCCTCGCCGAGGGTACGTGACAAAGACTGAATGGGGTGCCCGCCGCGTTCCATATGGAACATGCTGACCCGCTGCGTTCTGCAGAGAACATGTCAACCCGCCGCATACTCCGGATGACCAGTGAACTCGCCGCGTCGGGCGGTGTTTGCTGAATCTTTGCCCTTTGTGGTGGTGGAGTTATATAATTATCTTGACTTGGAGCGAAACACGCCCATCATCAAGGGCTATGGTCTGTACACTGCCGTCATTGTGATACTCCCAGAACATAGAGTAGCGAGTCCTCCTTCAGCGGTCGCGGCACAGAAGGTGCTGAGTCGCTGGCCTTTGACTTACTCCGTCTCTCTCAAAGACATCATGCTCTTGTAAGTCTTGTTCAACAGCCTCCTCTCGGTCTTATCCGGCTAAATCAGCCGAACGCCCGGTCCATTCCTGAGCGTACTTTAGTTACTTCAAAGTCCTTGATCTTCTCCGCATCCATTCTCCTGGACCTCCGGACTGCCTGTATGATTCGCCGGGATTTTCCTTACCTTGCCGAGTTTACGTGAGGACCGCTCCATATACAAGGACAGCGCTCTCGTCAACCACTTTGAGCGGGCCATCACATCAAGCATCCAACTCGACTTAGTTCTGCTTCTGTCTCAGGATATCGATGTACCCATTGAGATCCGACAATCCGGAGTCAGTCTTGAAAACAATCCATCATCTTACCGAGCCCACTGCTAAAGCGCATGACGAAACACCAAAGTCAACAACAACAACTCGGCCCGAAAACCGAGTCATCCCATCCCCAGCCCCCTGCCTCGATCCATCCCCACCTCAAAGAGAAACCGGGGTCCCACCAAAAGAAAATGGGGGTTGCATTCCGACGCGATGCCGCAAACCATGTCGATTAGCGTCCCCATTTCGCGCGCGGGGGGATGACCCCGGGCGCCGGCACGGCACACCCAGTGACCCAATGGGTGCCAATCTGCCAAATTCGGCACTGCTGATGAGCGCCCCCCTCACGCCCATTCGGGGTTGCCGGGGATATTTTGGCCCAATCGTGAACCTTGAAGGAGTTGCTTTGCGGGGTGGTGGGCAGCTGAACTGCTGAAGAAGGCGGGGGAGATGGGTTCTTGGGGGGACCCTTTTGGGTGAATGGGGGGTTTCCCGGGGGAAGGGACGGCTTGGAAAGGGGGGTCGCCGAGGCTCTGGTTGGTTAATGCCCCACTGCAGTTCGTTTTGGTGGAAGGTGTGATCAGCTGGGGGAAAGAGAGCCGAAACTCTTCTGGGCAAGGACGACCTTTTGGGTCTTTCCTTCTCTTTTGTTTTTGTTGGCAGCGCGAAGTTGGTGAAAGGAATTTTCTGCCTTGCATTTTTGAGCCGGACGCCCGTTTTCCAAGGTTGGGGATTTATGTCCTTGGTGGGCGAGAGGTTCTCTGTCACGCCGGCCGGCCGGTCCTGAGCGAGGTCCACGCGACCTCTCCCAAAAAGCAAACACACCCACCACACGGGCACGCACACACGCGCGGGGAGAAAGAAAGAACAACCCACAACACAACCACGCGAATGGGCACTCCTCAGGCTGACTCGGAGACGGAGACGGGGCGCTTGCTCGGGGCGGTTTTGCGAAATGAGGGCCCCGCGTCGTCTTCGGGGCTTGCGACTCGAGTTTTACAGCTTGCTCGTGTGATTCTGAACCGGAGCGCCGAGCAGCACCCACCTGCTGGATCCTCGAGCCTGACGACCCCGAGCCCGTCGGCGAGTGCTAGCTCACCCACCGCGACTGCCGTGTCGAGTATGGAGGACTCGCGTGTTTTTCCGCTGCACTCGGGTGGAGGGGCTCAAGAAACGGAAACTTGGGTCAAGGCGTTGCTGGTGTTGTTGGCGAGGCTTGCTGCTTTTAGCGTGAGTTGATTTTTTGGCCCCTCAACTGTGGAAGGTCTTGTCTTTGCTAACCACCCTGGTGATTAGGATGTGTTTCTTTCCGGTCTTGTAGGTTTTCTTTCAATTAACGTATTCAACACGTGGTGGAAGATGCTGATCGACTAGGTGATACCCTTAATTCCGACCATTCTCGAGCATCGCATCCAGGTTCCCCAGCAGCAAGGTGCGTGATCTCCGACCACGGCAGCTTTTACGGCTACTAACTGCTTTGTAGTCCAAATATGGACCTCCGTATTGATATCGGCCTATGGCGGCGCACTCGCTGTGGTCTCTCGTGAGCTCACTTCACCATCGACCCCCGTTTTTGTATGCTAACGACGCCCAGCGTTAATCCCCTTGCTCACCCGCCAGGGTCCGTTGAGCTACGTTGTGCTGCTCGGAGGCCTGGCATGCTCTGCTGCCGCATTTTCTCTGCTGCAGTCGTCCTCGGGCATCCTGCAATTGATTTTGGCCCGGGCCGTTCATGGATTTGCCGCAGCCGCGATCACCGGATCGTCCGCCGGCTTGTTTGCGACTGTTACGACCGCCGGACCAACTTGGCTGTCACCAGCCTTTCTCCAACACACTGCGATGACAGGAGCCCCCTTGGTTGCCGGGTTCCTGACTGACCACTTCGACCTTGACGCCATCTTTTTTTGCGCCTATGCGCTCGTTGCGTTGAATATGCTGCTGACTTTTGTCGTTGGTGGCGCCACATCGCTGAAGCTGGCCGGCTCGGTGGAAGAGACCACCGCGCTACTCGGGCCAGACAGCCAACAAAGTGGTGGTGGCTACGGTACGATGGCTTCTGGCTCCGACGGCTTTAGCAGCAGGAGGTCGTCTCGATCCGTCTCCCCGACGACAATCCCCGCACCACGAAGCCGATTGAGCGCGCCCGCAGCTCTTCCCGCCGGCATTCCTTGGTCGCCACGGCTTGTCGGCGCCTTTGGCGGATATCTGGCCGTGAACTTCCTCACTTCGGCCCTGCAGAGTGTGCTCCCGCTTTTTGTCGAGCGGCGCTTCCACTGGTCGGCGCTGGAGACCGGATACATGTTTGTTCCGCTGTCGGCCCCCACCGCCTTGATTGGTGTGGTGACAGGTGTTCTGGCGACACGTGTACCGGGCTCCACCCACTTCCTCACCTCGGCAGGGTTCTTGGCCTGCGTGCCCGCCTTTTTATACCTGGGCCAGCTCCGCGGGCACAGCTGGGTCGTGCAACAATCATTTTTGCTGACTCTGAGCGGCATTTCGTTTGCAACTGGTCTTTGCGGCGATCCCATGGTCCGAGAGATTGGGAATGCCCTCAGCGCTTCCTCTGCTGGCGACCCGCGCGCCGCTGCAGCCATGACCACCGTCGTCCCACACCTGGCCGTGGCCTGGGGCGGCCTGATCGGGCCGCTATTTGCGGGAGCGGTCAATTACCTCTGGGGATGGCAGACCATGAACAAGTCGATGGCCATCGTTGCGGGCGGCACCAGTCTCGCCTCGTTGCTGTACGTCCGGGGGTATCTCCGCAATTCTCCTTCGAACAGACGGTCCCATGTTCTTGTTCCGGGACGGCCAGACGAGGAATCCGGGTCCCTCCTAGCCAAGGGGAAAGAGGGCAGCTATGCCCAACGACACGGCTCGACCGACAGCAAACCCCGCTCGCACCGCCGGCATTTCAGCGTCGACAATTTCTCCGTCGCCAACACGACTGGCCCCGGCAGCGTCGACTCGTCCACCTCCTCCGTTCGATTCCAAGCGTCCCTCGAGACCCCCGTGTCGGGCCCGACGAACCCAAATCCGAAACGATCCATCTCTAGCGATGCCGCGAGCAAGGCCAGCAACTCGGAGCGTCGCTATGTCATGCGTGAGGCCCCCCATGCACCCGCAACCGACCCATTCCTAGCCGCCGGCAGCCTGTACGTGATCGACGAGGAACGCGATACCGCCCACGGAGTTGAGAGCCGGAGGAAGAACCGCCGTGTCGTGGTCTTCCCCGAAGGCACCGCACCACCGGAGCTCCTGGAGCGCCACCGCCATCATGTCGTCGCTATCAACGCGCTCGATGGCTCGGCTCAAATGGTCTCCAACAGCACCGAAAACCACGCGGTGCACGTGACAGAAGAAGATGGTGACGAGGAGGATGACCTTGCGTCTGAGGTGGAGAGCTCGCGGCGGTATGTCGTTGTCGTTGTGGAGGGTGAGGAGGCCGAGGAGTGAGGACCAGGTTTTGAGAACCGATGGAATGGGAAAGGCTGGGCAATGACCCATGATCTGAGGGTTTATGTATGATGACTGGACGATGGAACTACATGGAACTGCATAGGAGGCTAATCTGGAATTGACATTGCGCTGTTTTGAGCACTGTTTTTTTGGCCCGGAATGGACGTCATTCCGCAGGTGTTTTAAGGTGCAGCAAACCCACCATCGACTGCATGAAGGTAAGGTTCAGTCTTATCCCTTGCGAACCTAACAGCAGACTACTAGACTTCAGGTTCACAAGACTGTCTAATGGTGAGTCTGGGAAACTATATAAGAGGCGGCCGTCCCCCAGTTTGTAGAGTTGTCTTTTCTGATACCCATCCGTCCACAGTTCGTTCACTCCAGTCTATCACTACAAATCTACACTCGTCACTTGACATCTCTCAGTCTCAACAGACCAACCTCAATATCAACCCAAACATCACAATGGTATGTCGTCATCATCCTTCGCTATGTCATTAGCCTCGGCCTCCTCACCCTTGTGCCTTGGCTAACACATGGTTAGTCTTCCCAATCTTTCCAATCTCCCCAGCAGGCGCAGGCCACCACCCCCTCGCGTCCTTGCGCTACGTGCCGGCATCTGCAGAATCTCAACTGCATCACCGAGGAGCAGGCCAACGCCTGCCCTCACAATTACACCGGCACCCCCGCCAACACCCCCGCCACCAGCCCCAGCACCCGCCCCGTCGCCAACACCACCACCGGCGCCCTCGGCGTCAACAACTTCCCCACCCCGATCACCCCCACCCCCCCAGGCCCCCGCGGCATCATCACCACCGTCCGCGGCCCCTTCACCCCCCCCCCCCCCCCCCCCCGCCTCCGCCCCCCCCTCAACGGCCGTCCCCCGCGGGACCCCATCGATCCCCGCACCCACGCCCTCAACCCCCACCGACAAGGCCACCGCGGACCCTGGAACACCCAATACAACAGGCGCCGCTACTACGGTCGGGAGTACGACCCTTGGTCTTTGGCGGAGCGTCCGGTTGAGGATTATGGCGAGGCGATGGATGATGGGCGGTGGAGGGAGTGGTTGCCTGCTCCGCCTGCGCCGGAGGGGGGGAGGAGGAGGTTTGTGTTGGCGCCTGTGGTGAATCGGGGGGGACAGGGGGTGCAGGAGTTGGAGGTGGGGATGGCCCGGATGGCCCGGATGGGGTTGGGACAGCGACAGGGGGGAAGAGATGGGGAGGATGGAGAGAATAGGTTGCCAGAGGTTGCGGCGCCTAGGTATACCGCGCCGGGGGAGGAGGAGGAAAATACGCCGCCGCCGGAGTATGCAGAGGTTGCTGCTGCTGCGAGTGGGCCGGGAAGGAGGGCATACCCGCCGGTGAGCGAGGTTTTTTATGTTTCGCAGCACCATGGTGCTTTCTTTTCTTAGTTTTGGACGGATGTAGTTACAGTAACTAACCGCTTCGGTTCGGTACCGTTGCAGACCTATGACGAAACCATCCTCGCAGACATCCACCCCCCGCAACACCACCCAACCCACCACCGGCCCCCCTACCACCCACCAGTTGACCAAGCCCAACGCCCCCCGCAATACCAATACCAACACCAACCCCACCCAGACGAAATCCACCTCCACCTATTCAACCCCACCCACCCAGTCACCTTCGACGGCAAACCGCGCCCGCCGCCGGGGTATATCCTGCGGAACCCGCAGTCCAGACAGGCGTGGTATGATCGGCACGAAAGGGAGCCTGGGTTGAGGCAGAATGCGAGGTGGGGGCGGTGTGCGGCGAGGGGGATGATGGAGGGGCGGGTGTTGAGGGTGCCGGGGAGGTTGGGGAAGGGGAAGAAGGGGGGAGGAGAAGAAGTACCATTCGAACTCCCGAGCCCGCGCGACGGGATACTCAACGCTGAAGTTAAGGGAGGGGGGGAAGAAGAAGTGAGGGGGGGAGAAGAAGCGAGGGGGGAAGAAGAAGTGAACGGGCCAAGGTGTCTTGACTGTCTTCTTTAGTTGTTGTTTGAAGCTACAGGTTATGATGATGGTGAAGATGGTGATGATGAGGCTTGAGGATGGGGGTGGAGATTGGGGGTTGCTGGTGCTGATACTGCTTTTGTTGTGTCTGTGCGAGCATCCTCTTGATTGGGGAGATTTTAGTTCGTGTTTGGTTAACGTTGTTGAAAAAAGAAGAGAAAAAAAAAAACATCGTTTCAATACATGGGGATCGATTCTGAAGTTCTGAATTATTGTTCCCGTGGGATTAGAGGGTTAGAAAACATACAACTGCCCTGAGTTAATTAGCCCCTAATCAGCTTCTTTTCTACTATAGTTGAATTTGAGGTTATCCAAAACTCGAGATCGTTTTGTATTGAAACTGCTCACTCTGACTCTGCTGCACATGCACTGACAGAATTCAAACGGTGCCGATTCGTTCGCACGGTGTAATAATAATTACCTGACCTGCTTCGTTCCCTCGTGGCTTCTTGCACTCATCAACCCCAGATCGGGGCTAATAAACGACGGATAAGTTGATTAACCGTTCTTGAAAGATCCCGGAGGTCGTAGGACATTTACGCCTGGTGATCTATAATTAGAACTCTCTAAACGGTCGATTGAAGATTTCGCTTGGAAGTTGCACGGGCCGCTCCGAGGTGTGATGTCATCTGGCCATGGCCATTCGATACACAGCACTTCCGTTGTACACACACAACACTACATCTGTTTGTGCGTATAATACTTTTACTGGTTGAATCCGTCGTTTTGCACGCTGCATAAGCAGTGGATTTGTAAGGCAAATGTTACCGGCAGTATTAACTAAGTTCTGTCAGGTCCTCCACGACAATCATTGGACGTTGAATGTCACCTGAGTACACCTTTTGATTCGACACCTGACGTTAAAAGTGAAACCCAGAACGGATAAATACAACCCTCCCCCCAAACGTTCATCTCCGTTCTGCTCAATTGTTCTATCGTACCAATCTCAAAACAACCCCTTTGTCCCTCGACCTATCTAAATCCGCCGTTTTTTCCAAACTCAAATCACTCAAGAAAACGGTTTGGCCACAACTACAATCAATCCGCTAGCGACTTTTCCCCAGCCAAAACCTCGGAAACACACCCACCAAACCCACCAAACCCCCGATTTTCTCACCACTCAACATGGGCCACTCCTACGCCAAAAAGCCAGGCACCACAAAAGCAGCCCGTACCCCAGCCCGTCAGTCCCTTACCCCCTATCTTCCCATCCCCCATCCCCCATCTTGCTCGCCAACTCTTCCTACATGGTCGCAACTGACAAGCTCCCCACGGTCCACAGAATGGACAGAACAAGTGCGACACAAATACTGCGGAGCGCTGGACATGGGCCGCAAAGGGAAACCCAACAAGGTACACCGGTGCGAGGCCTGTTTGGCCATCAAGGCGCGCCAGAGCAGAGGGAGTGGTGGTGAGAAGGCGATTAAAGAGGGGAGACAGGAGAAGATGAGTTGGCATTTGGGGGGTGGGGGGAGTTGATTCTAGAGAGGTACGAAGGGGGTTGTGGGAATTATGACGGAGTGATTGAGGAGGATCGTTGTACATATGGAGGGTGGTTCTGTGTAGCCTGAAGACACAACAAGGACGTCAAGCTGAGAACGAATTGCACTCTAACTTGGAAATAGGGAGGAGTTGGTTCAATGCTAATAAGGACGCGAGAGACGATTAGATACCTACCTACAGGCGGGTTAGAGAGCAACACAACAAGGCTGTACAGTGCGGTACACCGTACGTCAGCCCGGTTGGGTGAAAGAACGGGATGAAAGCGATTTCCCGTTCCTTCCCTCCGGGGGTATATAACCCCCCTCCACGCACCAGCTGCCAACACAATTCAATGGCATGTTTGGTCAAGTGGTCTATGGCTGTCCTTTCTGGGCGGCCACCACTCCGGCACCGCGGGTTCGATTCCTGTGGTGGGTATTGGTCCATGGCAATTTCTATGGCCTTTGTAGGGTCGCTTGCGGCCACTACCCCATGTCGTGTACGTCTGTGGCAATGTCGTGGGTTTTGGGGGTGGCCAAACAAGTCATTGAAGCCTATCCGGCTCTCTTTTTTCGAATTTTGAGCAACTTCCATGATAGTATTTTGGGATAGGTTTGTTAAACTCTTGGTGTCGTGAAAAGTCCCCCGACTTGGGGGCTATCAACCCTAACTAACCCTATTAAACATCACGTTGAGATCTCGGTCCAACGGTTGATCATGCGATGCCTTGGGACAAATCATAAATGCCTTTGGCGTAGATACGAAACTCGAATGAAAACCACAAGGACGCAAAACGACAAGTTAAACTCATGATAGACAGCTCAGATTCAATTTCTCCTCTCCCCACCATCTATTTCCACCCCCCCCCCAAAACCTCTCACATCCTCCAACAACCCCGCCATGACTCTTTCTAAAGCCCAAATTCTTGAGCTTCGACTTTCGCTCCAGCAAGCAGTGGTGAGCTGCTCCGAGCGATGTTTATACCAATCTTCCAAATGGTGAGGTGCCGCCTCGGCCTCAATCTCAAGCGGCTCGATCTGCCTCTGACTCTCGGGCCCGAGTCGCTGCCGCGCTGCCGTGGATGTCCACATTGATTAACTCTAGTTCACAAACAGGATGGCGGCACTGCTCAGCGCGCTCCCAGGACACGACGTCGGGGAAGATGTAAGCTCTGTTGGGCGCGTTTTCAACCCACCCGCAAATCCCGCCCAGCTCTACTTGGAGCAAACCGAGTTTCCCAAGTATCTTCTCGCCAAGTCGTTGTTTGACTGTCGCGAGTTTCAGCGATGTGCCTCCGTCTTCCTACCTCGGCAGTCCATCAGGAACACCTGGACCAGTCGGCAAGGCACCGTGTATGACAGAATCAGCCGGAAGGCTCTCTTTCTTACCCTCTACGCACTCTTGATCGCCGGTGAAAAGCAGAAAACGGAGCAGAAGGCCCAAGTCCTCGGGACCGCCGACAACGGGGCTACTGTGAATCAGCAGCTGCCTGACATCCGACACATCTTGCAAGCGTCCTTGGATCAGACACACGAAGTGACCATCGAGAATGATTCCAGTCAGGGCTGGCTAGAATACCTGTAAAGGCGCTTTCTATTCAGTTCCTCCCAACCCGACTCTTGTGTCCGAAATTTCTCAGTTGCAAAGCGTATTCCCCCACAGTCTATTCTTCGAAAGCCAGCGCGCCCTCGCCTTCTACTATATAAAAGGTAGTAGACCTCCTACTTTCTCTCTTATCTTGGACCACGACTTTCCGCAAGCTACCGAGGTAATAATAGCCTAGGTACTAACCTAGTTATAGATCTGTATGAGGCGAATTTGCTCTTCTCAAAAGTCCTTGCCCTGGACCCGCGATATCTTGACTTCTTCGATCACTACTCGAATGTCTTATACAACCTAGGCTCCCACGACAGACTCGCGTTCGTAGCCCAGCTTGCCTCATCCGTCGATAGTCACCGACCTGAAACGTGCCTTGTTATCGGCAACTACTACTCTCTTTCGTCGCGTCCCGAGGCTGCCATCACATCCTTCAGACGAGCTTTGGTCCTCGACCGTAGCTGTTCCGCTGCCTGGACTTTACTTGGCCACGAGTACCTGAAAGCGCAGAATACTCACGCCGCCATCGAATCGTATCGGCATGCCATTAGCCACGCCCGTCACGATTATCGAGCCCTTTTCGGACTCGGCCAGGCGTACGATGCACTCGAGCAGCCGGATCTGTCGTTGCACTACTATCTTCGGGCCAGCACCATACGGCCCAGCGATACGGACCTGTTGCAAGCAGTGGCCACCGGCCTGGCGGCGATGTCTCGGCTTGAGGAGGCGATCAAAGTCCTGAAAAGGGCCCTTGCGTGCAGCGCTTCAGAGGATGGGGTGGCCGCGAAACAGACACGTGCAGAGCTGCTCTTTCGGTTGGGGGGTCTGTATAACGAGGCGCAGAATCGCGAGGAGGCCACGGCATGTCTCGAAATGTGTCTAGACAAGGCTCTTGAAGGCGAGGCAACCTGCCGTCCGGCGGGAACAAGTGAGCGCCTGGACATGGCGATGATACCCAAGGCTCAACTGCTGCTGGCGCAGTGGGCCGTGGAGGACGGGGACTGTCCGAGAGCTCGCTATTTTGCAAGCCAGATTGAACAGCAGAGCGAGCTCGGGAGAGAAGCTCAGGACGTGTTGAGCAGATGCAGTGCAGTGGAAGATTCGAGGGAATAGGCAACGCAAACGGGATCCGGGCTGACAAAAGGATTCAGTCTTCACAGGTAAAACTAACGTTACCAGAAGGTAATACAATGTTGGGTCTAGCTCACGATATAGGGTGACCAGCACGCCCAATGATGTATTACTCCCTTCTATCCCGCAAGCAAACAAGCTCCAACTCCACCCCAAACATTGCGCATATAAACAACACGAGCCCGATCAGGCCTAGCCGTCACTGCTCCTCGTTTGCCCTTTAATTCGGCCACGCTAGGGGGAAAGTGGGAATGTCGTCTCTGTACACCAGTGCGTTGCGCTCCATGTGTTCGCCAAGTCCCTTCATGCTGTTCTTCAGCCAGCTGTTTCGGCGCAGCGTCTTTTTCAGCCTGTCGTACTGGTTGATAACATCCCCGTGCTGTCATACCAGCGCGCGATGTTGCTGGCTACCGAGCACCTCTCGCCGTATCCGCCGTTTGGCGTCCTCGGCCTGAACACGGATGGCGTTGAAAGCCTGCTGCACCTGCGGAAGCCTGAGCTGTAGAGCATGCCACTCAATGTACTAAGGACCTCCGAGGGCCCAGCATTCCTGAGCCGTCGACGGGTAGTGCGCAGGGGGGTACTCGTTGGATTGATTCTGGGAACTCATGTTGTACGCCTCCTGGTGCTGTCTCCTCAAAGGGTTAGTAAGGGCCATGGTGCCTTTTTTGACGTGAAGGGGTAGCTACCAATGAGTGACGGAATGGAACTCTTGTCTGACTTGTAGATGGACCAACTGGTTGTCGGTGATGGGAGGGGTGGAGGTAGGGATACGAGCTGGACGAAGACCGGGAGGGAAAACAAATTGGAGTGCCTATGGTGATACGGTAACTGGCTATAAAGCTATTGATATCCTGCCTTCGAGATCCAATTCTTTTCTTCCTCATCATCATCATCATTGCCATCATCCCTATCTTCTTTCTACTCGTCTTATTCTTAAGAGCTCTCCAGTATCAGCATCGTATTGCACTCTCGTCTCGCAGGCCGAAGACCATTCATTCACGGTTCGTATTCTTAGCCCCAGTCCCGCTTCCGTCCCCCACGCCGGAGTTTTTGAAGCCTGACCAACTCGGCTCAGTTCAAGCGTCCTTTTCTATCTCGATACACAAAAAGCTCAACAGCGCGGTGTTCTCTCGTCCACAGCGCAACCATGCCAGCCACTGCGACTGATATTCGTTGCCCTATATGCCGCACCCGCAACATGGGCATCATGCGTTCCCTCCAATGCCTAATGTATGGCTACTCTGCGAATGTGGTTTTAAAATATGGCAATGGACGGTGCGTGGAGCTCGGGCGGTTGGCCGTAAAGATGATGGGCAACTATGGTACTACGACGGCCATGGTGGATTGACCCCGAGTGGCTAAGGTACTAAATTCTCAACGGTGCAAGGACGGGAAAATCACTCGTTAGTCGGGGCAGGGGGTTAAGGTTGGGTGGCCTCGTAGTGCTTGGGATATCTGGGATTTGGATGGGTGAGTGCGAGGCTGGACCTTGTACGCTGGCGTGATTGTTGCCTCGCCGCTCTTTCTGGAAGTTTGGATTTGGATGGGGAAGTGCAAAGCTGGACCTTTCACGCTAGGCACGTTGTTGCCTCGCCGCTCTCTTTTCAACAAATATTCAGCGTTAGACCTAGGAGCCGCCTTATATCAAAGCGCATATACCGGTGTTTACCTGGCATGGACATCGCCTATGCCAGTGGTCATGTCAGGGTTAGGGTTAACAATGGGCTTGTGGGTCCCCCAGAGTGTGGCCTGTCAAGCCTGTCTCTGTCATGAAAAAAAAAAAAAGCCGTTGCACCACCGGTTTTTTTGGCTGCCCTTATCTCTGGATCAAAGCCTGGTTTTGCTGACGGTCAGTGCACTGCCACACAGTGGCTTGACGTGGCTCTGAGGCCCGTGTAATCCGTACAGAAACCACGGGGTTTCCGTCAGGAAACAGTCTGTGTTAACCTTCTCTCAGGAGCTCAGACCAGCTATCGGCGGTTGTCACTCTGAGCCCCACCCAGATTTCGACAATCAGAGGTCGTATCCTGTCACCGCGAGACGCTGAGCTGAGGCCGTCATTACATTAAACCCCACTCGCCGACCCCACTCAACCCCTAATATTCTGTAACAAGTAAACAAACCGTCCCTCTCCCAACTCCTTAATGTGTATGTACACCCCATCCATCCCCCTCTAACTCAACCCCCCCTCAAAAAATCCTAAACTCCCTCGCAGCCCCCACCGCTCCCTCCCACCCCATGCCCTCCCCGCCCATAACCCCAAATACAAAAACCTCCCCAACCATCGTATACTCCCCCGGCCTCGTCCCCCCATTTCCGTTTCCACCCATCGAAACAGGCCTCAACAAATAAGGCGTCTGCCCTCCGTAAAGTAACGCCACCACATCCCCCTGGCGCGCATTCCACGGCGCCAGCCCGATATACCCGCGCTTGGTCACCAGCAAGCGGCGGTGGGCGCATGCGGTGAGGATGCGGTGGGTGTAGGTGCGGTAGGCGGGGGTGTGTTTGAGAGAGCGGGTTGGGGGGTGGTGTAGGAGGAGGGAGGTGCGAAGGAGGCGGAGGGTTTGGAGGAGGGGGTTGTGTGATGACGTGGGTGAGGGTGCGGGGGGTGGTTGGGAGGTGGAGGATGTGGTGGAGGTGCTGGCGCCGGTGGAGGTGCTGGTGTTGGTGGACATGGTGGAGGAGCGGGTGGGTTGGCCAGGGTGATGGTTGTGGTAGTGCTGGCGGCGGTAGGGTCGTCGGTGGCGGCGGTGTTGGTGCGGGCGGCCGTACCAGCGTTCGAGGTAGGCTGCGTGGGCGTCGGGAGCGCGGGTGCGGGTGGTTTCGTTGTCTTCTGCGTCGTCGGTGTTGTGGCCTGCGTAATCGGCGATATATGTCCGCCAGAGCGCGTCTCGTCGGCCCTTGTCCCCGCCATAGGGACACACCAGGCGTTCACGCAGCGCAATCTCCTCCCATTGCTCCAACGCCGCGACCCCCTTGCGTGTTGACGGCGGTGGACTGTCCGGCTCTGGATGCCACGCCCTGCCGACTTCCTCGATCTCATCGAACCGGATCCCACCCAACACCAGCATCCCGGGACTCGTTCTCCTTCCATTGCTACTCGTACTATTCCTCTTCCCATCCCCCCCCATCGCCACGGGCAACAACTTCCCCGCGCGATACCTCTGCACACCGCCCCTGAAATCCACCAACGGCTCTGGATCGCGCTCCGTCCACCCCGCCCAATTCGGCACCCACGTCGGCAGGTAGTCAAGACCATCGGCCATGGCGTCCACGAGATCGGCTTCCTCGCGCCACTCACGCACACAGTTGAGGATATCCAGCGTGCCGCGGCGTTGGATGAGATTCTGCGCGAACTCGGCGTACACGTGTGCCGACGACAGCGAGGGCTCGTATTGTCGGTGGAAGTGGTGATCGTCAGCCGAGGACGGGCCGAGGAGACTGAGAAGCCCAAAGATGCGGTCGCGCGGGTCGTCACAGGAGAGCGCGCGGAAGGTGTATAGCAGGTCGTAGACGTTGAGCTCCTGGTGATGGCTGTGACGGTGGTGGTGACGGTGGTGAAGGTGGCTGTTGGCTTCTCGGAGATGGCGGGCCGCTTCAAACTCGGACGCCGCGAGGAACAGCCTCGCTTCGGCTGCGCGTTCCTTGGAACTCGGCTTTGCGATTCGCAGCAGGGCTTCCCAGGACAACTCGTCGTGGGATCCCGCGCCGTGGAGGAAGACCGGCCTTTTCGACGCCAGCGCGGGCTGGATCCATGCGAGACGGGCCGGTTGCGGTTCCGGTGGAGTCTCGGGTATGTTTTTGAGACTGCGAGACGGAACAAGGGGCAGGGAAATGGGAACGGCCGGGTTGGGGCTCCGGCTGCGACTGCGACTCCTACTGCGGCTGTTCCGGGGTAAGGGGTGGATGGAAACGGGGTGTTTGTGGTCAACGCTGAGTTTCGGGGGCGACAGCTGCAGGGCAGCAGCCTCGTCGATCCAGACATACGCGTGCCGGGCCTCGGCGTGGATCCACGACAGCAGGCGCATATGATGGGCGCGCTCTTGTGAGTTGCGCTGGTGCACACACACGGCGTCAGTCCATACTCGGACCTGGCCGCCGCCGGTCCTGAGCGTAGGCCGGATCCGCTGCAGCGCCGCGGCGACGGGGGCCTCGACGTGCATCGGGCGGTCGTCGACGACGATCTCTTTGAAGGACTCGTGGTCGCTCCATGCGTGGGTGAGGGTTTCGAAATCGGGGTTTGACGAGAGCGAGACGATCTCAAAGTGGCCGATCACGGGCGCATCTCGGTCGGCGGCTTGCAGCACCAGCAGCCGGATCTCGTCCCGCGCCAGCGCCGTGTTGAAGTGGGTGGATTCAGCCATTTTGGCGGTTCATGGTGTTTCGTGTCATCGGTCGGGTTTCGTTCATGGCGGAAATGAACAGGACGGACTAAAATTTGCCGCTGGCGGTCGGTGTTTTAAGAGAAAAGTCATACTAGAGGAAGCTGAGGCGCATGACTGTGCATGGCCGTTGCCTGCTGAGCCTTGTGACTTGTGTTTCTTAATTTGTTTGGATCAGCAGTGAGACACTGAGGACACTGCCAATAAACGTGGCGCAGCCCACTGCAGCACTGCACCTCAGTGGTGGTGGCCTATGACAAACCGTTCAGATGACTGTGCCCATACGCAGGACTGCTAAAAGGTGTCCTATTTTACGCGTGTTGAGAGTCCTGGGGCAAATCCTCACAACTCGGGCACTGCACAGTCACAAAACTGTGTTTTGTCCTTTGGGCAAACAACTACAGGTTACCAAGATTACTCGGGCAACTAGAAACTTTGACGGAGGGAAACTGCCCCACCTTCGAATGATACAACTTGATCAGTAACTTACATAGGTAGGTACATACCTAAGGTACCTATGTAGTAAGAGGAGAAGATAGTCTACTGGGGGGGAAAGGAAAACAAGAATGTCGAATGTCAAAAATTTCCAAATTAAAATTCCAATGCCAGAACGAAAAACCCAGATGAGTATCAGAACTTAGCCAGACGCTGGTATGTACATACATATCCTAAAGAACAGCACACCTAACAAGTACCTAGGTACCCTAATGTTCACTGACACTCGCACCGAGAATCCTGGCCGGGTGGAGTGGGTCTGACGCGGTTGTCGGTGGGGCTCTTCTTTTTCGAATCGCCGCTAACCGCCATGTCGCTCCACCGCTCTGGGTCGTCGGTAACTGCCGTGTCTTTTTCGAGTCGTGACTCCACTGCCGTGTCTTTTCGGAGTCGTCAATCCAGGGTCGTGTCTTTTTGGGCCGTGTCTTTTTGGGTCGTGTCTTTTTCGAGTCGTGTCTTTTTCGAGTCGTGTCTTTTTCGAGTCGTCGGTACCTGCCGTGTCTTTTTGGAGTCGTCACTCTACCGCCGTGTCCTTTTCGAGTCGTGTCCAAGCTCGCCAGGTACTTCCGCCGTAAACAGAAAGGACACTTTCTTCAACACTGTGCTCTCCCGCCTTGTAAGGAAATATGGAAACGTTGCGAAAGGTAGTAAATGAATAATCGGGCGTTTTGATCGATATTATATTAGTTTATTTTAGTCTTGATTGACTGATAAATCTACCGAGCATATTTCAAGTTGTGGTTTGGTGTCCCTGTTTTTTTTTGATCGCGAGGAGTCAGGGTCGGGTACATCATCAGGGTTAGGGTCTATCCTAGCACCCAAGCCAACGGTGATGTTTGCTTTGGCATCTCATAATTACAAGCCACGAGATTAGATCACATAAAACCAAAGGTTGACATATTCATGCCATATCGGATATGATAGAGTCTCAAATTCAAAGCGATGCGGAACTATGAAAATGGTGTTGATCGACCCCCGTCTTTGACAGTGTATTCGTCGCTCAAGCGTATTTATTAGTGGATTTCCGTAAACGAATAATGGCAACCGCAACTGGGCTTCTCAAGACGAGCGCTTACAAGACCAAATCACAGCTCTATTCCTGTTAAGACAACAGAACACGACCGGATCACGAAGCCATGTGTCTAGTCAAGAACAAGTAGACCTTCACAGAAACATGTCACAAGATCACCAGTGGGCACGCACAATACAGGTATCTCAAGAACCCAAACCCGGTGGTAATCTGGAGCCCATTAAACTAATACACTAAACTACCAACACAGCATGGCGAAGAATGCGTAAGGGGTATCAAAGTAAGTCTCAAACACCACCCAAAGAGCACCATCACCTCCCCCAACCGAGCGGCCGATTAGTATTACATGTTCCCTTTTTCCCAACCCAACCGGTATATAAGGTACCTATCCAAAAGACCCAACCGAACACCGAGACCCTTTGTCGAGTGATCAACAAAAGGTCACCATTACCCCCGTTTATTATTACATGTGTCCTTTTTCCCCCGACATCTTGTTCTGCTTCAACCCAGACCCTTCCTTATTTCTTCTCCTCATGAAAAGCTCTCCAAGCTCCAGAGGCCGGGGACAAAGTCAAGTCCAGCGAGCCAGCGCCGGTACCAGAGCCTGAACCAGAGCCCGAACCCGAGGGACGAGAAGCGGAGCCTCTAATGTTGAGGTCACTCCAAGTCTGGGTGCGTTTGTCCTCGCCCAGGAAGCGATTCAGCGAGTAGTGGCCTGTGGAGGCTTGACGGCTGCCGGCGCCGGTGGTGGTGAAGGATCGGAGGGAGGGGGTGTTGGTGTTGGTGCCGGTGTTGGTGTTGGTGCCGGTGTTGGTGTTGTTGTTGTTGTTCGTGTTGGAGGTGCTCATGGTTGCGGTGTTTGGTATTGCCCTGAGGCGTCGTGAATCGTGATGAAGCTTTTTCGGTGGAAGTCTACTTGTTGTCAGGTGGTTAGAAGGGTGTCGTGGACAGACTGAGACCAAGGGGGCGAAGGGGTTACTTACCGGTTGAGAAGTAGGGTGAAGCGAGATTCTGTGATATAACCGGATAGACAGAAAGCGCCCGATGGTGATGTGATGATGTGATCTGAGGATGATGTGGGAGAGATGCGTGTCGAGAAGAAAGCCGGGCAAAGGGCACCCTAATATACCACAGTCCGACCCAGAACCCAGGCCACGTCGTCTGGGAAGCAAACCTCTTGAAACCGTCAACAACCATCAGGGCCATGGTGAAGGTTTCGAGAGGCCTCCGTGGTATTTATACCTCCTACACCTAACGAGTCAGTCAGTCCGTCAGTCAGTTAATTCGTCCCAAAACTGCCCTGTAGGTCACCCCAGCCGGGGGCGCCTCGGTCGGGTAACAACTCAACGACCCGTCGTCGCCTTGTCTGTCCCTACCTGCACGCCACCGACGGAACCGAAATCTGCAAACTTGACCGCCCCGGGTTCTCAAATCCAGCCTTCCCGCAATGCCGGACGAACAAGGATCTGGCACCGGCGGGTGTGTCAGTTCTGCCTCCCGCCTGCCGCCAGGCTCGTCATTCATGCGCATTCAGGAACCGACACGACGGGCCCATCGTGGGTTCTCGTCCCCATGACCCGGCTTTCTTTTTCCTCCTGCAGGTACAGTTCACCGAAAAACGACGGAGTCGGGGACGAGCGAGTCATCGCTCATTGCTCAGCGGTTCTCGAACGTACATCTCGGGCTTGCCTAGGGCCGCGCAAGAATAGGACAGAGTCTAGGAATCCAGGATTAAACAGAAAATCCGCGTCTCCGCGACCTTGACAGCCCAAATTTTCCTCTCTTTTTCCTGGTCTCCCGCCTGCGCAGCTGGGCTGACCTGGGCTGGCCTGTTGATTCGCCAGGCTCCCCTTCTGTCTGAGATTCGACTCCATGGGGAACGGGGGAACCGACCATCGGCATCGCACGTCAAGGAACGTCAAAGTAACGGTGAACGGGTCCCGACGGACAAAACCCCGGGGTGGCACCCACCCAATGAGTCCCGATCCATGAAGAACGCGAGCAAAAGCCACGAGCCACCCCTCGAGAACCAGGGAGCCCGCCCCCCCCCCCGCTAGGGAACACGTGGGAAACATCGGATCATTCCTTTTTACGGCGAGAGGCTCAGAATGCCCGCCATGCCCTTCAAAACCAGGAGAAGGCGCCTCGTTTAAACTACCCGATTAGGAGGTCAGCCGAGCGGCATTGAAACGCAGGCACGCAAGACAGGCACTTGGAAGTCCCGTCGAGCCTATCTCCCCGAGTCCGTCGCCCACTGAAGGAACCCCCCCGTTTTCGTGAGTTTCAACGCCGCTGCGAGATGGGTGGGCACGATGCATGGATGTATTCCAAACGATCGGCACGGGGGTCGGGATTGGGACCCGGCTGTCAGCGTTTGACACTTGACAGTCCCAGGTTCCCTTGTCACCCCTGTTTCCCTTTATTTTAGGTTTATTTTAGTGTAGTTAGTTAATATTTACTTTTTTCCTTATTCTGTTTTGTTTGACCCTCCACCCCAGTCCTTCGTACTATGGACCTATCCAAGGCACCCAGCCCGTTTCCGAGGACTCGGCCCGGAAACAATTGTGTGTCTGAGCTCAGGCGGTGGTTGCTGAGCTGGCACCACCGGTACAGCCTCGATTCGACAGCCTTAATATTTCGAGGTCAAGAACACGGACAAACAGACGGACAGATAGATAGACCGACAGCACAGACAAACAACCAACCGCCGAGACCGCAGAGAAGCCGACTCGGGATTGGCTTTACTAGCCATTGATCAACGGTGGGACTCGTCATCTGAACAACTTTGCCGTGGGTGGCCTTGGGTTCCGCAAGGTTCCGTGGCCAGGACAATGGCAGGTTCCCGGGAGCGAGCTCTTGGGAGAATAAGCGAAGATGCGGAGGAGAATGGATCAACGGGGATTTGGAGGCCCTCCAGTTTGGAGGGAGAACTGCTTGAAAACAGACAGATACTGTACCTAGAATACCTTAACGCTACCTGCCAGACCTGAGACCCGCGTCGCGTCGTCCCGTTTCCGTCGGTCCTTTCCCCCGTTCAGTGTTCATTTTTCGATCCTTGCACAGTTGCACCTTCCAAACTTGCCAGTTGTGAGGTCTGATCCTTGCCCAACTTAACTTTTCACCTCAACCTTTTTTTCCTGCGTCCCTGCTGACCGTTCCTTTCCGGACCGTCCTCAACGTTTCTCTCATGCCTTGTGTTTTCTCATGTCTTGCCCCCTTACAGTTCAACGCTCGCTTGGTTTCAGGTCCCCCGTCTCACGAGTCCCGCCCCTCCAAAAAGCGGCTAAGCCCATGCCCCACCCCCACCACCGACGGGCCTTTTCTGCTGACGCGGTACATACACTGGTGTTCTGTATTGGATGGAGGTCATGAAATAACCTTTGCCCAACTCCGAACCCCCAAAGCCGTCCAAAGGGGCAACGCCCGTGAAACCTGCCTCGGTTGGCTGGTAATCTCTCCGCCGAGCCACCCACCCACCCACCCAGCACCACGCCAACCTTCGGTCCGGGACGTGTTACACACATCACCCAACTCAGTGCTCGCGGCCTCCGGCGCAATCAAATGCCTTGCAGCTTACTGCATCGTAGGCGCGTCGTCAGGGTCTCTGATTTGGTGGGCTTCCACATGGGAGGTAACAAAGTGGGGCTTGCTCGTCCTGTTCACCGCCCCGCTGGTTCGCTTTTCTATAGGTATAGTGGAACGCTAATGATAGCTTCTGCAACACCACAAGTCCACAAGCCCAACGACTGGAGGACAACGGTCGAAACGGTCGGGGTGTTTTGGGTGGCAAAACGTGGGTCGGGCATCCATGGGACCGGCCGTGCGGCCGTGCCAGCCTTGCTGCTGCAGTGCTGTTGCAATGCTGCATGCGAGTGAGCCGGCCATCCAAGAATTTTAATTTCTTCTTCAGGATTTCTAGAAGGACCTGCTTCTTCCGGAGTTTAGCTGAAAAGCGAACGTGACATGCCAATATCCCGAGACCACCAATCGGTCCCGTGATGCATCACCCGGTCTCGACCGGATAACTTCCATCCGACGAGGCTGGAATTTTAAAAATTTTCGTGATGAATGGTGCGCGCACACAGAAAGGCAAGACGGAGATAAACCCGGTACCTTAGGTAGGCCCGAGATCACAAGTCCGATCAGCCCAATCGTGTTCTTTTCGTGATCCAAAACGCCACAGTTCAAGCCTTACTTTACCGTAGTACATACACACATACCTTCCGAAACCGGATAATGAATAACAACACCACTACTGAAATCGAGGCCTCAGAATGGGCCGGTCTGCTGTGACACACACACACACTTCGTCCGCCTAGTCATAGTTAACATTTGTTTTACTCGCAACAACCAACAACCTAACCCACAGCGCGCACAGGCGTCAAAGGTCAAGGCCAAGGCAGACTACTGCAGCAGCAGCAGAAGCCCAACACCAGACAACTCATCATCTGATGAAGTCGCATCACTTCTTCTCTGCGCTCCCTCCCCCTTGCCTCGTCTTTTCCCGTTTTGTTCTCTTTCCGTCTTCATCTCCCTCTTCCTATTGCACCATTCTCCTTTCTCTCTCACCGCCAGAACGCACACCAGAACGGGAAGAAAACGCCCGACATCATTCATTCACGCTGGCGTGGCTTGGGCAACTTAACGCGGGAAAAGTAGGTGAACTAGGCGAAGAAAATCAAGGCCGCTAAGAGGACAAGTCAACTCAAGCAGCACGACTTGGTTGGCCCGACTGACATGGCTCACACACAACGGTGAATTGATCAGCTCGGACGGCGCGCGAACAAGTCAGGCAACTGACGCAACCTGGAACCCAGGCAGTGCGGACAACCGGGACAGCCTCAAACTACCCAGACAGTTGAGACAGCGGCAACAGTCCAGACGGCTCAGCCCAGCCCAGACAGCTCACTCAGCCCAACGCAGGCAACACAACCCAGACAACACATTTCAGACAACGAGACAGACAACATGAACAAAGCGAAAAAGCGAAAAGTCCAATTCAGCCCTGCCATCGAGGCAAGACATTCATCCTCTCTCGACAACCTATCGATCGATATTCATCTTCATCCCAGCATCACAGTCCATCCACCACCCTTCCCTCTATCCGTCCTTGAATCCATGGATCCATCCCCCCTTCCACCCCTTCACCTATCCTCTGCCCCTGCATCCATCATCAGATCCCGATCCCGAACCCCAAGCCCCCAAGTACTATCCCGTTGACCAACCCCCACCCCATCCCGGCTTATAGCCGATATAATATACACATTATTAACCCTAGGATTCCGTCGTAGACAAAAAACAAAAGAAAAGTGTGATAAACACAAAAGATAGTAAGTCTCTGTCTCTGACAAAATCGAGCAAAAATCCCCTCCAGGCCAAAGAAAAAAAGGTATAAACGGAAAGGACAATCGGGTCGAAAATGAATCGAACAAGTACACACACCACGGCGAGTACAAATGGCGGGGCGTGAGCGTTTGGTTGGAAGTGAAAACTTCCCATTTCAAAAACCCCGTCCCATTCCCCGTCTTCTGTCCTTTCCCCGAACCCCAACCAGCCCCAACCAGCCGAAATGATGTCCCATAATACACACCGAACCGCCGATTCATTTGTACTGTGCCTCCTGATTTCCAGCATTGTCGTGTCCAAAATCGCCCGCCCAAATCCAGTTGGTTTCCGCACTCTTCGTCCAAAATCGTCCTGGGCCGTCTTGACCTTTGATCTCGACAGAATCGTGTACACATCTCTGCATTTTGCCGCTCCCATTTCGTCCTTCCCGCTACCGTAGCTCCCTTCCCGGTACCTCGATGGAGAGTCTACTGCTGGTGGTGTTGATGCGGCGGAACATGCTGCTGCCAGCCCATAGCCATTGCGTTCGCAAATACCGATTCGTCCACCACTGTCCCGGCCATGCTGCTCCAGTCGTCGTAGACGTTCATCGGTGCGAGGAGGTGGGGTTGGGGCGCGTGCTGTTGCTGTTGCTGCTGTTGTAACAAATGTTGGTGTTGCTGCTGCTGTTCGTGTTGCTGCTGTATTTGCTGTTGCTGTTGCGGGCTCATCTGTGAAAGTAGTTGCATATGCGGGTGGACATGGGTCACGTTGAGATCGTAGAAGGGGCCGGGTGCCGGCGCCATCATTGGGTGTTGGGAGAAAGGAGAGATGGCATCCTGAGGCGATTGAGGCATCATTTGTTGTGGTGGCGGCTGCTGGGGAGGCACTGTTTGTTGTTGTTGTTGTTGTTGGGGCGGTGTTTGTTGGGGGCTAGGGAAAAAGGGGTTGTTTTTCACGTAGGCGGAAGCAATGGACGCGATGCTGCGCTGCTTCTTCGGCCGCGGTTCCTGATCGTACGGATGTAATGATGACTGCGCAGGCGGCGTATGCTCGGGCGTAGACATGTGTTTCGTGAGGGGAGATGACTTCATTGCCATCTTGTGCTTCGGCGGCTCGGAGATCGGTCGTGCATTCGGATCTGTGGACGGTGGTACGGGTGCGACGCTGGGCTGAATCTCACTCCGGAGACGGATCGTGGCCGCCTCGTGGGCCAGTCGGGCCAGGAGCTTCGGGTCGTCTCGGCCTTCGCAAAAAAATTCAAGGAGATCCTGCAGTTTCCCCGGACAGTCACCCTCCAAGAAGCCCTGTGCGTGCCCCGTAGATTTGGGGTCCCATTCTAACATGGGCTGTTGGTTCCGGGGGAGGTTGCCGTAAAGCTCCGAATCGAGGTCCTTCCATGCTTGGCTAATCGTGGGCTGATGCAAGAGCCCGTAGATGACGAGTGAGTGGTTCCAGTGTGACTTGTTGCAACCGTCTTCGTAATGCCGGGCAATGTGGTCGAAATAGCGGTCACGACTGGCTAGGAATCCGCCGCAAAACCCACAGGCCCTGATGGAACAGTTAGTTTGGTATGTTTGTCTGCAGGAGACCGGCTGGTGGCAGTGTTCATTGGCGTTGGTTGTACCAAACCTGCATCAAGCGTGCAAAGGTGCAATCAGATCCCAACGAGGGAGGGTAAAAATAGAAAAAGAAAAAGAAAAAGAGACAAGGGCAAACAAGATGAAACATACCATGCCGTCTTCTTTTGTGTGTACTTCACCACGCGATCGGCGTGCGGGCAGGTGGTACAGCCGTGGGCATTCTTGTGGTGTTGGTTGAAGGTATTCGCACCCCAAAATATCCGGTTGCAGTTCGGGCAGGGGTAGCGCTTGTACCGCTCGTGAAACTCGTCCTCGTGCCGTTTCCAATCGAATTTGCGCTGAAAGGCAACGTCGCAAAAGGTGCACCAGTAAGCGCCCTGTGGTTTGGAGCTACCTCGACTGTTGCTTTTGGGCGGCGCAGGCGGCGCAGGTTTGGCCGGTGCGACAACATCCTGAAAGCCCGTCCCGACTCCTCCCCCCTGAGATGACACAGAGCTCATCGAGGTCGCCGTCGACATGATACTGGCCCGGCCGGATGACTTGGAGCTGGTCGTCGAGACAGAAAGCCGCATGTGCGGGCTCGGATGGCCCATCTTGGTCGGGAAGGTGTGCTGTAACGGTTGCGCAGCCTGCTGCGGGAAGCCCGCCGTGTCCATCCCCTGTGGTGTTGCGGTTATTGGTGTCGTCGCTGTCGGTGATGTCGCGTTCTCTGTAGCCTTGTCAACACCAGCCCCTCAGTTGCTCCAATTCGCCAGACCATTAGGAGAAAATACGCGGTCGCGCGCGCACGGTGCATACCATCGCCATAATTCTCCAACAACGCGCGCAGCAGCGCTTCTCGTGATAGCCCACATTCGGTCAATGCTTGGACATGGAGACGCGCCGCTTCCAGGCTGTCGGCTGGTGGATTGCGGAAGGGATCCATGGCGAAAGATCGAGCGATTCGAGGCTCGGCTCAGCCTAACTTCCGCTCCGCATCCAAAGTAACAAGCGCAAAGACAAAAAGACACAAAGTAAATAGGTTGGTAAGGAGGGAATAGTGGTCGGCAAGTTCGCAAGTGCCGTTCGCTCAGGCAGGACCAATCGTCGGTAGTAGGTAGTAGGTGATGAATTGCATCTGGCAAACTCCGGCGTGGGTTGGTAAGTGACGGTCAGTCGATCAGTCAGTTGATACCTCTCCCTCGCGTGCAATTGCACCACACGCGAGAAGCAAAAGGGAAAGGAAACAAGAGGTTGAGAGGGAAAAGACCGAGAGCCGCGGGCGAGGCCACACACATGCGGGACGACCAGCTAGGAATATAATACGAATGCACCCCGAAAGGGACGGTTGCAACCCTCCTACAAAAAACGCAACAGGGGCAAGGGGGCAGGTTCCAGGGGTGAGGGGGTCAGTTGTTCCTCCTGTTTTTTTCCCTGTCAGTCTTGGGGCCGAGCAAAACAGAGGGAAACACCCCGACGGCACCGAAGCTGGGCCCAGCGGGCTGCTGACAATGGACTGAGTGGACTGTTGTTGCGCATACTGCGCAGTAACGAGAGCGCGAAAACAGCTCAGGAATGGAGACGGCAGGGACGACCCGAAGCAGGCGAGCGGCGCATGGAACGCGAAAAGACCCCAAAACGAAGTCCCGCCGAGCCGATTTCCCCTGTTCGCCAGCTGTCCACCTCCCAGGGGGTTCCTTCCGCCCCAGTCCCAGGCATCCAGCTAGTCAACTCTCAGTCGAATGGGCTTTCCTCTTCTTGATCTTTTCCGATAAAAAAGCTCTTCTGCTTGGGAAAAAAAGAGCTCATTCCTCGCGAAATATCTCTAAGCACAAACCAGAAACGAGGAAACAAGAAACAACCGGGTGCGGCAGATCGGCCTGCCAATCCCTTCCCCCCTCCCTCTCTCTCGGCGCTCAAATTGGAACAGGCAAAACCCCAAACCAACCAACGCGCCCACCCGCCCCGGTCTTGCAGGTTCTCACTCTTTCCCGCGTCACCAACCACGACCCGCCTCGTCCCCATTGGCGCATTCCGCCAAGCACCTCAACGACCCCCCAGCAACGCGCTCGTTTTTGCGTGTGCGCGCCCAATGTCCGAGCTTTCCCCCCATCTCTCCCCTCTTTTCTCTGATCCCCAAACTCACTTGTAGACCCCTGCCTCACCTGAAACAGCAGCAGCTCGTTAGCGGGAGCTCCACGGGAAACAAAAGACAAAAGGCAAAGAGGCGCCGGCTGGCGTGGCCTTGGGGCTGTTTCGAAACATCTCAGGGCGCATTTCTTGGTTTTCGGTTCGCTTCCTCAGGCGCAGCTCTTGTCGCAGGCGTGGAGTTGCCCGTCGGCGTGCGACGATCAGGCACCGAGGCGAGCAAGGGAAGGAGGGGCAAGATGTGATTGGGAACGAGGATCATTTGGATCATTTTTCACGATGAGTTTTCCGTTTCCCTTGCTGCGAGTTTCCGTCACGCTTGTTTGCCCCCAAGCCTGTCCGGTAGATCTGGCGGAACAAGATCCAGCCAGAGAGAGAGAGAGCCTTGCGCCTCCGCCGCGCGCTGAAAGAGATATATGTGGCTTCAACACATCGCGTTGCATCAATGCATTCGCATTGTCCATTTTGCATTTCCAGCCGCCAGCCGCTACAAACTAGTCCACCCAGTGCCGGCGGCAGCGCCAATGTGAGTGGCTCCGCAGGACCCTTTCTCCGCTCTCATTCGCTTCCTGTTGCGGTACCAAACTCCTTCAGCTGCTTCAGCTCCTACCCGTGTTTTCTTTGCTGAGAAAGCGACAAGCCGAGATCTTGGCATCCACTTCGGCGGCGGGTAACAGCAACGAGTTTGCGCGCATAAATAAAGGGAACCTGGAAGGCCTGAAAGGTTTCTTGCCCCCAATTGCGGCGGTGCTCGAGGGCGCGACCAGCTCGGTTCCCCTTTCCGTTATTATTGAGCCCCTTCGTACGACACCAAGATATCATGTAGGGCGGCGGCTTTCTCCGCGCTGGCATGCGGCTGCTTACACTACACGAAGGGAGAGCAGCACCTCAGGTTCGGCTCAGTTGGTTTGTGTCTATCACCGACTGCGCCGTTGTTTTCTAACCTCGCCTCTCACCTTGCGTTGCTTGTCCTTTCTTTGTGATTCTCCGAAGAGTATCGTCCCTCTTTCATCCCATCTCATCCCTCATCATCCCACCTTTCGCACCCCTGAACCCCACAACTCGGAAAGTAGTTCGTCTCAAAAAATCAGCATGCGCGCCTCCCGAAACTGCGCGCCTCCTCCGCTTTCGTCACACCTCTTCGCATTGTCATCTTCTAATCTGCCCTACCAGCCATCAACACCTCATTCCAGCCCAAGGTGCGCCGGGGAAGGGCACATGACAACCCAGAAATTTTTCTCTCTCAAAATCTCGGTGGATAGGCACATGACAAGGATACCAAGGCCATTTCTTTTCACTTCCCAGGAGCAGATCATCCTACCACACACGTTGTTACCAGCACACGTTGTATGTCGTCACTAGCGCAGGGGTAGGGTCAGATCACCGCGACTCCCCGGGAGCTCCCTGATTTCCCCGAGCTCTCGGATAAGAGAGCAAGAAAACTAGTTAGCTCTTGCACGTTTGTTTCTGCGTTTCACCAAGCTGCTCTTGTGGGTCTACACTACACTACACTAGGCAAGCTGGGTTCCCGAGGCTCCCCAATTGCTCCCCAAGCAACGCATCACTGCAGTGGCAAGTGACCCTTGATCAAAAGATCTGCATTACGGATTACCTCCGAATTGTCCAGTCCACACCCTCAAACACCGAAAACACCGAACAATACGGATACCGCCATCATTTCCGCTGAACCGGCACTGAACCGGACCGGATAACTAATGCTTGACAAAGAATGGCGGGGATTTGCCCTGCTTGGCGGTATCATGATCCACGTTGGTGGGTACGATCTCGGTACCTGTACACTAGACTACACTAGGTGGGTTGGTGTGGAACTGGGTGTGGACAAACTCACTCGACAAGCTCAACAAGGTAGGTTTGCGCGGGTGAGCATGGATGAAGCTTGATCTCTTCCCTACCTACACTAGTTACTAGTACGCTATGTGAATGTCCGAGAGCATGAATGGGAGATTGGATGCTAAATCCCGGGTAAGTGGAATGTAACTGTAGATGATTTCTTTCTTCCATTATTAAATGATTGGTGAAGTGATACAACGTTGAATGTCAGAATATTTCCTAGGGTGCCAATTAGTTTTTGAAGACTCTCAACAGTGCCATAACCTGTAGATTTTCTCGAAATGAAGACAAGATTCTAGTAGCAGTTGGGTATCGATCAACAGCAAGAACTATCACTACAATCTCACCTCCTACCTCTCCCGCACTGTCATCCATTCCACAATATACCATAACCCCATCGCATCATATCACGTACAGTACACAAGTTTGGGGTGTAAACCATCACAGATCAACGCCACCGTGCCTTATGTCAACTTGGCAATTCCCTCTCAAACCCTTCCTCTTCAGATCGTGTTGGAGGCCCCTTCTTTAAATCATCGCCGATATCGAGTGGTCATATTTTGTAAATGCAAGGCGCCAAGCGCCGGGGAGATCGTCGCCCATCCATTATCCAAGCTTTGCCAACAATCCTCCATTCCATCTCTTCCATGATCCTACATAGGTCCCGTGGCGTTAGTCCAAATCCTGACAAAACATACTCCCACAGACATCAATCCACCATCATAATGCGCCTAAAAGGATGCTAGTGCTAGCAATTAGCACCGGTCTGCTGAAAGAAACCTCGGTTTTTCACCGCAAACTTAGTGAGTGATCCCGACACCAACGAGGTCACCTCCCCAACAAAATCACAGCACCTCAAAGCAACTGAAACCCCGCCTCTTCCAGCTCATCCCCCACAGGCAACATCGGCCGCCCTTGCATCGGAAAAGGCCAAAACAGCGGATTCTCCAGGGCGTCTGCCAACTCCGACGTATTGCTCGGTTTCCCGATAGCTTTCATATCAGGCCCCATAAGTGACGGCGAGCCCCCGCTGCTCCCTCCGCCCCACGAAGAGCTAAAGTCCGACTCGAGAAAGTTGGGCGCGAAGAAATTTAGACTCGACGTCAGTGGTCTTGTAGCTTTGTCAAAATGGATGTCTTTCTTGTCGCGCCGTTCTTCGTCTCCTTTATCTCCGTCTCCTTTTTCTTCTCCTGTCCGACGCGGCAGTTTGCTGGCGGTGTCGCCCGTGGTCTTGATCTCCACGTCGATGTTCCATTTCTGGGCCAGGAATTTGAGGATGTTGAGCGCTTGCTCGGCGAAGTGGTGGCAGGGTGCCATCTCGGTGAGATCGGCGATGCCACGGCTGAGGGCCTCGACGACATGCGGAGCGGGTTTGGCGGGGGGTTGTTGAGTAGGGGTGGGGGTAGGGGTGGTGGGTGTTTGGGACGTATGGCCGGGCTGTGTCTTGTTTGGGGACGCAGTCGTGTCCTCGCTCTTCGACGTAGTTTGGGAGTTGGTTGTTGCCGCGGCGATAGCTAGGTGCATGATCGAGGACGTGAGGACAAAGTATGGGACAAAAGACGGCGTCCGTCTCAGCGTGTAAAGCTGCGCGTATGAGCGAAGCAGACCGGTGATGGCGTCAGCAGCCTGCGAGCACACATCGCGGGGGGAGATGCTAGACCCGATGATGCGTAGCTTTATCAAGGGCCGGAATAGGAGGAGGATGGCGAAATGATAGTACATGCTATTGATTGTACCGGTGGTTAGTTGGGGCCCACACCCTGGCCAAGAGCTTAGAATAATACTCACTGCGCAAACAAAACGGCAGGGGTGAAATTATGGCCGAGCCGCAACACTTCCGGTATCCTATCATACCAGTTCAGGTATTGCGTGTAAATCGTGAGGAGATCCCGACTCGTGAGGGGGCGCCCGGGGGAGTGGAGGATGTACAACGACTGATGAACAAGCTCGCTGAGTTCACAGAAACATTTGTACACAGATCGGACGTTGGACGGTTGTTCGCAAGACTGTTGGAGTGGCGTGCCTGCGAAGTGACTCAGCTCCCCGTCCTCGGGTGGTTTGGAGAACGCGTATTTACCATCATCGGTGACCGGAATCCAGAGCGACGCTTCGATGTCATCGATGATAGCGGGCTTCGGGGGCAGCCGCGGAAAGCACGAACACTGCGGGAGCGAGCCGGTCGCCAAGGACCAGGCGCTAAGTATAAGTCAGTAAAGGCCACCACATTGTGAAATGCGTTCCTTTGCAACGATTTCAGAAACCCCCCCTCCACGTTGACTCTAGCGTAGTGCCCAAATCTCCGTGGTTGGCTGGGTACTTACTGATCAAGAGCAAACGCCCCCCAAAAGGTAGCCGCTTGCACCGCACTCTCGTCATCATTCCTGCCGTCGTCCTGCACGCGATGTAACCCCATCTCGATAGCCAACCGGATACTCTGCCCGGCATAATACCAGCTTTCCGAGTCTCGCCCGCAGCTTGCCTCTCGGATCGACATGATCCCAAGAGCCTGAATGGTCGTGAGCGTGTGGTGATCTTGTTCCTGGTAATACAGCCGCTGGCACTCCTTGAAGAAATGGTTGCCCGACGTGTACGGGTCGTCTGGGTTGGACCGCGTATTGGGTTGGCTCGAGAAGCGACACCCCAGGGCTAGCAAGGCGTTGACCAGGATCGGGGAGCAGAACCGCGGCCGGCCGTCGGTGAAGTCCTTGAGAAAGTGTTCCTTGCTCAGCGAAGCAAACGTAGGGTACTCCCAGCAGAAGTAAAGGGACAGCAGATGCGTCACGAGGTTCGGATCGCTAGTCAACGTCGTCCACGTCCCCGGAGGTACTTGCATGTCGTACTCCGGGTGCAAGACACCCCCAAGGCGGCCTCGCTCGGTCTTTGACCCCTCCGCTCTGACCACCTGGCTCTCGATCCAATGGCCAACACGAGCTTGCGTTTGCTTTATAGCCTCCGGGTTCCAGTTTGGCCCTTCGAGGTGGGAACTGCTCGGGGTCGGGTGGCTCGTCTGATGGCTTGACGAAAATTGCCCGCCCCATGGGCTCTGCTGTTGATCAGCCACGTCGTGGCGGACGGGCTGCTGCTGTTGTTGACCTTGGTGCTGACCCTGGTGCTGACCCTGGTGTTGACCCTGGTGTTGACCCTGGTGTTGACCCTGGTGTTGACCCTGGTGTTGACCTTGATGTTGAGGTGGCGGCAGCGGCGGCGGGGGATTGATCGGGCTGAGCGAGGTAAATCCAGCCGGGAACCGGCCATAACTGCTTGACCCGGAAATGCCGTACCCCGGCATTGGAGGGGCGGTGTTGCCCTGGTTCAGCAGCCGGCTGATTGAAGGTAGAGCACCGCCCCCGGAGGGTGTCGTACCGCCCAGCCAGTCCGAGATGGACTCCACGCTCTGACCGCTGCGCAATCGCGACAGGACTTCCTCCCATACATCCGGCCGGACAAGGGCAGAAATGACCTGGTCGTTGTTCCGCTGCTGGCGCCGCAGTTGTTCGATCTCATGGCGGAGGGTCTCTTTGGACTGTCGAACCGGTATTTCGTAGACGCACTCGACGCCTTTCTGCGTCTTGCAGCGACCACACGGCTTTTGACCGTCGCACTGAACCGCGCACAAGCAAACCGTCAGCGTGCTTCGGGAATATTTCAAGCGAAAGTTCATCACAAACAAGCCAGATAAGGGACAACACCACTCACCTTTGCCCTTTTCTTACGGCACTCGGTACACGCGTTCGGTGTCACGATGCCAATCCCTCTCTTCCTCTTCGACGATCCCGACGTCGGGCCCGTCGGGGGCCCCGATGTGCTCGGCGACAATGCCTGATTGGCACTCGACGGTGAGCCCGCGGGTTGAGCGGGGACCTGCGATGGTCCAGCCCCAGACTGAGGGGGGGTGTTCCGGGCGTCACCCCTCTCGTCGTCTTCCATAAGGTCCATATTTTCCCATCCACGGTTCCGCGGGGTCGACGGGCTGTGCACCGGGTTCAAGTCTCGTCCAAAGAAAACAATCGGGAAACGCGCGCGTCGGAAAAGCCAACTACCATCGTCGAGAACCGCGCACCGGTCGCCGAACGGCAAAAGTTCAAGATATGCGCCTGGCGTGTGGCGTATTTACTACTAGGGAGGAGGAAGACAAGAGTCAGATTCGTCCCAACTGCCGGGGGCGTGATGAAGTTTTGACCCTCGGCGGGGCGTGTCGTGTCGTCTCGGGGAATGCACACATGGCCGGGGACAATGGTAGCTGACGACAAGAGGGAAACTGTACCTGGCTGCATTCGGAAGATGAATATTTTAGGAAGCCGTTACCATCCACCCCTGTCCGTGTATCACCGAGCTCCGCGTCGGCTGTGTGGGGTACGCGTCGGGCAGGCCAGTCCAGGGGTGGGGGTAAGAAGATTCGCGACAATTGAAAGACAACGCTCGTTAAACACCAAAAAAATGTAATTGGTAGAACGCGTGTCGCGAGCTTGGAAGCCACCGTAGCAATTGATTCTATGTATAGCTTACTGCTGTCCTGGACTGATTGTAACCCTAATTCCGAACAGCCGGTAGAACAACAACAGTGCATGACGAAACATCGAAAACGCCGGACTAAAGCTTCCGCCAAACGGCTTGCGAATATGGTATGGGGCCGTCGACGGACCGGCGCTCGGGCCATATTAGGCCTGGGCTTTGCCATGTTCGGAAACCCTTCCGATGGGTCAGTTCAGTGTGGCAAGACTTGTTTTGAACATTTAACTACACTAACGTTAGCGTTGAACGGGAGTTATCATAAACAACATCCAACCTGATATCTCCTAGTCTCTTTTTTTCCTAGCCCGCACGAGAATGGATTAACTCCCGGCTTCTCTAGCCTGAAACCCACGCAGTAAAGGTATCCTAGTGACGCACCGAAACTTGTGGATCGTCAACCGCTCGGGACTTCATCTAGAACAGGCCAGAACAAATCCTGAAGTGATTTCTCGTCCCATTGTCAAACCCACCGAGCCAACAAAATGAGCAAGGGGCGAACTTCTCGAAGCGGTGCACGTGTATTTAATTGCTGAGATACTGAAAGACTGTATCTTCAAGATGTAACGGACTAAACAAACCCTTAGTACTGTGTATGCCGTTAACATGCGTCAACCTCGAGGTAATTTATATGAGCGTTCCCTAGTAGTTGCAAGAAGAAAGCTTGGAAAAAGAACTCCTGGCGGGAAAAAAGAAAAAAAAACACAAAGGGAGAAAGAGAAGGACAAAAGTGTAAGATGCATGTTCAGTCACAGGAATTATATTGCCCGTAGAAAAAAAGGTTCCAAAACGCGGTATGTACACCCAAACCAGACTATGCGTATAATTTACCTAGGTTTTATACCACAAGTCTCTTCCGTCCCAAGCGCGCCCACCCAACGCCTCGTTACCATCTCTTTCCCAATGCCAACCATCACAAAAGAAATCCAAGTAAGCGTGCTGTACAAAGCCGAATAATATACAATCATAGCCGCGAAAAAGAGAAAGACAATGAAAAAAAAAGAGACTAGAATATCCCCCACTACCCAAGTCAGCCCTCCGGCTGACCTAGTCTCCACCTTCCTTCCTCCCTCAACACCGCTCCTAATACCCCTTCACCGGACTCCGCACCCGACTCCCCTTAACAGGGCTCCTCGTCCGTTCCCTCTCCCCTTTACTCGGACTCCGCCTGCCCGACGGCGTCTGCGGCGGTAGCAACATCTTCGCCTCGGGGGACGCCTCCGAGTCCGTAGCATCGTTGAAGAAAAATTTGTTGCGGATATGCCGCGGGGTCTGGCTGAGCGGGGCGAAGAGATACGCCTCGCGCGGGTTATGCGCGACGGCGGACCCGAGGAGTGAGGGCATCGCGGGCGGGGAGTGCAGGGGCGGCGCTGGAGGGGGCGGGGGGGTGTGGTGGGTGAGTGTGGATTCGCGTAGGGAGCGGAAGCCGGCGTTGCTGCCGACGACGGCGACGACGAAGAGGGAGAGCATGAATACCTAGTGATGGAGTATTAGTAAGGGGGTAACGACCTGAAGGAACTATGGGATAGGGTAAGGTCGGGGAGCTTACCCAAGCTTTGACAGTCAAAACACCCACAAACTCATTCACAATCTCGGCAATGTTCCGCACCGAGACCTGGAGCTGCATGATGGCAGAGGCGTCCTGGTTCATGCACGCCTCCCACCGGTTGCACTGTTCCTCCAGCGCAGGCGGCCGTTTCCCGGCCGGGTCGCAGTTGTTCTTGACAAAGTCCGTCGCGCACGTCGCCATCTCATGGGTCAGCGCAGCCCGGGCTTTCTCGTTGGCGTAGGACAAGTCGGATCGGATCTGGTAGACGACGAAGAGCAGCCCGAATACCGCCAGACTGACCATCACGATGTTGAAGCCCAGCTGCAGCCATTTGGATAGGATTGCTGGGGCACTCGGGTGGTCGCTGATGGCGGACAGGAAACCGCTGAACCAGCCCCGTTGTGGGCCCGCAGCCGCCTTCCGCTCCTTCTCGGGAGAATCCTGGCCGTCCTCCCAGTCGCTATCTGAGTCATCCGAATCGTGGGAGAGGCGTGGACGAACACTTCCTACGTCCCTGTCACCTTGCTGCCTCTTTCTCTTCCTGACTTTGTCCCTGTTCCCTCTCAAGATCTCCCCTCGCCCGGACGCATGGTTTTTTAGCAGCGTCCTGCTAATCAACGACCTGCCGGCGGATGGTGTGACTGGGGACCGGAGCATCTCGTCGTCTCGATCAAATTCTGGGGTCTCAGCGGGCATGTCGGACGTATCTGTCATGGCGGGACTGGATTCGGCGCCGGAGTATGGGGAAAACACCAGCTCATCGAGCCGCCGCTGTGGTGTTGTGAAGGCGGGATTCCGGAACGCCGGCGCGGATGGCTTGTGCTCCAGCCGAGGGGTGAAGAACGAGGCGTGTGGTGGTCGGGGCTGGTCCTGAGTTTTGAAGGGCGATTGCTTGAAAGGCGATGGCTTCAAAGGTGTTTCCCGAGGAGTACCCGGGAAGGCAAACGGGTTGGGGTTTGATGATTGTGGTTTGGTCGGTGAACTAAGGCTGGCTAGGTTGAAGGAGGCCCGTTAGCATGCTCTCCAGAGGGCCGATGATTATCTTTAATAGCACGGAAACGCGGGAGAGGCTTGTGCAAAATTGCGCTTGTGGCCCAGCATCGGGAAATAGGAATGCGCAAGCCATGGGAGGCGGTAGCTCGACTTACAATTTGGATGGTCCTTGGCCAATTTTGCAAAGGGGCTTGACAAATCCATCGGACGTTTTCCCCCTTCATATTCCCAGTCCATCGGGCCCTCGTACGTTCGGCGATTCATAGTGAAAGAAAATGTATCAACACGTAGCTATTCAAGTAAGCAAGCTGGCGTGGGCCGTGAAGTGAGGACGTGGGGTTGCGCTGTATTTTGAGTTGCGCGGAGCTGTGGGAGGGAGGATGCGACCAGACTCCAAAGTCCAGAGGCGTCGTTAGTGGCAACCACTGGAAAGTAAACACGGCCCGGCAGATTTCGAGAAATGCGGAGCCCCACTTGCACTCCCAGCACGCGCCATCCGCGTCCTCGAACCGAAGAATTCCCGACCCTTCCAAGCACGGGCCACTTCGCCGCGTCCGCAGGGCTGCGACTTCCTCGAAGGCAAACGAACCTCGACGACTTCCCGCCTTCGAAGACAAAATTCCATCAACCAACTTATCGAAACCGTCATCCGCAGCACCCGTCATTCCATTTCGCCAATTATCAGGGCTGTCGATTCTTGACACACTACGCATTCCTGGTCCTACTTTTGATACCCGATTCTTTCGAGCAAGCCTATCTGGACCTAGTCGTCACATCGAGCCACCATGTCAGACGCCGGGTCCGCCGATCCGGGCCATGAAGAAGAGCGCCCGGCCGACATTCACGATGATGACGACGCGGGTAATGAGTCCGACAAGGACTCCGATCTGCTTTCCGAAATCGACGAAGACCAATTCGAGGATTACGATCCCGCGCTTGAGTCGCGGCCCGTGGAAATCGACGAAAATGTTGCAATGACCCTGAAGGCTGCGAAGCGCAAGCAGGCCGATGGTGGAGCATCAAAGAAGCCGAAGGAGGGGCGCAGGCCAAAGAAGAGGTCGAGGGCAACGGACGATGAGGTTGGCGAGGTGGAAATTGGAGAGCGTCGCCCTAGAAAGACTCGTGCCACGGGTGAACGTCGGGCTGCTGCGAAAGAACCCTCGAAAGAGCCGGAGGAGGAGGACGAGAATCTCACACCCGAAGAGCGCCGCCGTCGGGCGCTAAACCGAGCCATGGATAACGCTCTAAAGAACCCCAGCAAGCGCCGCAGAAAGAAGGACGAAATTGTATGCAACATCGTTTCCGCGTTTTTGCGTGTGACGGCCGGCTAACAGATTGATCCAGGACCTCGAAGACGAACTCGACAATCACATCGCACGTCTCATAGTCGCAATGGAGCACGCCTGCGAAGCAGACAACGAAGCGCGCCTCAAGGGCGTGGCTGCCACGAACAAGCTAAAGCTTCTGCCCAAAGTAACAGCCATGTTGAATCGAACAGCCGCCCAGGACTCGGTTCTCGATCCCGACACCAACTTCCTGCGATCCGTCAAGTTCTTCCTCGAGCCGCTGAATGACGGGAGCCTTCCGGCGTACAATATCCAGCGCGACCTCTTCACAGCCCTCGCGGCGTTGCCCATCAATAAGGAAGTTCTTTTGAGCAGCGGCATCGGCAAAGTCGTGTTTTTCTACACACGCAGCAAGCGGCCTGAAGCCAGCATCAAGCGGATTGCGGAACGTTTGGTTGGCGAGTGGAGCCGACCTATCCTAAAGCGGACGGACGACTACAAGAAGCGGCAGATTGAGACCCGCGACTTTGATTTTGCGTACGTCTCCCTGGTCCTAACCCATTCCCGCGTCTATGTACTAATGACCGAGTTTACAGCGCCGCCAAATTGGCCCAGCGCCAAGAAGCCGCTGCATCAGGCTCCCAAATCACCCTCACCCAGCGTCCGGCCGGTGGCAAGTCGCGCTTGGAGCTGGAGCGTGAGCGCCTGCTCGCGCCCGAGGTCAAGAAGAACAACCGTGCGGCGCCGGCTGGCCTGCCCGCCAGTTACACTGTCGCGCCGCGTAGTACGTTTGATGCCTCACGGGCTGCGGCCGAGTTCCGTCCCGTGGGCGCCGCGGGCTTGGAAGCGTTCCGGAAGATGACGCAGAGGGGTAAGGGAGGTGGACGGCGCTAGAGCGCCGGCGGAGATGAGGTTTAGCGCAAGTAGGGGATCACCCTATGCCGGAGCCTGGTGGGCTTATGGATTGGGGGGGTTATCTGGCGGAGAACGGTCACGGCTGCTTAGTTTGGACGCGGTAAACGTGGCTTAGCATTTCCCAGTCTCAAGGCACATGCGCTGCGATGGGATACGATGCAGTGAGGTTAGGAGTAAAGGGTCAAGGCTGGATGGACATTTTCTAGAGGGATGTTATTTCCAATCACAGCGATAATTCATGTTTTTCTCGGCAGTGCTCAGGGTCCGGCCCAATCATGGCCATCTGGATAGCGGACTGCACTTGTGATCCCGTTGATTGTGGTCCGATCCCTCCGAGGACGGCCCCCTGTCCACGGCAAGAAACCAGCGTGACTTTTAGAAGTAAGGTTCTTTATATGTGGAATGGGGGTAATGACCAAACCACAGCGTGGGAGAGCAAGCAGGCTAAAGTCTGCAAACGCACCTCAGAAGCACAACTCATACAATAACAAGAACTTTTCAAGAAAAAAAAGGGAAAAGGAAAAAAAGAGTCCGTACAAGTACCAATAAAACCCAAGCGGCCCCCGAAACAAGGTAACCTCACTACTGACAGGAAGTATCAGATACTAATAGCAGCAGTCTATAATCCAGCATGAGTTGCGTAAGTGAGCTTAATTCTCTGCCACCGTGTTGAATAGACCTGAGATGTTGTGTTTCTCTAAGAAAAATAACGACCTCGAGCTGATATCGCCAAAACAACAATTCCCAAGAAATCCATACATAAAATGAGAATCCCATCATCAGGTGGTCAGTCAATATAGGAAGCCCAAACAAGAAGCCCAAAACAAAACAAAAATCCTAGAGCAGAGATGAGGGACCGAGAGATGAACATCCTGAGAAGAGAAGGGAGGGAGAAGGAGTAAATAACAAACAATGGGGGGCCAGATAGACAAACAACCTGGAGATTTTCATGTACTCGGTTTAGTTTGTCGTGGCCGAAACGAAACACAATAGCAGTGATGAACGTTAGCAGGACGATTCAATTCCTCTCTTTATATCCGTGAGTTGTCACAGGACCATCATCGTCAACGTATCATGTGAAACCATGAAGCTATCAAATCATCATTCGTCATTCTCACCATTAACCGCCATCATAATCATCACTATCATCACCATGATAATCACAACATCAACACCCTCACCATCAAGACATCATCACCTTCACCTTCACCATCACCATCACCATCCTCACATCCCAAAAGTCACACCAGATAAAAAGCCTGGACACAGAAAAACAAATGCGCTGTAAGCGACAAAAAAAAAAATGAATGACACGTTACTCTGCTCTAAAAGAGAACGTAAAGTAGGTAGGTAGGTAGAGGAGGTCATGACATGACATAAAAATGTAGTAGGTACCTAGGTAGTTAGGCCTGAGTGTGAGAGAGAGAGAGCACCACAATAGAATAAAACAAAAAAAAAAAGTTAAAAAACAACACAAAAAAGAGTTCAAACAACATAGACAGCCAAGTTTCAGAACCCAACTCCTTCTTTCCTTCTTTCCTTCTTTGCTCCTCTCTCTTTCTTTCCTTCTTTCGCTTTGATTGGTTGGCGTCCGTCCGTTTGGTTGATTGATCGCTTGGGTCATAATCCATCATCTCCTCCTATCCATCCCACCCGTGTATCCATTCATTGGCCCATTGCCCCATATGCTCGTCCGTTAGTACGTTTATCGGTCTGCTAAAATAATGGCCAGAATTTTGGCTATGATAAACCAACCCAGGCCGAAGCAGAACTTTGACAAGACAAACTAGACAGAACAATCCCACCTCTTTCTTTCCCTCATCCGACCTCAACCACACATATGTTTCCATGCCCGCACGAGACCCGGCCAATCCTATCCATCCCACCCCATACCAGTATCCATCAAACCATCGCAGTGTCCCATTCGATTCCCCCTTTTTATCGTGTTTTTTGCTCAACATTGGTCGGTTCGTCCGCAATAACGGCCTTACCGCTTCCGGACTTCATTGGCCCACCCTTCTATACCCTCACCCCGGCTGCCCACCTCCACCTTCTCAATCTTCACGCCCTTCATCCCCGGCGTGTCCTCCAGCCAGCCGTGACCCGCCATGCCGCCGGCATTGGCCCGCTTCTCCGGCATGAGCTCGAGCATGGGGGTCAAAAAGTCGGCGATGCGACGGCCTTCATCCTCCTTAAAGTGATACTTCTCCCGGAGGACGTCAGGCAGTGCCCAGTGGCGCAGACGGTGGATGTTGCGCAGCTCCCCCTTACGGTTGAAGATCTCTTGCGACCATTTCCCTGTCATGCAGAGGGATTTTGGGAATGGGCCGAGAAGTTCGATGATTTGCGCGATGTGGTCGTCGTCTTTGCCATACTTCGTGCCAGACTGAGGGTCGAAGAGGTAGTCGCCCGTGATGAGCTCAAAGACCTGCGCAGGACCGTGTTAGCGATTGGAACTCTAAATAATAGAGAGAGAGAAAAACAGTAACGAAAGGCCAAAAAGAACATACCATGGCCGCCATGCTCCAAACATCTGTACTCGCCCCCCACTTAGCCCCGAGAATAACCTCCGGCGACCGGTACTGGCGCGTCTGGATATCGTTGGTGAAATGGTGGTTAACCCAGCACGCATTGCCGAGATCCGCAATCTTGACGCTGATGATGTCAAACGCCTGCATATCGTCGGCCTTGCGCTTCTCGCCCGTTGTCGAGGTCGGTGTCGCAGTCTTGTCGAGAGAAATACCGGAAACTTCCCTAGTAAGGATATCGGCTGTTTTTTCCCGCTGCTTTTGGTTATCCTCTGTGTTCTCCGCGTCCTGCTTAGGTGACGTGTCTTTTGGTTTGTTCCCTGCCGCAGGTTTTGTTAGCGAATGGGATGTCACAAGAAAGTTACTCGCCGTGAGGACGTCGCTTACCCTCCTGCAGCATCTGGCCCAAGCTTTGGGCACCTGGGGATGGGAACAGGTTGCTGGCGTTGAAGCTTGCATTTAACGGTGACGGGAGGGGCTGGCTGCCTGTGATAAGGGTCCTCCTCCTCCGGCGACCATTCCGATTGTTCTCCTTGTCGTTGGTTTCGCTCTTGACGACCCGCTTCACGATCTGCTCGACATCGCCAATCTCTATGAGGACGTTCTCGGGCTTGAGATCGGTGTGAATGATGCCGCACTCCCGATGCAGGTAATCCAGCCCCAACAACACCTGTTTCGTGATTTGCTTGACCAGAGGCATCGGGATACCTCGGTGATTCCACTTCTTGATCAATCCCAACAGGTTCTCCCCCAATACCTCAAAGACCATGCAGACATGGGTGCCGTTGGGGCCCTTATGCTCAAATGAATCCAGCAAGCTGACGACATGTTTGCGGCCGGGGTGATTCGGGTTCGCCTGGACGATCTTGTTGAGCAGTTTGATCTCGTCGATGGCGGTTTCGGTGTAATGGGCGGCGGAGCGGACGACCTTCAGTGCGACGTGTTTCCCCGTGTTATTGTCTCTTGACAGCCACACGGTCGAAAAGTGGCCCCAACCGAGTTTCCGTACGACGGTGTACTTCCCGTCCTTGAACTTCTCCCCGATTGTGACTGGGTGGTACCCTCCTTTGCAGTAGTCTTCCGAGTCTTCCTCATCGGCGGTGTTTTCGGCAGGGTCCTCGGGGGAGGATGGGGAAGTTGGTGAGTGTGTCATGGTCGAACCGAGGTGGGTGGCTCTGCAAAAAGAGAAGAGTGTGAGTAAATTATTCAATCATTTTTTTCCTGCTTGATTTGAAAGTTTCATTGCGATAGTTATGGGATAGGTAGGCAAGCACGCAAGCAGGCCGCTCGATTTCCGGGCGACACTGTCCTCATGAGCAAAGAGCCGACTGTGGCGGGGGTTTGATCGGGCTGCTGCATCTTTGCGCACAGTGTGCCGAACTTTCGGCGGCCCGAAACCCAGGCAACGGCGGGCGGGGAGGACAAGCGGATGCAGGGCTGTGTGGCTGGGGCAGAGCAAGCAAGAGCGGGGAGGACCTTGACTTGAACATTGTCTTCATCCTTGGACTGCTTGCCCAGGGGCTGCGCAGCGGCGGCGGCGGTAGTGATAGTGGGAGTGGTGGCGGTGGTGGTAGTGGGGGTCAATAAATACCAGGTGAAGGTGAGAAAGTGGTGGTTGGAAATGGTGGAGGTTATTGACGACTGCTCAGTGGCAAGCTTGAAATGTTCAAGGTTGTAACAGGGCCCTGGTGCGCTGCGGGCGGGAAGAGTCGGGAAGCAAGGGGGAAGAGAGGGGAAGATTGACTGGGCGGCCTGAAAGGCTCACTCTCCAAAGGACATGGGAGGGGGGAAGAATGCGAAAAGACAAAAAGCGAGCCTGGAAATGCGCCCTCAGCACCAGCTTGCTTGGCTCACTCGAGCCACTGAAGTTGCCAGCCACGGGACACACAACCCACAGCCAAAACAGCCAAAATCTGTGCGCCTCAGGACTGGTCTTGACCGGCCAAGCCAGGTCCAGGTTCAAGATCTTGTTTTCCCCCATTGAGCCTAGGATTTTCCACACACCCATGCTTCGCACGCAGCGTGATGCGACGGCGTGAGCGCATGGGCAAGGAGAATGTGGGCTTTTCCCCTCCATCCGCTTAGGGGAATCGTGGGTCCTGCCTGTCGCACCCCGCCACCTTGCTGAAGACATGCGCTGCGCTGCGCAATGCGTTTTCAACCAGGCCGAAACAGCCCAATCGCACGAATCCAGCACGCGCAACCAAGGAGCGGCTGGCAGACGTGCAGCTTCGAGAAACACAGGCAGGGGAAAGAACCTGGGAAAGGAGACAGAGAGAGGGAAGGGAGAAAGAAATAAGAGGGAAAAAATTGGAGAAATCAGATATGCCCGGATGCTGATTCCTTGCAGCAACGAAAAGAGAAGAACGAACGAAAGTACATACCCAGGGCCGTCTTTGGTGATGATCGGTTTGAGCCCGTCCTTCTTCCTCTTCTTATTTATTGCCGCGCTGCTTCCGTTAGAAGGGGCTGGCGATGCTGGTGCGCCTTGCGGCAACTTCTGCGCTGTCTCGTCCTTTGTGTGTTGCGCTCCGTTCATGGCGAAGGAAAGCAGCGAGAGAAATAAATCGGCAGCCAAGGTCACGGAAAAAAAGACCGATCGGGAGACGGGAGCTCGTGCGCACGCACTGCCTGCCGACTTGTTCGAGAAGGATATCGATGGGGTCGGTGGAGAAGGGGCAATCGGTCGGATGATAGAGGGGCTCCGTCGACGTCAGAGCAGCGCAAAAAGAGGGAAGAGAAATTAGCTAGGACCTGTCCCGATGATTTTGTCAGTCAGCCTGTCGCTTTTTTCTCTTTTCCATTTCCTTTCTCGCCCCAAACACCCGGCCACGTCGGATTCTAATATGCCACACGGCCTAGCTCGATACCGAAGGAACGGGCAGGTGGGGAGCTTGGTGGCTAAGTTCCAGATTACGACGGCGTGATGCTCGCGCTTCCACCAGAGCGACCTCCCCGGGACGCCCAGCCCCACGACGATGCGGGATCAAGTCGCTCGTGTGCCAAAACCATTGAGCCTAAGGCGGGAAGCTGAGTGGCTGGGATTCTTCTCGACCGCTTCATCAACAATCCGGAGGGTCTAGAAGCCGCACAGGAACGAAAGAAGCCGGAGTTGGAATGGGTGATCCGGCCGGGCACCCGCAATCGATCCCCAGATCTGCTGTTACAAGCGTTCGAAGGAATGGACGTTCGATGAGCGTGGCTCGCTGGTATGATTGTCGCAGTCGACGAGGCCTCTTTGGGTCGGGGCAACAGGCCTGGCCTGGATGCTGGGCGGGTCTCGGCGGGGAGGTATGGACGAGGGGTGAAGCACGGAAAGGAAATGCAACACTCGCGGCGGATCCTATCATCACAGCATTGTCTGCTTACCTGGATGAGGAGGTGGTCGTTGTTGCGGAGCAATGGTTGTTGCGATGGTATCGTTGGAGATTGTTTTGAGGTTGCTAGGCGGGTGATTCTTGGTGTTGGCGTTTAGCTGGCCGAATCCGGGTCGGACGTCATAGACGGGAAAGGGACGGAATCGGTAGGTTGCGTTGCGTTGCGCGCGCGAGAAAAGCGGCGCGGCCTTGGAAGGTTGGTTGCGCAAGTTGCTGCAAGCGCTGCTGAGCGATATGCACCACAGGGGAGGGTTAGTTTTTTGTGTGTGCGACCACAACGGTTAACCAGCTAGTTAACGCTGTGTGCTGTGGTAGCTTTTGTTGTGGGGTGTTTTGCGAGGCCGTGAGATGCTTGCGACGGAACGAGGGCGGGGTTTCAACAGGGAGCAAAGGGGAAAAAGATGTCTGGGAGGAATGTCGCTATGGATGCTGCTGTTCCAGAGAAGAAAAAGAAAAAAAGAAGGGAACCGAGTGCCAGGCGCCCGGGCACAGTGAGGATGGATTCCGAGTCTGCGCTGACAGACTCCATCCACTCATCCATCCATCAGCGGCGGCAGGCGCAACCCATGATGCGACAGAGCGCACACAAGAGAGGATGGTGGGGCAGCGCCGGGCCGGGCAACTCGGGGGCTTGGCTCGAGTCTTGGCTCGAGCTTGGCTTGTTGCGATGTCGAGTTTCTTCAAGTTGGTAGGGGCACGGCCAATCCGGAGTCGTCCCGGGGTCTGAAACCCGCCATTTGCTACTGGGGGGTTTGCCGAGAACCAGTTGATCGAGCAACGTGATTGCAGCGGCTTCCGACCTCGTGCTTTCCCGCGGCGCAAATGATGCAATCCTGTCGCCAGCCCCTCGCTCTGCAGCCTAGAATATCTGCCTCGAGCCTCCCTTCGTATCTTTCTAGGCGTTGAAGAAGCGACGTCGTTGCCAGGGCACGGTGATATCGCAGTGACGGATCTCGAAGAGTGACGTTTGGCTCTGAGCATTTGCGACTGAGCGTTGCATGTTCTGCACCTGAGCGGCTTATCACGATGCGATATTCTTCAATTCCGCTGATATGCGCGAATTGAACGTCTCATCATCCATTCTCATCGATCCCTGCATCCGATGTATCAACTTCATCCGCATCAACAAACAAGTCAGCTCATCCGAAATCTATTCCACAAAACATGTCTGTACATAATAAATACACAAGAAAGTAAGTACTGCAGCTGCAGAATTGGACATCCGCCCCCCAAACCTCATCAACCTCATCAACATCTTAATACCTCAATACCTCCCCCTTCAACTCGACCCATCCATTTCCTAAGCCAACCCACACCGTTCCCGACACTCCCTAACATCAAAAAACGCCCCCCTCGGCACCTTCGCCCGAAACCTCTCCAGCTCCTCCTTCGTAACCGCCCCCTCCCCAAACGAATTCAGCACCCACTCATCCGGCGACTGATCCAGCGCCTGCGGCAGCACCAGCGCCGCGCCCGGATCATCCGATGAGAAAGCCGCGACGGCAAGGGCCGGAGTGCACTGGTTGTTGAACTGGGCGTGGAAGGAACCCTGGGGGAAGATGGTGGTTTGGTTGGCGTGGAGGGTGGTGTGGATGACGCGCGGGGTGACTGTGCCGTCATCACTGGGGGCAGTGAGGACGCCGCCTTCGGGGATCATTTCGGTGTCGATGGTGCCCGCGAGGACGACGAAGATCTCGGCGGAGCGGGGGTGGATGTGCAGGGAGGCCATGCTGCAGGCTGGTGGGCGGGAAGAAGGTAAGTTAGTGGCTTGGTCATAGTACCCCGATGAGTTACGGGGGAAAAGACGTACGGTCAATAGGGTTGACGGCCAGGGCGATGTTGGTGCCGACCAGCGCGGGGAAGGACTTCCGGTTGGCCATGGGGAGCGTGGCGGTGTTGAAGTCAAAGACAAAGTCGGAGTCCTTGGACAGGATATCGTAGCGGTCGACGGCGCTGGGGAGGTTAGTACGGGTAAGTTAGAGGGAGTGTTGACGAACATACGTGTCGGCGAGTTGCAGCTGGGCCGGGATGCTGAGGGCAGCCGCAGAGCCGGCCAGCCAGGCGGTGTTCAGGATGGTGTTGAGGAGCATTTTGTGCTATGAGTTCGAGTGATATTGGAATATGCAGAGGGAACTGACGGATACTCAGGTGAGTCTAACAGTTTGTTAACGTGTGTCGAACGATAATCAAGGTGAGTCTTTAATGAGTAGGCAGTTGGATCTGTAAATGTCGCTGGATTGTGAAAATATTGCATTCATTCTAGCGAAACCGACAACTTTATATCCCAATTTTTCAACATGAAAATTCTCAATGTGATGCTTTTGCCAAGCTGGTGATGTTGAATACGCTGTCAGCCGCGCTTATACGCGCTGCTCAGCCCTGTCGAGTCCACCTGAGTCCACTGGGAGTCCACTGTGCGTCCACCACAAGTGGCTTGTCTGCACGTCACAGCCTGACTGGTATGCGAAACGAGAAAATTCGACTTAAAACATTGGCAGCAATTGGATTATTCGCGAATGGAGTCGTCCACGATTGTTGACCACGTGGTGTCTAAGACCTGGTGAGTTGCGCACTGCCGAGCGAGATACGCTTTTTGCTGAAGTGCGGTGCAAGAGCGCGATTCTTCGATCAAATGCGGAGTGGTATTTGCCATTGAGAATGTCATTACTAAACACATGACTAAAATTGAAGATGAAAACTTTGTACGTGCGAATAGACGAATCTGTAGAAAGTTGCAAATGGGAACTTGCTGCTTTTTCTTTAATGTTATAATGCGTTGGTTATATTATTAATTAAGTAGTAACCAAATTGTAGTCCATGATTCCACATCATTGTTACCAAGCACGTGTTTGAGTCAAAAACTATTCAATCGCAACTCCGCTCGTATATCCGAGTCTGTACCTCCACCAACTTGCCCAAGCATTCGCTATTCGGCATTGAAGCCTCGCGCATCTCATGCGCGCTGCTGACTGATGGCTGCCATCACGCGATTGGAGCATATCGGAAGTAACAAACCCGGTTGACTCATCATAACGACGTTACGTTTGGAATCAGTCTACTCTGCAATATATGTAGTACGTACGAACTTCCTTCGCGTATTCATATAAATCGACAAAATATCGACGGGCAAAATATCAGCAGACACACTCGTTCCGCAATCGATTTCACACCCACCACCACCAATTCATCACTTCCTTGAATACCCAGTGTCACTCCACATTCCACCATGGCCGCCCAAACCCCAACCACCATGAAAGCCATCCAAATCCTCGGCCCCAAAACCTCCCCCGTCGTAACCGTCAACCCGGCCCACCCCCTTCCAGGCCCTCTCCTCAAAACCACTCACCACAACGAAAACAACAACCCCGACACCCAAGAAGACTCAAAAGACTCCATCACCAACACCCTCCTCATCCGCGTGCACGCAGCCGGCCTAACAGCCGACGAACTCTCCTGGCCCGAACTCTACGACAACCCGACCCGCATCCCCGGTTGCGAAATCTCCGGCGTCATCGCCTCCCTACCTTCTTCGTCTTCCGCTTCTTTCACCAATCCTCTCAATTTAAAGGTCAACGACCCCGTCTACGCCATGCTCCCGGCCACCCACGGCAGCGGCCAGGCTGAATACGTCCGCGCCCGGCCGGGAGATGTGGCGTTACTCCCGGGTACACGCGGACCTGGCCAAAGGTCGTTGATAACGCATGCTCAAGCTGCAGCGCTGCCGATACCGGTGCTGACGGCTTGGGAGGGGCTGTTCACCCATGCCGTGCCTTTGCTTGCTGGTTCTCTGCAACGCCGGCAGGCACTACAGATCGGTGAGAGGCACAAAGTCCGTGTCTTGGTTACCGGTGCCTCTGGCGCGGTAGGACGCATGGTCGTCCAGCTTGCTCGGCGCCGTCTGGCTGGTGCGCTGCAGGCTGCTCTGCATTCCAATCCCGGTTCTGCAGCTGGTGAAGGCAACACAGAAACAGAAATCGAAATCGAAATCCTCGCCCTCGCCTCCCCTCAACACCACCCCACCCTCCACCGCCTCGGCGCAACCCACACAATCGACTACCACAACCCCAACTGGCCGACCACCTCCCACGTCTCCCAGGGTCCCAACCCCAACATCGACCTCGTCTTCGACACAGCCAGCCCGCAAACCCTCACCCAATCCTGGCCGACCCTCCGCCCAGACGGCGTACTCCTCACCATCTCGGACCCCCCGCCCAAATGGGCGTTTGACAAGTCTGTTACCCCCGACGAAGTAGCGCCCGGCACAGGCAGGGAAGGGGTGAGGTATGTGTATTTCATCGTGTCGCCTAATGGGCCGGTGCTGGGAGAGGTAGCGGGGATGTTGGAGAGGGGAGAGTTGGAGGGGGTGCCGGTTGTTGAGTTTGGGGTGGATGAGGGGGTTGAGGCGTGGAGGTGGGCGGGGGAGAGAGGGAGGGGGGGAAAGGGGGTTGTTGTTTTTGCTTAAGGAATAAGGAGGATGCTTAAGGGGGGGCCTAAGGGGGACCCTAACCCTGGGTTGAACAAATCCTTAGTGAACACTGGAGACACGCTGGGATTGGACAACCCTAACCCTTACCTCTTTCCAAAACTGTGTGTATCCAATAATATGTCAATAGTTACCTCGACACTCTCCTCAACCAAATCTTCTTCCTAAGTTCTCCCAAACTCTTCCCTGCTTCCAGCTTGCCGTCTTAGCTCATCAGCGTACAGCCATCCCCCCCATCCCCCCCTCCAACAACGCAACCTCGACCTCGTTAAACCCCTTCCCCCTCGCCAAATCCCCCGGCGTACTCCCCTTCCCATTCCTTGCCCCCGTCCACGCCCCGGCCCGTACCAACTCCCGCACTGTCTCCACATCCCCCTCATACGCCGCCGAGTGCAGCGGCGTCCACCCCTGTCCCTCCGGCGAGTTCACATCCACCAGGCCATACCGTCCGCGGTCGAGTCCTAGTAAATATCGTACCGTGCCCACGGCGTCCTTGTCGTGTTCGCCTACTTTGCCCTTGCCGGCGCCCGCGGCTAGGTTGATGACCGTCCATCCGGTGCTGGTACGTTGAGTGACGGGGCCCCCGGCGAGGACGAGTGCTTCGACAATGGCGCGGAAGCCGCGTTCGGCCGCGCCGTGTAAGGGGGTGAACCCTTTGTCGTTGGCCACGCGCAGGTCCGCGCCCCGCCGCAACAGTTCCTGTACTGTACCTATCCACCCTTGGCGCGCGGCGATACCTAGGGCTGTCCACCCGGCTGCGTTCCGCGCGCTGTCCAGCAGCGCGGGACGTTGATCCAGCAGCAGGGAGACCACATCGGTGTGCCCGTTGCTCGCGGCGGACGTGAAAGGCGCCCAGCCGTCGGTGGCACGCGAGGTTGGGTCGGCACCGCGTCGCAGGAGCAGGGAGACGACGGCAGCGTGACCGTTGACGCAGGCGGAGTGCAGCGGTGTGAAGCCGGAGGGAATCCGGGTGGCCACGGTGGCGGAGTGGTTGAGGAGGAGTTGGACGACGCTGAGGTGGCCTTTGGAGGCTGCGGCGTGAAGGGGCGTGGACTTGGCATTGTTGGTGTGGTTGATGTTGATGGGGGCGTAGGCGGTGCGGGTGGTCAGCAGGCAGGATACAATGTCGGCGTGGCCGTTCGACGCGGCCGAGTTGAGCGCGATATCGCCGTCGTTGTCGATAGCGTTCGGATTCGCGCCGTGGGCGAGCAGAATTGGGATGATCGCGGTGTGCCCCTCGTGGGCAGCAGCCTCGAGTGCGGTGCGCCCGAACTTGGTGCGGGCGTGGATGTCAGCGCGCGGGTTGTTCGAGGGGGCCAGCAGCGCGCGGACGACGCCGATGTGGCCCTTGAAGGCAGCCGCTGCGAGGGGCGTCCAGCCGTTGTTGGTGGGCGTGTTGATCAGGTCCGGACGGTACTGCAGCAGCAGGGCCACGGCATCCGGATGGTCGCCTGAATTGGCCGCCGTATACAGCGGCGTCTCGCCGTCGTTGTCGGTCTGAGACGCGACCGCGCCATGCTGCAACAGCAACCGCAACACCTCAACGTGACCCTCCTGGGCCGTCGACCCCAGCGGCGACCGACCCGTCGTTGACCGCGTGTGCACGCTGGCTCCACGCGAGAGCAGCAGCGACACCGTCGCGGGGTGCCCGTTGAACGCGGCCACATGCAGGGCGGTCCATTTATTCTCGTTCATCGCGTGCAGGTCCGCGCCAAAGTCCAGCAGCACCCTCACGGCATCGACGTGGTTCTCCCACGCAGCCCCGTACAGCGGTGTATGTCCCGAATTGCAGGGCACATTCAACATCCGTGTATTTCCCCAGGGCCCTTGAAGCAGTGCCCGGACGATCTCGGCGTACCCGTTCGACGCGGCCGTCCGTACCGGCGACACTCCCTTCTCGGTCCGGATCCCCTGATCGGCCCCCTGGTGCAGAAGATACTGCACGACGTCAAGGTGGCCCTGGCTCGCGGCGACACACAGTGGCGTCCAGTCGTCGCCGTACGTGCGGTCATCCTTGTCGACCCCCCACTCCACCAGCATCTTGACCGTCTCGAGGTGCCCGTGCTTGGCTGCGCCATAGATGGGCGTCTGCTTGTCGACACTCGCCTGATTCGGGTCGGCGCCGTACCGCAGCAGCAGCCGCACCGCCGCGGGGGATCCCCAGATGGCTGCCCCGTTAAGCGGCGTGAACCCGACGTTGTTGCTCGACTTGTAGTCGGCCCCGTGCTGGATCAGGTACTCGAGGATGTCGACGTGGCCCACGCACGCTGCCGAGTGTGTCGGGTGCTGCCCGTGCTCGCCAGTGACGTGTAAGCCCGGAGCTCCGCTTTCGACCAGCCGCTTGATCTCGTCGAACCGGCCCTCGCGCGCCGCAATGTGATATGCTGTCGGGGGTGGGCAGTCGTCATCGTCGTCATCGTCGTCGTCGTAGTCGTTTGCGTTATACTCCTCTTCCGAATCTTCCTGCGGGATGAAGTTGCCGAGCACGGCCATCATGCCGGTGGCTTGGGCGTACGATGGTGGGGGAGCCGAGCCGTGGCCATCCTCTTCTTGTATCCAGGTCTGCGCTGGGTCAGTAGGGGCAGGTGGAGCAACAACAGGGGCAACCGCAGGGGCAACAGCAGGCGTAACAGCAGGCGCAGGGGCAGATGCCGGTGCGGTAGACCGGGGAGGTGAAGCAGGCACATCGGGCACGACAGAGAAGTCAGGCAACCCAAAGTCAGGCAGCGCCGAGTACGACATGGTGTACTCGGCCGAAGCAGCAGACGAAGCAGCAGACGGAGCTGCCGGAGGAGCCGGAGCAGGCGGAGGAGCCGGAGGAAACGCAGAGTGGGACATGGTGTACCCGCTGCCTTGTGCTTGAGCTGGCGCTGCCTGGCCCCCTGACGGTTGCTGTGAAGACGTTTGTTGTCCGCTGTACGACTGATATCCACCGGTTTGTGACTGCGACGGTGCCTGATATCCGCTCGAAGGCCATGGCTGGGGAGAAGGCGGAGGCCGTAGTGAGGGTGCCGGGTGAGGAGAGTGTGATGTCGGTGGGTGCGGTTGCTGAGGTCCGAGGTATGGCTGTTGGCCATACGGCTGTGTAGGCTGTGGAGGTTGTGCAGGCTGCGGGTGATACTGTTGAGGTTGCCCTTGATGCGGTGGAGGCTGCCCGTAATGTTGCTGTGGGTGCGGCTGCGGTTGCTGCCAGTGACCTTGCTGCTGACCGCCATAGGGAGCCCCGTACTGCTGGGGGGGTACCGGTGCAGGAGCGGGATTGCTCGCCATAAACGAGTGAAACCCCTGCGCCGCTCCGATCAAGCTCCCCAGCGTCAGATTCAACTGCTTGCCCTCCTCTTCCTCGGCCGTGCCCACCCACTCCTCGTTCCGCAACGATGCCTGTGCAGCTGTTAAACTCTGGATCTCCGCATTCAGCGCGGCCAGCGAGGCATTCGGCGCCCCCGTACACCTATACCCAAGGTCAGGTCAGTAACCCGGGCCAACCCCTATCCAGAGACCCCTGATCCTCAGAAAAGCAACTTACATCTGCATCATGACCAACCCCACCCTCAACCCCCCGTCTTGCACCAGCAACCGCCCGCGATACACCGCCAGCGTGCGAATCCGCATCCCCAGCTTCCACGCCGACTTATTCACTCCGAAAAAGCTACTCCGCGTCACACTCTCCACCACAGGGTCCAACTGCCCTTTGAGCCCGCGAAAAGTCACCCCCACGCTCGCCAGGTGCTGCTGCATGGCCGGCCACATGCCGAACCCGGCCGCGCGGTGCGTCATGAGCGTCGGGCCGTTGGCGTTCCAGACGGCGTGCATGCCGTGGAGCGTGGGGAGCAGGAGCTGGCGGACATCGTGGATGAGGCTGGAGAGGACGGCGTCTTGGTCGGGGACGGCTGCGTTGAGGATGGCAGAGGCCGCGTGGACGGTCTTGGACGAGTGAGTATTAGAGTGACTTAAATCTTAAAATGATGTGAGTTTGGAGTGAGTTGCCATACCTCATCGCAGGCAGCTTTGAGGCCCCCGCAGTGCGCTCCGATCGAGAGGGGATCCATCGTTGGTGTTTCTTATCCCGTTTTCCTTCAAAATTTCACCCTGTCCCAAGTATCGCGGAAAACCAAACTACCGATATTCGATTCCCTCGCACAGGACCACGCTCCCTTGGCAAAGTCAAATCCCGACATTTAGGCGGCATCGCGTCGGTTTTGGGTATTTCTGCCCATTTGTATCACGTGATGGTTGCTCCTTTCCCGTCTCAGGAGGTCGTTCAGCTCGTTGGCTGTGCAGCGCGGTTTGGACGACATCGACCCGTCTGAAATAAGTTGTCGTTGCGAACGGGGGTGGGGTAATTGGAGGGATAAACCCCGCCTGAGATCCTGTATCCTCTGTAGCTCGACGCGGTTCGTCGAGATTTTGGTTGCATTGAGCGAGTTGAGTCGTAACGTTCGTGTACATTTGTACATACCTCGACTAACGATGTCCGAGTAAGTGAGCAGCAATGCATCGAGAGACCTGACGTTTTGCTCTGGATCGGGGACCCCCCGCAGTTTATCCACAGCGTTTGAGACACCTGCGCAAGATTCCTTAAGTCATGCTTGCGAGGGTTGTTCATTCGTACCCATGTCCTTTCCAGTGGACTCTGGATCTGTAACAGCGAAAAAGGCAAGATCGGACCACAGCTACGCGCTGGCCAATGGAACACACAGGACATTAAGAATTAAGCGAACTTAAACCCGTGACAAGGAACAAAGGGGGGATGGTATACACGAGTGTAGTGTAGTGTAGTGTAAATGGCTTTGCATTTCTTTAACGTTAACCGACAGAAGCGAGAGATCAACGCGGTAAAAAATGAGACATGCAGAGAGCAAAAACCGAAAGCGCAGGTGACGCTAAAAGTTCGAAGGGGAGGCGCCTTCCTAAAATCGCATCTAGAGTCGCAACAGCCCGTGAAATCAGCTCTGCCCCAACAGCCCGGTTTCCAGGTTCTGAAGGCCGGTGTGCGTTACAACCCTCTCTGATTGGCTGGCGTTTCCCGATGAAGCCCGGACTGAGATCCGGGGTCCTGCCTGTCATTTTGGTGCTATGCTACAGAACCAGGGGTCTTTGACACCACCGTTGTGCTGCCATGAGGCCCCCCCGAGGTCCGCCCCCATTCAGCGTTGCAGCCGAGAATGAAAGCCGAGTTCCGTATTCGGGGAAGCTCACTTTTAGGTCAGCTCGAGGTCAGCCCCAAGTCAGCGCCCCGCCGATTCGATTTCGTGACGAAGGAGAGTACCCCGGCCTGAAATTGACAAGTTTGCGAACACCGACCATCGATTATCTCCGCTGCGTTTCGACCTCGAGTCGGGAACTGCGCTCGTGGGTGGGTGTTCTGCACTTGTTGGGCCTGTCGCGCCCTGGCTGCCCAGCTCCGTCCCTTGCCCGGGTCCATATCCCGCTGTGGGGAAAGCAATGAAACCTGCTCCCGATCACCCAAGCTCGACCAGATCCTCATTCCGATCCCCGATTTTTATTATCCATTTCTTTCCCTTTTTGAGCCAAGGTGCGTGACGAGTGACGAGAGACCCTTCCCGGCCCGAACGGGGCAGGCGAACGAACGGGGTGGGGGTGGTTTAACTGCTGTTGTGATCACCCCTTTAAATCCGGCGTTCCCGTTGTCCGTCGCGCGCCCAGCTCCGAGACATGGCGCGGCCTTCTAACTAGTTATTGTTCGCTTGCTCTCTGCGTTCGTTGAGAAAACCAGTTGTCAAGGAACTGTCAAGGGATGGCGAGTTGACACGGCGACAGCAGCAGTACACTTTGACCGTTCCTGACCGTTCCCCGGCCGCAAGTCAATGAACGATGAGCACAAGCCAGTAATGACTCGGGACGACTTTCTAACCCCTCAGCCCCCTTTTTGATCTGGGCCGCCTATAGGTAAGCCATGACTATGACCGTGATTATGATTATGACTGTGAACGCCACTGCGCGCGCGACCACGACCGCTACCATGGCGGTCGTCTACCTCGCCCTCGCGACCAACCCCACCGGCGTGACCATGCTCTCCGTGCTGTGGTCGCTGCTCACGCTGTCGGCCGCGTTTGTGGGTTTGCGCATCTACAGCAAGCTCAAGCGCAACCGCATGCTGTGGTGGGACGACTATGTCATTATCTGTTCTTGGGTGTGTATTCCATGCTCCTTTTCGTTCCTCCCGGTCTATTAGTCACTCATCTGACTCGACTCGGAGTAGATCTTCCTCCTCATCAGCTGCTCCTGCACCACCTACAACACCCGCCTCGGCTTCGGGAGACCGGCCGCCCAGGTCCCCTTCGACAACTACCTCCGCACCGGCATCACCAGCAACCTCTCCGGGTCGACTTCTGTAGCCGCCGTCGCCTGGAGCAAGACCTCCTTTGGCTTGACCCTGTTGCGTCTCGTCAATGATCGGCGAATCTTGCGGGCTTTATTGATTGGGATGTTGATCGTGGTGATTGTCACCCACCACTGCAGCGTTATGTTTTTCTGGTTCTCGTGCGATCCGCCGGAAAAAACGTGGGACCCGCGCGTCGAGGGCACGTGCTGGTCGCCGTCGAAGTTTGTGACGTATTCAATATGTGTAGCGGGTATGTGTTTTTCTTTGCTTTGCTTGCAGCCCAGAAACTCATGCAGCTGTTTTTTACTTAGCCTGTTCCGCCGTATGCGATTTCACACTGGCACTGGTCCCGTGGGTGGTGCTGCTGCGGTTCAACATGTACAACGGGGAAAAGATTGGCGTGGCCATTGCCATGAGTATGGGTGTTTTGTATGTCGACCTCGGCCCTTTGCCCTTTTAACCAGTGCCCGGGACTAACATGACCGACTGTTCCAGCACGGGTATCGCTTGTATCATCAAAATCACCACCTTTTCCGTATTCTTCAGTGACGACTTTAGCCGTGGGTTATCTCCCCGTTTCTTCCACTACCCCTTAACCCCCCTCTCCAACAGCCCAGCTAACCTGTCGTGTTTATTATCCACCAGGAGACTGCCTGGGTCTCATCGTCTGGAGTTTTATGGAACCCTCCGTTACCATCATGGCCGCCTCCATCCCCTTCATGCGCCATCTCTTCAAGTCGCTCAGTCGAAGCACGTGTGGACAAAGCCACGACCTTGAAAACGACGGCAGTAACAACAACAGCAACAGCACCACCACCAACACCAACACAACCAACAGGACCACAAACACAGCGGCCAGTCATACGATCCGCCACAGTCCGAGTGCAGCCGACTTGGAGAATATTTATCGCGCCCCTAACATTCGCACCCGACTACCGCTTCCAAGGCCATCGTTATCAATATCATCGGGGGAAAGTGACATGTTTGGGAATGAGGGCTGGAGAGGAAGGATAGCGCGTTTGATACCCATACTAAGGAAGAAGAGGAGGAACCCACCGTTCGGCGGAGATATGCTTAGCGACGGGAGAGGAAATGCACCGAACCAAGACAAAGAAGAGGCAGAGAAAGAAGACCGCAAGGCAGAGATGAGGAGACACTGGGGCCAACTTTATGGGGGGTTGCAAGGGCCATCGGGAGAAAAGTGAAGGAAACAATACGGGACGTTTAAGGCGCATTCATGATTGGGTAGAGCATGGGAATGGGAATGCATTTTTGCGGCATATGAAGGATTACACGCATGGGTCTTGGGAACTTTGTAAGCACGGCATTTGGGCGATATGTTGGTTTTGATTGGGTATAATACCATACACAGCATCTCCTTGTACATCAAGCAGCTCCAAGCTCATGCTAAAATAGAAGCACAAACGGTCATCTCGACCGTTTCACTGATGTCCCATGTTCCCCTCAGCCGCACATAACAAACGCTTCGTCTCTCATCTCACGGTCTAGTCTCACTCTCATCACGCATTATCATCCCACGTCACAGCCCGATCCCGCGCCCACGTCCGAATATCTTCAAAGTTCCGGCATGTGTGCAGCGTCGAAAAGTCCGGCCACGGGTCATTGTCGCCCAGCTCCGGGTACACCTTGAAGGTGAACACGCCAATATCCGCCTGACACATCAGGGTCATCCGCAGCGTTTCCAGGCAGTGGTCTAGCCGCCGTTAGTAAATTTCCCTTCAAAGAACAGGACAACAATATTGGGTTAAACAATACTGGGTTAAAGAGGGAAGCAAACAAGAATACATACCAACATGCCCCCTGATATCCGCCACAGGCGCGTCAATATCGCCCCCCGTATGGGAGTAGTGCTCCTTCCAGGTAAACTGCCGCAGCAGGTTAAGACAGTGCAGCTGATGGAAGACTTCAATGGCCGCGCGGTAGCCCTCGCGGCCGGTCTTGGGGTCAGTGATCTTTAGGGAGTCGGCGGAGAGGCCTAGGCGTTCGACTTCTTCGTGGGATATCATCATGTCGCCGACTGTGGGGTTTTGTGTCAGACTTGGTTCTGTCAGATAGGGAGAGGGGGAGGGGAGGGGGGGCTTACCTCTGGAGATTTTCTCCCACTCGTCGTCGACTTCTGGCCCCTTGCCGACATAGGGTGACCATTCCATCACGGGTGTCAGGTTGTACCGGACTGTATCATACTTCACAACAGGTGCTGCGGGTGCTGAGGGTCACACATAGCCCGTTAATAACACGCGGTCTTTCCATCTTGGAAGGACTCAAAACTTACAATAGGTGGAATACTCCGTCGTGACAGTAAGGTTGGACGGCCGCGCATTGTGTAAGCAGAACGCGAGCGTAAAGAGGGTGATGGAGATCGAGAGCGACGCGACGTGGGCGATCCAGATCCAGTGAGGTTCTATCCTCCGACCGTTTTCTGTCTGGAAGAACAGCCTTAGGCTGGAATCGCTAGACCGACGCTTCCAAGGCTCGGACTCGATTTGCTTCTCCTCCTCGAGGAGAGGTATCGGTGTGTAGTCGTCACTTGGCATGGTGGACGGTGAGAATTATTAGTTAATAGAGGTAAGAGGATTAGTGGACCATTAGCGGGTGGTGATGAAGCTGGAATAAAGGAACAACGAAAAGAACGTAAATGTCCCAAGTGCCAGCACACGGACAAGCAGCTACTATCCTGTCTAAGGCGTTCACTGTCGACAAAATCCAAGATTATCCAGAGACAGAAGCAAGTGGACGCGAAAGCGAAAGGCCAAGCGAGCTTCCATGGGAAAATCGACGATTTACACGTCGATTATGCAGAAAATCAAAGCCTCCCGCTGCCTGTCGGAAAGCTTGACTAGGAGGCCAACCTGGTCACGACCGTCTGGGGCATGCGCTGAGGCACAGTTCAAGTTTCACCCTGCCAACGCTGGGGTCTGGCGCTTGAAAGAGACAATGAGGGTCCGAGCTCGCGACATGAGATGAGACGACAGCTTCGGCCGGGGCAAGTTGCTTTCTGTTCTCGAAAGGCAATTTGGCGATTTGGAGGTGAATGTTCTCGACAATGGGGCGTTGCACTCTGTGTTTCGTCTTGGCGCAGGTCGTGATGTGTAACGGCAGGGGTCTCCAATAAGTGAGACTGTGGTGTTCGGGAATGCCAAGCGAGCTTCAAACTCGGGGATCTGGCCCAGGAACCGGCCGGGATTGTTGAGGGTAAAACTGGGGATGACCGGGGTCTGATTGGTGGCCCTGGATCGTTGAACTGGGGGTGCTGTAACAGGGGCACCACACCGCACCAGCGTTTGAAGACTTGGCAGCCCGCCAAAACGGGCAACAACGGGTAAAAAAGGCCATCAACCAGAGACCAGCTTGAGGCCAAGGCGGCCTGGACGTCGTTCATGATCGTCCCCCCTTGGCACGCACTCGAACCAAGAATTCGACATTGACATCACCTCCACAGCCCACTCTAGCCACCATGTTGACATTGTCTTTCTCCCAAACGGCCCGTATAGCCTGGCCTGACGGTTGACCCAGGCCAATGCACCGGACACTGCGGACCATGCCGTCCACTTCGGGCACCCACTGCAGGACCAATACTAGGTAACAAGGGAATCGTCTCTTCTTCGTTTCCCCCTAGCAAAGTTCGAACCATATCCCCGTGGTTCTCCCCCAACCCAAAACACCAAGGACCCCATGTCGCCCATCAGCCTGACACCTGGAAGATTTCATCTCAAGTTTTCCCCCAGTTTTTCTTCTTTCGTCCATCGGCAGCCAACCGAGCAGGCCTACTACGGGTGACCCAGCCGCCTCGACCCATACGCCCCCCCAGCCGACTCCAGAGCGCGCGCATCATGAAGCGATGCCACAACCTCCTGACTCGTTTCTGACCGTCTTAACTCTTCCACATAGGAGAGCTTACCTCTTTTCTCCCCTGTTGCTTCGCCACGGGCCCGGGCCGTGATTGGATTGTAGATGTTTGGGGAGAATGATGGGCAAAGACGAAAAAGTCCCCTTTTCCCTATTGGAGACGTCAGATCTCGTACATCTCTAGAAAAGAAGGGGGTTGTGAACCCTCCACATCACAGATACAAATACTCGAGGTCTCGGCGTTGCGGAGTCTTGTTATCTGTCTCTTCCCATCCTCATTCTCTCAACTTCTTATCTCAGAGCCGCTTGAAGCCCCGGTGCCTTCAGGTCACTTCGGTTCATTCTTTCCTTCGTTGATCTGAATATTTGTCACCCGCTGCTGGCCGGCGTTTTTTCACTTTCGATCACTCGTTGAGTTTTCTCTTATATCAACACCGCCAAGATGCATGCCACTTTTGGACAGTTCCTTGTCGCGAGCGTGATCGCCACCTCGGCGGTCTCGGCGTTCAGCTTCGCTCCCACTGGCACCGAGGTTGCCCGGCTGGCGGTATGTTGAATTCGAGATCGGAGCTGGGGTTTGGGAAATCATGGGGCTGACCGAGGTTGTGTGTTAGGTTCCCGTCTTGGCCTTGGCTGTGCCTGCCTATGGTCTTGTAAGTCTACCGTTTCGTCAATACCCCTGTTATAGGCTGGTTGTCTGTCATAGTAGTCACGCTAATACCATCCACAGCCCCATCACCAGGGCGGTCAGAACAAGAACGGCAATGGCCGGAACAACAACAACCGCCGCGATGAGGAGGAGCTTGAGACCCGCGAACCCCATCACCAGGGTGGCCAGAACAAGAACCAGGGCAACGGCCGGAATGGTAACAACAACCGCCGAGACTCTGAGGTAGAGACCCGTGAGCCGCATCACCAGGGCGGTCAGAACAAGAACGGTCAAGGCAATGGCCGCAACAACAACAACCGCCGTGATGAAGAGGAGCTCGAGACTCGCGAGCCTCACCATCAGGGAGGCCAGAACAAGAACGGCAATGGCCGAAACAACAACAACCGTCGTGACTCTGAGGACGAGCTGGAGACCCGCGAGCCTCATCACCAAGGTGGTCAGAACAAGAATGGCAATGGCCGGAACAACAACAACCGCCGCGATTCTGAGGAGATTGAGACTCGCGAGCCTCACCACCAGGGTGGTCAGAACAAGAACGGCAACGGACGTAACAACAACAACCGTCGTGACTCTGAAGACGAGCTCGAGACTCGTGAGCCGCATCACCAAGGTGGTCAGAACAAGAATGGTAACGGCCGCAACAACAACAACCGCCGCGATGAGGAAGAGCTCGAGACCCGTGAACCTCACCATCAGGGTGGTCAAAACAACGCCGGCCAAGGCAATGGCCGCAACAAGAACAACAACCGCCGTGATACCGAGGACTTGGAGACCCGCGAACCTCACCACCAGGGCGGTCAGAACAAGAATGGCAACGGCCGCAACAACAACAACCGTCGCGATGAGGAAGAGCTTGAGACGCGTAAGCCCCACCACCAGGGCGGCCAAAACAAGAACGGTAACGGCAACGGCCGGAACAACAACTAAGAGCCCCGTCAAGATGGCTGAGTCAGCTGACGAAACGGGTGTTTGGTATCTCTATTAAAAGGGGTAAAGTGGGATGGTAGATATGAAACGGGATATGTGAATGAATGGATGGATGTTGTATATATCACCCCCTCAACACAAAGTACAGTATTTAGCTAGGCGAGCTCACAGACTGGCGGAGACTTGCTCTGAGAGTCGAAGTCACGGTACGGGCTCAGTTGGCTAGGGTATGATTTCCTTATCTGGTAATTCAATTGGTTGCGCACTCTAATTAGCATCGTCTTTTCTATCTTTTCTCTATGTATTCGGGTTGAATTGAACATCATAATTAAGAGCGGCTCTGGAAGTGATTTTACGGGAAGTATGAAACAAGGGGAATTGTGTAATTATGTAATTAAGATGCTTAGAATCCGCATTCAAATTCCAAACTGCTCTCAAACTCGGGGTGTCTCGAAAGAACAACGTGGGAACAACGAAACAACAACTTTGACGCTAGCAATTGCTCTCCAAAGCCACCACCGTGCGTGCTGGTGTAACTTGTGGGACACTCGGAAGTTTGTGGCCGGGCCTAATAATTAACCCCTAAGCTATGTACTCAGTGAGCACGGATAAGTTATACCGTGGTTGAATTAATCCCGACACCATAAAATTGATGGTTGACAGAGGCTCTGGCCCCAAGCATGTTTCACTCGATGGCTAATTAATCTAAGAGTTGACTTTTTTCACAAACTCTTTCGAATAGCTGGCGTTGGGCACTAATCAAGACTTGTCTGACTGTCCAGCGCTAACCCTCATTGAAACAAAAGAAAAAAAACGTTCAACTCAGAACGTAGTCATCATGTAAGATACCTCCACGCCATGCAAAGGACTCATGATTTGAGTGAGTGGAAACGAGTTTCGTAGTTGGCCCCAATGGCAAGTGTGGAATAGTCACCATAGGTTGGTAGAAGGCCACGGACGACGGGAATGATGTTATGAACTTGCGTATTAATTATTTATAACCTTTCCGCCCGAGTAACCGAACCCCTATTTTTGATAATCACATAGAAGAATCGTTCACCCGACTACCCACCCTAGATACACCTCAAAATCCACACACCGCTAGACAAAGTAAAGGGTATCCCAAAATGTAACACCAGAACCGGAACCAGAACCAGACCAACCCGACCAACCCGACCAACCCGACCAGCCCAAGAAAACAAACCAGACCCACCCTACAAAACATATCAAACCTCCTCCTTGTCCCTCGTATACTGATGCTGCGGATGCAACCGATGCGTCCTCTGCGGCCTTTGCATCCCATTCTCACCCACCGCCTCCAAGTTTCTCCCCCTTAACTCCCCCATCTCCACCAAATTCGTCTCATCATCGTCATCATACTGCACGGCAAACGTCTGATGCCGAATGATCCCCGTCCCCGTAGCGCCCTTGGACGCGGTCATCGAATCAATGCTGCCGCTGCTCCCAGGCGTCCTGGTCGTGAGGTCATCGTCGTGCCCGACATAGGTGTCATCACCCCCGAAGGTTGTGGTCGCGACGTTGCCTAGGGGCAAACCCTTGTGGCTAAGCATTGACCTGTCGTTCGTGTCCAGGCCGCTACCGCCCAGTTTGCCGGATCTGCCGCTCATGCCGGCACCACCAGCACCACTAGCGCCGCCGGATCGGCCGCCGTGGGGACCACCACCACCAATGCTTGGGTAGTACCCGCGGCCGCGGTTGGCATAGCTGCTGCCGCCGCCGAGACGGGGGAAGTAGCGGACGAGCATGAGGCGTAAGGTGGGCATGCAGGTGCACATGATGCCGACGTTGATTTCAACGGTGGACCAGAGCAGGACGGGGAAGTTGTCCCAGGTGACGTTGGCGGAGCTAGCGAAGGAGACGATGGCGTGCAGGCGGATGATGGAGACGATGGTGACGAAGGTGCCGACGATGAACATCATGGCCACGCCGATCTTTTTCTTCCAGTGCAGGTTGAGCGAGCGGATCTGGCCGAGCGGGATCGCGAGCATCCAGACATCGAGGGCGATGCTAATGGCGGCGTTGGACCAAGCGATCGCGCTGACGTTGAGGCACATGCCCTCGTGCTCACCGTCCCACTGGTTCCAGAAGTAGCTCATGGGGGTGCACTCGAAGATGGTGAGGATCGTGAAGAAGACGCCGAACAGCACGGTGAAGACCATGGTGCCCCAGAGCAGCCGCCGAACACCCTGGCTGGGGAAGATACGCAGGTAGAAAAAGAGCAGGCACAGCTTGACGAGGGCGACCTGGATGAAGTAGAAGATGGCCATGAGGTAAAAGTAGAGGAGGAAGTGCGTGATCTGGTCAGGTCGCAGAGCCCAGATGTCCTTGCCTGTGTCGGGCGCGGTGCCGATGTGGATAAGCACGAGACTGGGGAGGGCGAAGAGCACTAGGACAATGACCACGTAATCGTCCTTCGCCATGTTGCGCATGACAAAGAGCTTGAAGCATACCCTGATGATCACGAGGCCGATCGAGATCGAGGCTAGTACCATGGATGTCGTGTCGTACGTGGAGGCCCGGTTGCGCACCGGCAGGCCGCATGCTGTATCCGTAGCGTTTTTGGCCACTTTGAGGCGTTAGCACCGAAGGAGAGACGCTGGGAAACTGAGAAACATCTAGACTGGGATACATACCCAACGACTCCTTGACCGTACAGTGCTTGGTGACACATGTCGAAATATTCGTTTGAAGCGCTTCGTTGTTGCAGATACAGCCTGGCGTTAAGTCCTGGGAGCAGGACGAGTGTGTTACGCCGTCGACAAGGCAGGAAAGCTGTTGAATCACAAAGCATCCCATCAGTCGGCTGCTTCTCTCCATACCCTAGGTCGAGATTCCAAGACCGTTGTCTTTTCTCGTCTCCCCATTTCTTCCAAAGGTCTGATGTCAACATACCGCACATTGTGGGAGTTGCTGGAGCACCGCAGACATATCCTGGGCCACCACCACCCGCGGCACCAGGGCTGCCAGAAAGGCAACAGCCAGGCTGAATATTGGCCTCATACTGGATATGGCTGTCGAGGTCGAAGGTGTCGCGTGTGGTTGTGGTTGTGGTTGTGGTTGTGGTTGCACTTATCCCATATGGTGCTGGCTTGTTGTAGTGAGCGAAGCAGCGTCGAACGGGGCGAGGAACGAACGCGGAATGACGAAGAGCTCCCGCCAAGTTGATGGATGAGACGACGGATGGGAGACCCGCGACTTTCTATCAAATTATTAGGCGAGACGCAGATCGAGAAATGGAACCTCAGAGGGGGCAGTGGGGTCGGGCCTGGCGAGACCTTGACTCGAATCAACGGGATGTGGTGGTGGGAACAGGGATGGGAGCACTCCTGGGCTGAAGAGGTGAGGGGGCGAAGGGGAGAAGATCTCCCGCATTATCCTCCCGCAAGTGATGATGCTCGCAAAGTGGCCACCCATCGACAGCCCTAATCCAGGGCTTCCCTCGATCGCAAAGAAGTGGAGAGCGTAGAGCCAGCGAGGGCCGAGAGGTGCGTGCGGCCTGTCAGGTCTGCCAGGGCCATGGTCTCCGCAGGACCGCGGTGTCAGGAACGACGTACACTAACTAGTGTAGTCGTAACTTGCATGTGGACGTCTGGAAATAGTGTGGAAAGGATGTGCGCAGGGTATGGCACGAGGCAAGGACCGTTGCACATCGGCACGATGTTGCGCAACGCGACTAGCTGCACCCCTCGATGCCATGATTTTCCATGATTCCCACGGTTTTCTCCAGGTCCCTTGTCGAGTTCGTCCTTCGACCTACACTACGATAAGACATATGAAGCTTCGTGCTTGCTCGTCAAACACTAGCTCAGTCGGCCGCAGAAGCGCACGAAAAACGTGGGAAGGACTAGGGATGGCCGCCGGGTCCTCCGACAGCGCCCTCCAAGGAGACGGCCGGACCTGCTCTTCGCAGTCTAGCAGCAATTCTGTTGTTCAGTCTTTGCCGAGTAGTGTCGGAGGGCGAGGTGCGATTTGGGAAGTCGTCTTTTGACATGTGCAGTGACCGGTCTGGGCCAGGGGACCTGCTTGCAGCCTCTGAAGGCCAAGGCGGAGCCACAGGGGCATCGCTTTGACGGCCAGGGGGGTTTGGCTCTAACGCTTTTTAGGGGGTTTCCCCGCGGTGGAGAGGCGCCTATTCGACCGAAATGGGATTTAGCGTCTCCGCCCATTGGTCGATCTTAAGGGTTCAACGCGGCCCGAGGAGAACTCTGCGAGCGCAATCCTCTCATCCGCGGCACAGTCGATTCGCCCGTCAAGTGCCAGAATTGCAGACCGATCTGTCGGGCATGGGGTTGCATCCATGGACATCTGCAATTGTGAGACCGTCATGAACCTGCTTTACCATGCGTCCTGCCACACCGAAACAGGACCGAATGGGAAAGTGTTTGCGGGGAAACGAGGCCGGGGGGCCTAGTGTAGGTGGGAGGCTCAGGGGGCAGTTCCTGTGAATGCAAAGTCGGCTTGTTGGAAGCCGCAAAATTGAGAGGGGCGCGTCGATAGGTATTTCGCACCTCGGGCCATTTTGTTCCCGTTGCGTTTGCATGAGTGGGAGTGGGTTATGTGTGGATATCAGGGTCCTCTCGAGAGGGCAGTGAAAACCGCACAGGCTCTTCGGAGAACTCCTCCTTGGGCATGAGAGGCGTCATTGAAGGTCGAACGGCGAGCGTCTAGAACCTGCACGTAGTGGGTAAGTGTGGGAGGATGGGACAAATTCTCCTTGACTCGTGCGAGTATTTGTTGATGGCGGGCCCCCGTGGCTTGAGCGCGTCTAGCTCGCCCAATTTTGTCCAGAATCGCCGGAGGTTCCCAACTGGGGAGGAACACCGGGCAGGCCTTCCCAACCAAGGCAACGGGCCAACCTCGCTGGCAACTGGCAGAACCAATATTCACTCCACCGGCGTTGGCTGTGTGGTCTGTGCCTGGCAGCCTGAACGGACTTCGCCCCTTTGTGCGACGGCTGGCCGAGGCTCCCGTCAGGGGGAAAGTGCAACTCAAGGGGCCGATTAGAGACAGCAGATTGATATAAGAACTAGAGGAAGGAATGACAGCCTTGGCGCCTTCCTGTTGCTGAATGCTGCATTGCCGACACTCTTTTTGAACAATCGAGGACGCCTCGTCAGCCTCGCTTACTCCCCCGCTCTCGTTACCTCCATCTTTGGGAGAATCGCAGCCGATTTCTCCGTCCGTTCATTCTTAACAGCCCGCCAGCAAAAAAGATAAAGAAAAATGAGAGTAGTCGACGCCGCCGTCACCCTCGGGGTCTGCGTCGCCGGGGCCACCTCCAAGCAGTGCCTCAGACTCCCCAGCGATCCCGAATGGCCCAGCCAGACCACATGGTCTCAGCTCAACAGCACCGTGGGTGGTCGTCTGTCCGCAACAGTGCCCCTGGGGTCTGTCTGCCATGACCCAACCTACGATGCTGTAGCGTGTGCGAACTTGCAAGCCGCCTGGACGGTGCCTGGGACCCAGTTCGTTTTCCCCTCATATTCTACTGGCTTCTGTTTCTTCGCCTCGTCCTGCTATGGCGATATTGAGCATGGATGATGGATGGCGAGCCCGGACTAACTGCTCCTGTCGATAGCTTAGAATCGGCTTCTTCCGTCATGCAAGCCTTCTTTGCAAACCAGAGCTGCGATCCTTTCACCCCAACTTCGACCCCGTGCCGGCTCGGCAATTATGTGAGCTATGCGATCAACGTGAGAGGCGCTGCCGATATCCAAGCGGCTATCAGGTTTGCCAGCGTGAACAAGGTGCGCTTGGTGGTGCGCAACACCGGCCATGAGTGCGTACCCCGCTTCTCCCCCCTATTCCCCTGTCCACTTTTCCACATTGTTGGGATCGCTCGACTTACATGGGTGTTCCCAGCTATTTTGGCCGCTCGACCGGTGCCGGCGCGCTGGCCATCTGGACGCACCACCTAAACAGCATCGACTTCATCCCCTGGTCGGATTCCCAGTTCACTGGCACGGCGATGAAGATCGGCGCTGGTGTCATGGGCTACCAGGCGGCTGAGGCTGCCGACGCTGCCGGCGTAGTGGCCGTCACGGGTGAGTGCCCGACCGTTGGGCTTGCTGGCTTCACTCAAGGCGGCGGCCACTCGTCGCTCAGCACGAGCTTTGGCATGGGTGCCGATCAGGTTCTCGCGTACGAAGTTGTGACCGCCGATGGCCGGCTCGTCACCGCGTCCCCCACTGAGAACAGCGATTTGTTCTGGGCGCTTTCCGGGGGCGGCCCCGGCACCTTCGCCGTCGTTGTCAGCATGACCGTCCGGACCCATCCGGCCGCCAAGATCGGCGGGGGGATCGTCCAGTTCGCGTCCGCTCTGACGACTAAGGAGAACTTGAACGAGGCCATCTCGACCCTGCATGCCCTGCTTCCCGGCATGACGGACCAAGGCGCTGATGTCCTGTACACCATCGCCCCCCAAGGCGTGATGATTCGCCCTGTTACTGTCTACAACAGCACAGCCGACTATGTCAGGGACACGGTCCTCGCGCCTTTCACGGCCAAGTTAGCCGAGCTGGCCATCCCGTTCGTGGCGGAGTACACCACGCTTTCGTTCCTAGATCACTACAACAAGTACATGGGGCCGCTTCCCAACGGCAACTTTGCGGTCGAGTCGTACCAGTTTGGCTCTCGCTTGATCCCGCGCTCTGTGCTGGTCAACAACAACGATGGGCTACAGGCCGTGATTCAGAACCTGACCAGCAACGGCGTGATCCTGGCTGCCAGTGCAGCCAACTATAGCGCGCTTCCGGGTTCTCCCAGCAATGCAGTGCTCCCACAGTGGCGGGACACCACCATCCAGCTCCAACTCGTAACGCCATGGAGTTCGGACCCGGCAGCCTGGCCTGCGATGTTGGCCGACCAACAACGGATCACGCGCGAGATTGTGCCTCAGGTGGAAGCTGTCACCCCCGGCAGCGGCACGTACGTGAACGAGGCTGACTTCCACCAGCCTGACTGGAAGGAGACCTTCTTTGGCGTCAATTACGATCGCTTGCTGAGCATCAAGAACAAGTGGGACCCGGCGTCGTTGTTCTACGGTCTCCTGACTGTCGGTAGCGATGCCTGGACGGTTGACAACAACGGCAGGATGTGCCGGACTTGAGGGGCGTCCGAGTGTACCTGCGGGGTGTTGTTGTCTGGTGATTGATGGTGGGGCCGGATGCGGCATGACACTAAGGCTAGGGTTGGGGAGTCAGTTTCTCTTTTCGCTTCTGGTTTTGGCAACTGCCATTTTGAGATACCACGATGAACGGCTTGGATATGAGTAATTTGTAAATGTGATCCGTCAATTCCATCAGTAGTCGGTGTTACCCGTACTCGGATTTTTTTGCCCATGGATCATGTTCTAGGGTGTCCTTCCCGCTTTTGACGCGCTCTTGAGTACCAGTCGACGGTGATATACAAAACTAGACGAAAATGACGATGTCCCAAGTGTTAGTTAGTGCGGAGACGAAGGATGGATCATCAAGTTGATTCGCATTCCGAACGTCCGCGTGGGATGTCCTGAAAGTCTCACTCCGACCCCCCCAGGATGTCTCGAATTGTGTCTCGCTGGTCGGGGCTCGGGGGTCCGGAAGTTGCCAGTGGTTCCATCCCCCCATGCCTATAACTAGTGAGTGTACTGTTGACTGCGGGCAAGACAGCAAGGCTGTCCTACCGAGTGAGGTTATCAAGGATGAATCTTTTCTTCAGGGCCTGCTAAGTGGATCATGAAAAAAAGCAACTAAGGTTTGTTGATCACAAGTCAGCCAGTCAGCCTGCCTTGCGTCATGTTTCACTGCAGTTCAAGCCCTTGAAGCCCCCCATTCCATGGGTGAGCCACCACATGGTTGTCGATCGAACCATGGCATGCAATGCCTAGCCCCGGGTTTAAGTCGGGTTCAGCATTTAACGTTAGGATGGTGAGATTGAGAGTTTCCTATCTTCCAGATATTGATTTGTTGTGATCTGACCCGACTCACCGTAGTCCGCGCGAGCACGAGATGTGTGTGTGTCTACAATCTGTGTGGGCAGACGGGGAGCCGGACAAGAGGACGAGGACGAAGTCGAGCGAGCACACGAGCTGGACGAACGGACGGACGGATAAACGCAGATCTCAACTCAACTCAATCAGGTAATTTCGAGGTTACCGGCCGTGCGGCTGGCATTTTTCGGTTGTTGACGGACAGGAACGTGCGTCTACCTTCGCGGCTTGAGTGGTTTGCATGGGGTTTCGGGTTCGGCAAAGGTCGCAATTGCCGGGGCTGCTTTGCGTTGACAGATTTTCGACGGTGGAATGACCGATGTCTTCTTACTGCAGTGTCGTGGGTGTGGGTTGATTCGGTAAAGATATTTGGGTGCATGGGCCGTCGGGATAAGAATGTTGCCAAGCTTGCCAAGGATACCAAGGCTCGCAGGGGTGGTGAAATGCCCCTGGGGATGGGGCGATCGTCGATGCTGGGGGGTGTCGTTTGTGATTTGAGGTTGCAGTGGGCAGTTGTTGTTTGGAGTCCAGATTCGAGATTGGTGGGGAAGCTTGTGTGGTATTCGTAAATTGCAGTTGGTTTGGCTTTGCTCAACTTAGAGTCTTGCTGTTGCACATTTACCGAGTTTCTTTTCCTACACTATCTCGATTGATGCCCTCCAGCAAGGCAATAGTAAGAGGGGAACAAAGATTTAGCGTCCTTGGAGGTGTAGCTCCAGTCGGCTGGGGTGTTGAACCCGAGGTGGTGTGTGCTCTGGGCATGCCAAGACCCTCGAAGCCTCGGCCGAGGCCGTTTTGGTGTTTGGGTGTGTCTTGGAACTCTTTTCTCTGCAGCATCAGTTGTTTCTCGCAAGCTTTCCCTCAACTTTCTCATCGCACACCCACCTTTTGCCCCAACACCCCGGTCTCGACTCTCCCCTCGGGTCCCGGTGGTCCTGGATCTCCAATCCCGCTGTTCGCTCCCGTCCCCGCGGGCTCCGGGAGACGATCGCGCTAGTCCCAAAGTGGATGTTGACCTTCTCCCTTCTTCCCCTCTGCTCTGGGAAAAATATGTTCTGAGTCGGCGCGAGGAAGGTCCGGACAATGCCGAATTTCGAGGTCTGGAGACTGTCTGAACGATGGCCGATGCCGGACAGCTGAAATACTGAGCGGGGTTGGACCGAAAACAGGTGATGTGTGTCTATGTTGGATTTACTAGTGCTAAACAATAGACCCAGGTTGACTTTGAGAATCTGTGCGTTTGTCAGTGAGAAATACGAGCTCTCGGACCGCTTGCATGGGAGTTCGTCAACGCTTGTTGGGATATGATGCGCAATGTTACCTGGTTGATTCCATAATTTGAGGTCGCTGTGGAAGAGGGAGAAAGAAAAAATGAGAGAATATTGTGGGAGGAGGACGTGGCTCTGCGACTAGAATTCGGGGCGCTCGATATGTTCCGTGGCCCTTCGCTTCGCAAGCGTTATCTCAGACTAGGTCGCGACTGCGCGTCAAGACAGGGCGTTTGGCCTTGTCGGTGGCACTCTTCTTGACACGCGGGGACAGGAGGGCAGTGTTGGCGTCGTAATGGGCCTGGAGAGTACGGATGCCAGCGCGCAAGAGGGTGCCATGAGCTCTGGTTCCTCAACACAAGTCTCATGTCCCCGGCGACATTCCACGCAGGAGCGGTTTTGGTTCCGGGCGCAGTCCGTAGGGACACCTTTCATGAGTCTGCCCGATGTCGACACACGGCATGCAGAAGTGTTTCTTCTCAGGACGGAGCAACGACTCTTCTGCCTCGTGCTAGTACAAGATGCTGGTGCTACCGCCAAAACACGTCGGTCGATTGACGCGGGAGCGGATAACGTGTATCGAAACTGGTTGAATCTCCATGTTGGGGACACCGAAGTGTGGTGGTAAAACGTGCCCTGAAATGGCGAAAGCTGAGGTTTTGATGAATTGGTTGCATTAGTTGTAAAAGGATGATGTTTACCGACTGTCCTATACATTTCTGTATGATGACTTAGTCATGCGTGACAGGACGTAAGGTATGTATGGGCTTACTAGGTGATTGCAGTACCAGCGACGAGTAGCGTGAAGTCGATGGGGGTGCTGCTTCTGGAGCCTAAAATTTGGAGCAAGTATGATTGCTTTGGTAGCGGTGCAGGGCTGTAGAGCTATGGTGTCGAATTTCACAAAATTTCCTTCAGAGAAGTGGTAGAGGGATGGGAGCGTGAAAAATACAAGTCGACTAAACATAGGTCACAAATCACATGTCATTACAAAACAATTCTAGTAAGAGGCAACGTCCGCTTGTGTTTTTTTTTGGTATTCACAAAGAAAGAAAGAGAGAAAAAAAAATTACAAACACCCGCCGCCAAGCCGACTTGCGAACCCTTCGCGAGACAAAACCCCCCTTCACGGCATCCTCAACCCCGTGCACAATTTGTCCCCTTGGCGGTCCCCCTCCCCCCCCTTCGCGACGGCCCCAACACAAAGCCCAGCAAAAACGGTTGCGGTTGTTGCGGTTCCGGCAACGCTGCCAAGGGGTTGTTATTGTTGCCGCTATATAGCTGGCCAGAAGTCTGGTTCGATATGGGAGGCAGCTCAGGCGGAATCGGGATATCTTGGCCGTACCCAATGATTGGTTGGCTCGCGAAGCAGCTCAGGCGCGATCGGGATATCTTGACCATACGAAGGGTTGAATGGTGGGGCAACCGAATCGTTGGTTTGCTGCCGAAGCAGCGGCACCTCTTCCTGTGGCGATTGATGCTGCTGCTGCTGCTGTGAAGCATCGAAAAGCCCGCGGTTGGGGGACGGGAAGGCGACTGTGGGTGCCGGCAGGTTCCCGAAGTTGTGTTGCGGAGCGCCAGACGCAGCGGCAGCGGAGTTTAGTTGGCCACTGTAGTTAGATAGAGGACCAGGCGGATAAGATGGGAGTGTATGTTGCCACTGCCCCAACCCGGTCTGTTGAGGTTGCTGTGCCGCTTGAGCCCGCTGTGTTGGCTGAGTCCCCTGCGCGGGTGCCTGGGCAGCGCCGACTTGACGGTTCGGGTTCTCTGGAGAGATATGTCAGTCTGTGGACAAGTGTATTGAACAGCTGAACACTATCTGCAAGTATCGGCAGTGCGACAGAGAAAAGACTTACCAGGATGTGTCCTCCAGGCCTCCATCACTTCCGGGGGACAGCCGGGCTGGCGAGGCTCAATACCGCGCTGCTGGTCCTCTTCCTCGGTGTTGAGAAAGTCGCCGAGGGGCCAACCCTGAATACGGTCTTGGTGGATGTCGAGCCACTGGCGTAGCCGTAGCTGAGGCTGGCCGCCAAACCGGCGAAGCCGTGGGAATATCTGCTGGAGGTAGAGCAGGTCGTCCCTAGAGATGTTAGGCGCAGCGGAAGGCCGGAATCCCCTCTTGGCCCACTCTTTGAGCTGGTTGGTTATCTTCCTAACTCGGGTCTGTTCTGTCGGCGGGTACTGGGGTCGGAACTCCCACCCACGGTGCATCAGGACGACAGCATCTGCCCGGAGGGGACGGCCGCGCTTGTCCGTGGTCAGGACCTTTGTCTCGGTAGCTGGGATGTTGGGATCCATTGGTATTGATTGTGGGATAAATTTGCTTGGATGTCGGGACGATACTGTCGATGGTGTTATTCACTGTCCTGCGTGAATGGAGAAACTGTCAGCCCCGTCGCCTGACCGGTCATGTGCACGCCCGCGTCGCGATGTGTGCGGCCCGATGGCGGTGTTGAGCCCCCGAGCGGGCCACGGGGGTTGACAAGCCGCAGTGCGGGCGAGAACAAAGAAATGGAGGTTTCTGGTAAGGGGGAAGGGATGGATGAGGTAGAGGTAAAGTGTTGCTGGACGGAAATAACCGGCACTGTATGTGTGGATGTGTGACTTGTCACATTGAAACTTACAACAAACAAGAGCTTGGTATGAGGCTGGAGAGCACAAGACAACCTAGAGCTGACCAAGAAAAAGCCGGGAAAAGACCTGACGCCGAGAAGTTGGGTTCCGGGTGCTCAAGCTGCTCACAAACTGGGGAATGGCCACCGTTAAGTGACCAAGGAAGCGGTGGAAGCGGTGGGCTGGTGAAAAGAAAGCGAAGAAAAATTCGACAAAGTCGAGCCCTTGAAGTCGGAGGTTGAACGCAGAGTGAAAATTGTGAGGAGGTCAAAGTAAGAAGATCTCAATGATGTCAATGATGAAAAGTCAAAGATGGTAAACCTGTGAAGCTTGCGTTTCAGGAGAAGGCCTGGTACAGCTTCCTGCGATTTCTGGGTGACGTTGACCGGTCGAAGTCGTGTGAGAGGAGGAAGAGGAGAGGAGGGAGAGAGAAGCTTAAATAGAAAAGATTCCGAGCGTGAAGAGGGCAGCAGAATCAGCCCTCACCAGCCCAGGACCCGCGAGGACCCGCGTCACCAACAATGCCATACAATAGGCCGAATGAGCTCCATGCCCCGTGTTCTCCGCCAAAATACCAGCCCTCTCTGATCACGACAAAGGCTGGAGGCGGCCATGGCCCGGACCCGCCTCTCGACACGGGCAGGAGGTGATGGTTTGAAAAATTCTCCCCCAAACATCCAAAATCGAGGGGTAGCGAGGCCAAGATGGCTCAAGATATGTGGCTCTGTGGGAACCGAAGACCTGCGATGTCGTTGTCGTTCTCATGCATAGCGACATATGCGACATATAACGTTGACCGAGGTGAGACTCTAGTATTGGAGCATGTTAACCACAGTCCTCTGTGTTGTCACATTGGAATCGACTACTTCACTTGAATATTTGAGGCAAATCACTATGACAGGCCCGGCAAGAAACGTTGTGAATTTCAACTCTTCACTTCTCGGCGGAATGCTGCGGAACCTGAAAGTCGAATTTCTTTGATAACCTACCCGACTCATTCTAGAACACAACCATGTACTCGCGTTTACTCGTGTGCTTTGTGTTTAGTGAAAATCTTCCCAAGACGAGGTTGAAATTCTGGGAAGACACGACCGCTTACAAGCTAGACTTGTTGATATTGATCAAACCTGTAATTAGTCATGTAACAGGTAGTTCGAGAGGCCGAATAATTAAGTCAAAGAAATGCCATGTCGCAGCAAATTCTAGGCTTCGACAACCATGTCGTTGGGCAGTCTTGAACACAGAAAGATATCAATCATCCACGGTATCAGCCATCCGAGATCTGGATTTATTGAATTTATTGACACAATTATAATAATGCCTAGGGAACTAGATAAGTAATTAACCCACCAGCCCAGCTTTCATATCTGCCCTTGTGGACTTCTCCAGTTCCCAAGTCCTGACCTCCGTGCGAAAGTTCAGTTTCCCAGGGCTCTTCATCGGCCACTGGTCCAAGAAAAAAAAATACAACACAAGGAAGCTACAGAATCTTGTATGTCACTCTAAACACAGAAGGAACATGCAAGTCGAGCGGAGTCTACAATCTAGTGCAGACTCAGTCCGGCCTCGCCGCCTCGGGCCTACCTATTAGATGGAACTGCACGTCTGGCCAATGACGGTGAGTACATTCACATGCGCCGATGCTTGGGGCAGGTCCTACCGAGCCAAGATAACCTTTTTTTTTTTTTTTTTTTTTGGAAAATTTACAAGCCACTGTGCTCGACGTCGATGGCTCTTTCCCTGTCATGAATTTGTGTATTATGGCCTGGCCTGAACTCTTGAGTTTTCGCTTTCAAAGAGGTTGGAGCACGGGGTCCCTGAAGCTCCACCTCAAATGTTCCTGATGATGTTGACGTCGAGAAATACAGGAAAAACCGGGCTCGGTCCTGCCACGCGATGCCTTGAAATCGAGTTATATTATTGTCATTGTAACGTTATTTCTCTTCAGGTCCTGTCGGAAAAGAAATCAAAAATAAAGTCTCGGCAACTCTGCCCTGTCGGAGGCCTGCGGATTCGGAACAAATAGCCGACGATCCTGCGCCAAGATTCCAAGACACAAAATAGATGAACTGCAATACTCTTTTTCCCAATGATCGACGTCAAAACAAAACGGCCGCATGTCGGCCACACCCGGACTCGGTTGGTTAACGTGTTTCTGGACCAACTGCTCAATAAAACCACAGTCCAGACCGAGGAGCGGGGGGGGTAGTGAGCTACTTTACAACTTTTATACAAACTGCTTCCCCACACATCTTGACTTAACGACCGTTGCTCGTTCGCTTTTCGCCGTCGTCGGCAAGCCGCAAATGCGCAGCAAGCCATTGGTCCGCTTTCCGGTAAGCGATGTTTCCCTCTTGCTATTCTGCAGTCTCGGCAGTCCACGTCGTGTCCGACCCTGCTGACAGAATAGATTAAATTTTCTAACGTCCTGCATTCACCCGGACCAGTCGGCAGGCGTTGCGAACCGTTTCGATCTCCCGGCGAGCTGGACAACCACAGAGCGCGACATCCCGAGTCGTTCTACCGGCTTTTGCTATCAAAACTTTGTTTAAACTTTGTTTCAAGCCCGACGGTGCCATGTCACCCTTTGAGCACGCTAAGCACGTCTCCGGATAGCGGATGCGACCGATGCGACGTTCGTGCTCTGTTCGGGACAGTCATCCCGCGTTGTCTGCCGGCTTTGGGTCTTAGCCTTGGGAAAGACCTGGGAGAGGCGAACGACCTCGTAGGAATGCTTGGAGCACTACGACTGCGGTTCTACCTTGAGGTGTATATCTGCTGATGTATGTGCCGACGGAGAGATAATACTCCGAAAGCAATTCGCTAATCCTCTGGCTCTCGTCTGTCTGCATTGCATAAGGCCGAAGAGCAGCGGCAGCTCGCTTCGATCGCTTGGAGGGATGCGCTCCTATCAGCCCAGCAAAATACGGATCCGAGTCCGTACCAGCACACAAGGCCCCCGATATCCCAGGCATCTGCCGGGATCCGAAAACCCACGGTCCACGGCCATCCCGGCCGGGGTTACACTAGCTCAAGACAAACCGCAGGAGCCAAGATCTTCAAACTTCGGTTGGCAAATCCCGGGCGTCAACACGCACACTAAGTTCCGCAGCCTTGCTTTCGCAGTTTCCTTCTTCATCCACGGACCGCGGAACAAATAGAACATTGTGGTAATGAAAGGAGATGCACCCGCGGAGATCAACCGCCCCCAAACTCCCATGGGCCCCAAAGCTCCCAGGGTTCCCTGTGATCCCAGCCGACCTTATCTGCCGATGACACGGAATGTTAAAAGGTTGTGGGCGGTTGTTTTTAGCAGGGGTGGCATGCTGACCGGAACAGCCCCGAGACCAAGACGTATGTACTATGTAGGCCCGTACAGATTTAGATGAAAATCGAGTTGACAAGTTCCAAGCCAAGAAATCGCAAGAAAAGCGGAGAAAAAAGCCGTGGACGAGGCTAACAAGCCCCCTCACCTTCATCCCAGGCCAGAGGCTTATAATGGAGGACTAGCCCTCCTTCTCTCTGTTCTTTTCCCCTTTCCCCCCAAGCGGGTTAGTGGTAGATCTCCCGTCGAACAAGGTTTGCTTGCCCTGTCTTGAAAAAAAGACCATGGCTCGTCTCACCCTTGCCGGGCTGCTGCTCGCAGCCCTCGCCTCGGCCGACGATGTCCTCGATCTCCAGAACAAGGGTCGGCCCAGCATCGACGCCCAAATCGCGCTGTCGGCGACATGCACCCAGGAGAAGCTGGCCGTGCGCCGTGAATGGTACGTTCCTCACAGTCACAGCACACTCATCGGGACTGGATAAATCGGAGAACTGGGACTAACAGCGGGAAAACAACAGGGGCGACATCTCGGACGATGAGAAGAAGGAGTACATCGCGGCGATGCTGTGCCTGATGGACTCGCCGTCCAAGCTGGACCCTACCCAGTTCCCCGGCGCCAAGTCGCGGTACGATGACTTTGTGGTTGTCCACATGAACCAGACCATGAACATCCACGGGACGGTATGTACTTGCTCATGACTGGCTGGGCTAGACATCGCAGACAGAGAACCTCCGCTAACTTACCCAGGGCAACTTCCTCTCGTGGCACCGCTACTACACCTGGGCGTTTGAGCGGACCTTGCAGACCGAGTGCGGGTATAACGGGACCCAGCCGGTATGCTCCCTTTTCGTAATTCGGGATTCCGTAGTCGTTAAGGGCAAGGACTGACCTTAGACAGTACTGGGACTGGGGACGCTGGGCCGAGGACCCCGAGACCTCGCCTATCTTTGACGGAAGCGACACCTCTCTGAGCGGCAACGGCGAGAAGATTGCCCACAACCCGTCGGGCTTCATCCCGGCTGGTAACGGCGGTGGTTGTGTCCTGACCGGGCCCTTCAAGGAGTAAGCTTTCCGCCCGTTTTATTAAAAAAAAGGAAAAAAAAAAGAAAACGAAAAAAAGGAGAACTCACTAACAACCCCCAGCATGGTCGTGCACCTCGGCCCCGTCTCCCCCGCCACCGACCCCGCGCCCCCCGCCAACCCACGCACCGACGGCTACGGCGACAACCCGCGCTGCCTGCGCCGCGACATCTCCAACCAGCTCTCCAGCAAATACCTGCGCACCTCCGACATCACCTCGCTGATCACCGGCTCCGCCGACATTGGCACCTTCCAAACCGTTATGCAAGGCACCGGCGGCTTCGGCGGCGCCACGGGCATGGGCGTGCACGGCGCAGGCCACTTCACCATTGCTGGCGACCCGGGCGGCGATTTCTACACGTCGCCGAACGACCCGGCTTTCTGGCTGCACCACGGCATGATTGACCGTACGTGGACGATCTGGCAGAGCCAGAACTTGGCGAACCGCACGCAGGTGATTTCGGGCGGGACGACGATGTTTGGGGGCGGACGGGCGCAGAGTTTGGAAGATCCGGTGGATTTGGGGGTTGTGGCCGACAAGGTGTATGCGATTAAGGAGTTGGTGAGCGTGGTGGATGGGCCGTTTTGCTATGTCTATGAGTAAGCGGGAACAGCACCGCCCGATTTTGATGAATGAACGAGGCTGGGACGATGATGGGTTAGCTAAGAATGAGATTGTGGCGTGTTGTTGATCAACCGAAATGAATCAAAATTGCTGTTGTGAAACCTATCCGGACCGTTGCTGTGTCTTGCCGGATCGTGTAACCCGCTTAGGCTAAACGAGAACTGCAAACTGCGATATGCGAACCCTAATAATAAGCGATTCATCACATGATTTCTGATGTAACAGAGAGATAACGACACAAACTAACATACGTCGTCTATTGTCATCTAGCGTCATGGCACATCGCTGATCTAGTGCATCCACGTTATAACAGAAACTCAGTCTATCATATAGAGCACCACCAATCACCCTCAAGCCAGCGTCTTGATCTCCCCGTCCTTGATCTTGCCAGCGCCGACGAGACGCTCAACCTCGGCCTTCCACACCCCCTTAATCTCGTCCGCCACCTTGAGCCCGTTCAGCTTGCCGGCCAGCGCGGCAATCTCATCGGGGTCAATCTTGCCCTGGACAAGCTCGACGTCACCAAGCACCGCATCGATGGTCGCAGCCGAGGCGTCGCCCTCACCAGCAAAGTAGTTGGCGTCCTTCACCGAGCCACGCAGAACACGCTTGTTCTTCTTGACCGCGTTCTTGGCCGCCTCCTTGGCCTTCTTGCTGGCATCGCGATCCGCCTTGGCCTTCTCCTCAGCTTCCTTGGCCGCCTGGGCTTCGGCCTCCTTCTTCAAGCGCGCGTCCTCAGCCGCCTTCTTCTCGGCCGCCTCACGCTCGAACCTCTTCTTGTTCTTGGCCGCGCTGGCCGCCTGTCGGAACCGCTTGATGCGCTCGTCGCCGGCAGAGCAGTCGTCCAGGATCTTGCGCAGGCGCGCGTTGTCCTCGGCCTTCTTCTTCTTGCGCGCGTTGGCGTTCTTGCGCTCCATGTGCCGCTTCTGGTCGCGGTTCTCGTTGTCGTCCGGCACGTCCTCGTCCAGGTACTCAAACGTGCGCCAGCTGTCGAAGTTGTACCAGAAGTTGTAGAAGTTCTCCACGTCCTCCTGGGCCGCGTCCTCCCCGCCAAACGTCGGCACCGGGTGCACCTTACTGAACCGCGCCTCCGACTTGAACACCTTGCTCCACTGCTTGTAGAAGTCGCCCTTGGCCAGCTGCTTCTTCGTCGGCGGCTCCACATCCGCCTCCTCGTCCACCGAGTCGAACTGCCTCCGCTTGATCGGGTCCAGCAGCACCTCCGTCGCCTTCTGGATGCACTTGAAGAAGTTGTCGTCGTCCGCCCGGCCCGCAGCCGCCTTCTTGTCCGGGTGGTGCTTGAGCACCTTCTTGCGGTGAGCCCGCTTGATCTGCTCCTCCGTCGCCTTGTACCGGTACTTGGACAGGCCCAGCACTTTGTAGTGGTCCTGTGACTTCCAGTCCTTGGCCTCGCGCTGCAGCATCATCGGGTCCTCCGGCTCGCTGATCTCGCCGTCGTCGTTGTCCTCCACCTTCTTGGCCCGCTCCTGCGCCTGGATCCGGTCGTCTTCGGAGAACGTGCGCTTGTGACGCGCGCGGCGGGCATGGGCCAGGAAGTAAGGTCCCACCGGCTCGAGGGTGCGCTGCGTGGCCGCGCTCTCCTGGGTGATCTTGCCGATGGCCTTGAAGTTGTTCTCGGCCTCCCAGCCCTCGGGGAGGACGGGGAGCGGCAGCGGGATGACGGTAGCCTCCATTGTGCTGCTTTGAGGACTTGGGGTGGTGGTTGACTTGTGAGCGAGAAAAAGAAAATCGGGTGAAGTCGTGCCCAACTTTAGGAGGGGCAGTTTTTGAGCTGTCGGCCGGAATTTTTTTGGTTTGGCCAACTGCCCCACCAAAGAACGCTTTTTTTGTCGGACCAATCGGGTCGGCTTAAATGGCCGGAGGGAAGGCCCACATGTTTTTTGCCTCGCTCGTTTGGGGCAACTCCGTCTGGGACAATTGGACGCAAGATCTTGAACTTGATATCACAACTTCCCCCGAATCTATCTGAGGTGAAGTGGCCTTGTTCCCCACGATAGTCTCCCATCACTATGGCCGCAGTCAGTGCCTACCGGAGCCTATTGCGCTCCGCACGCCTTGCCTTTCAAGGTATGTCTCAGACCCCCCAAACCTCCCCCCCTTCGTACACACTTAGGTCTGCCACTAACACCATGTTAGGCGATACTCGCATGCTCGACGCCGCGAAACAATCCATCCGCCAAGGCTTCCGTGACAAGGCCTCCCTCGCCGCTTCAGACCCAACGATCCAGCCTGCGATTCAACACGCCCTAGACGTCGCTAACTTCCTGAAGACGAATCTGGTCCAGGGGAAGCGGGACGGTACCACCTACAGTAGGCCAGCCCGGAACAGTCGGGGTCCATAGGGTTCTGGTCTCGCTAACGTATGGGTGTTTCTAGAGCTGCGTATTCACGAACATACCGAGCGGGGCGATAACGAGAGCATCAAGTTGGCGGGGAATAACACGGCGAGTATGGGCGGGGTAAAGTGCTGCTCGGAGAAATAGGGGAATACCGGATTTAATTGTCTAAGCTGGCGCTCAGTAGAAGACGGACGAAAGATCAAGGAGCAAAGGCCAGAGCCAACGGCCAGGGAAACCTGTGTATGATATAGCCGTCTATGATACCCCTCGATGTAACAACAGAACAGAATGCTGGACATAGAAAGAAAGACAACAATGCAGGACAGATATCCTTTTACTCGCCTCGCCTTGCTAAACCGGAAACCTGACATGAATCATGATCTCCAACGCCATGCAACCCAGAGTCGAAAGAAAAAAACCGTGGCTAGTTCCCAGCCAAACTAGCATACTCAACGTCGGCAGCCCCAGGCGGTGCAGCCACAGTAAGACCTAAGAGATTGTCCCCTGGAGCAGCAGCACCACCAGTCTCGCCTCCTTGCCCACCACTAGCCCCTGCGATAGCCTTTTGCGGCGGTCCCCTTCGGTTCGCCTGGGGGAACGCCGACCGTCCGTCACGCAACATCTCAGTGCGCTCCTCTTTATCCATCGTGCCAATCGCCTTGGGCACGCTCCACCGAATGCGCAGCGGACAACCCGAAATGACGGCCTTTCCTTTCAACTCAAGTGAAGCCCTCTCCGCTGCGTCGCGCGTCTCGTAGTTGACAAAAGCGCAGTGCGTCATGTGTGACACGACAAGCGACTTGATCTTGCCGAATGCCTTGAAGAAGTCGCGGATTTTGTACTCGGCCAAGTCGTCCTCGATACCGGTGACAAACAGCGACATGATGTTTGGGTCGCTGGGCGGCTGCCAGTCCTTTGGTCCTGGCGGGGCGGTGTTGGCGACTACTGGTCCCTTGCGTCTCCCGCCCCTCGCGCCAACAGCGGCCGCCGCTCTTGAGTCTCTTGTCCGTATCGGCCCGGGGCCTCCCACACCCGCACCCACCGCGGGATTCCCACCTCTCGCATTCCCTCCACCGACAGCGTTCCCCTCCGTATCCACCTCCCTCCCCTTGCGGAAGTATGGCTTACTCTGTGCCAACCTCCTCAACAGTTCCCGCGCCTTCTCATCCGTCTTCTCATACTCCTCGACACCCGCGCGCCCTTCCTCAATCGCCTTCTCATTGTTCTGCGCAAAGTATTCCCGGTTAATCTCGCTCTGCGGGCCGGGCGCGATCAGCTCGAGTGCCTTGTCGCGGATGACGATCGGCAGGCCGAACTGCAGGTCCATGATGCAGCACTGGCAGGCGTTCTTGAGGCGCGCGCAAGTTAAGCAGATGTTGGTGCGGCGCTTGCGGCCCTGCGCGCGTCCATCGCCTGACCAGCTGAAGATGGTGAAAGGCCGCGTGCAGAGCTTGCACTCGGCGCCGTAGTCCTCCTTGAGCATCTTGACGTAGGGGTTTTCGGGCAGGCAGTTCTCGCATACCGAGGGGAAGTCGGTCGTTTCCCACCCGGACCGGTTGAGGTCTTGTTTGATTTGGGGGGGCATAGTGATGTGTTGCTATCGTTTGTCGTTGAAATTACAAGGGGGTTATCAAGGGTAAAATGGACGTTGTAAAGGCAGATGGGAAAGGTTTCTTTCGTCGGCTTGCTAATGGTCAAAGTTTACTTTACTTCCAGAAATGCCCACAGCGACGAGGAACCTTGGTCGCTTGTGGCGGTTTGTGGCTGGCCTGATTGATAATCCTTATCGGTCGCCACGCAACGGCGTTTACTGTGGCTGGTGCATGGTCCAAGCGCCTCTTATTCGTGTTCGCGTTCTTACCGCCTTCCCCTTCGAATTCGTGTTTCCAAGGGCCTCAAACTCCCATCAGTGGAGGAAAAGTGGACGCGAAAACGGATTTTTGAAGGACGAAATTTGCGAATGCGCTGACCCAACCTCTGGAGGGGGCATCATCCTTATATGTCCCATTGGTGTACAGTTTCAAAACCGAATGCGAGCTCTTGTTCGTTGTTTGATCATGAATCCAGCCCGTCTTTTGCATGTGCTTTGGTGGAGCGCGCCCCTGGAACCAATTGACCCATGAGATTTGCTCGATTGGCGTCGGCTCTCGCGCACCCCTGCCCCTTTCTCTGGTGCCATGAACAAACCGCCTATAATTAATAGGGGCCCGTGAAACTTTTTTCCCTTGCCAACTCGAATAAACACATCACCGCCTTCAACACATTCTCTCTTTCACGCTTTACTTCCGGTTCTCCTATCCTTCATTTCAAACCCATACGCATTCGACCCTCGTCTCGCATTCCTTCCTCTCTCTTCAACATGGCCCCCCTCGCAAAAGCAAAGCTGGAGAAGGAGGACCACAAGCGCGATGCCGACTTCATGAAGGCCCTCCACGGCAAGTCCACCGAAGCCGCCGGTGGCTTCGCCGCTATGCTTTCCAAGGACCGGGATGCGAAGAAGCTCGCTGTGGACGAGTACTTCAAGCACTTTGACAACAAGCGCGCGGAGACTGAGACTGATGCCGACAGAGAGGTGGGTTCACCGCCTGGCACTTGAATCGGAATGGCGCAATACTAACACGGTTGAAAGGCGCGGACGAAGGAGTATGCTACTCTCACAAGGCAGTAAGTGAACCAATCCGTCGACGATACCCTACAGGAGAAGTCCCACGCAAGCACTAACCTCGCCGTCCTGCAGTTACTACAACCTCGCGACCGACCTGTACGAGTATGGCTGGGGCCAGAGCTTCCACTTCTGCCGCTACTCGATCGGCGAGTCCTTCTACCAAGCCATTGCCCGTCACGAACACTACCTTGCGATGAAGGTTGGCATCACTGCCAACATGAAGGTGCTTGACGTTGGCTGCGGTATCGGTGGGCCAGCGCGCGAGATCGCCAAGTTCACCGACGCCCACATCACCGGTCTCAACAACAACGACTACCAGATTGAGCGTGCCACGAGGTATGCGGCCCAAGAAGGGCTGTCTCACCAGCTCAAATATGTCAAGGGTGACTTCATGGTAAGAACGAATCCCAGAAGCAAGTTCCTCCAGTAGCAATACCCAATTTGCTGACCTCCCGAAGCAAATGTCGTTCCCTGACGAGTCGTTCGACGCCGTCTACGCTATCGAGGCTACCGTCCACGCCCCCAAGCTGGAAGGTGTCTACAGCGAAATTTACCGTGTGCTCAAGCCCGGCGGCACTTTCGGTGTGTATGAGTGGCTGATGACCGACAACTACGACAACAACAACGTTGAGCACCGCGACATCCGCCTTGCGATCGAGGAAGGGAACGGTATCTCCAACATGGTGCGCATCTCCGAGGGCCTCGCCGCGATCAAGGCGGCCGGCTTCGAGCTGCTGCACCACGAGGATCTCGCCAAGCGCGACGACCCCATCCCCTGGTACTGGGGTATTGCCGGCGAGACCAAGTACATGCAGTCGTACTGGGATTTGTTCACCGTCCTCCGCATGACCCACACCGGCCGCCGCGCCGTGCACGTCTTCACCGGTCTGCTCGAGACCATCGGCCTCGCGCCCAAGGGCACCAAGAAGACGGCTGACTCGCTCGCCAAGGGTGCCGACGGCCTCGTCGCTGGTGCCAAGCAGGACCTTTTCACCCCAATGTACCTGATGGTTGGGCGCAAGCCTGCCAACTAAAAAGCCGTCTCCGATAAGGGGGCACAGGCCTGTTTTCTTCTTCCTCACGCTACGATGGGATGATACAATAGACTGCACGTAATGTGGATGAGCGGATGCAGGAGCATGGGAACGGATGGGAACGGGATAAAATATTTTAGTTACTAATATCGGCCGTGGGCTCTGGGCAAAACCCACCGCCTTCATGTATATACACGTAATACATTTTCTGGCGACATTATGGAGTTCAGTACCGTGTGCTGTCATGATTGGCGTACGGGTTCCCAAAGCACCCCAACGGTCTGGTCCGACCGTCTTTGCATCACAACTACCAATTCCCGATATCGGGATACAAACTCTCCCCGTGGCCCCTTCCGTGTTTTTCCATTGTACTTTTTGCAGTTTTTCTTTTTTCCTTTCGGGCGGGTTTCCCTTTGCCTCCCATACCTAACATCCCACCAAGCATCTATCATAGTAGAGCCAGACCTTATCTCGAGCCCTGTCAACGCGCGCTGTGCCCCACCGATTTTGGATGCAGTGGAGTTTTTGCTGCTGTCAAGTTCGAAATTTGGCGGACGAGCACCCGAACTCTTGCAGGGGTACGCTTCCACTAAGCCTATCTCGTACTAGCGCGAATTGATTCGTTGGGGTTCAACGCCAAAAGTCCGGATGCTTGTCCCAAGCTTCCCGATTGACGCAGGAAAAATTCCCTCTGGCACTGACAACCGCCAAAAAAACTCCCCGTTTCCACATCATCACCTTCTCGCCGCCTCGCCGGCCTCCTTTGATTGATATTCCGTTCCGTTCCACTAGCGGACTCTTCAATCCCACCCAGTTCCCTCGTTCGGGCACTTTTCCCCTCCCCACCCGGACTCCGGCCCTGCCTGACGCTCCCCTCCTCCGACCCTTTTCTCCCAACAAACCACCACAAACCATCCATCCACCATGTCACGGTATCTCCGACCAGCGGCACGGCTTGCCGCGACCGCGCGCGCTTCCGCCATCCGCCCTACCGCGCCTTCTTTCTTCCTCTCCAGAGCCGCTGCTGTGCCCAGCGTACAAAAACGGACATATGCCGAAGCGTCCGGCGTCAAGGAGTACACGGTCCGCGATGCCCTCAACGAGGCGCTCGCCGAGGAGCTCGAGGGCAACTCCAAGGTGTTTGTCATGGGCGAGGAAGTCGCCCAATACAACGGCGCATACAAGGTCACCAAGGGCCTGCTCGACCGGTTCGGTGAGAAGCGGGTTATTGACACGCCCATCACGGAGAGCGGCTTCTGTGGTCTGGCTGTCGGCGCTGCCCTCAGTGGGCTGCACCCTGTGGTAGGTTTCTTGGCATCGATACATTTCTCGATGAGCTCAGCGCATGGATCCAGGCTTCGGGAGTTAGACGTCCGGTAGACACTAACCATTCCTTTCACGCGTAGTGCGAGTTCATGACCTTCAACTTCGCCATGCAGGCCATCGACCAAATCGTCAACTCGGCCGCCAAGACCCTCTACATGTCCGGTGGTATCCAGCCATGCAACATCACCTTCCGTGGCCCCAACGGCTTCGCCTCCGGTGTGGCCGCCCAGCACTCGCAAGATTATTCGGCGTGGTACGGCAGCATCCCCGGTCTTAAGGTCGTCTCTCCCTGGTCGGCCGAAGACGCCAAGGGCCTGCTCAAGGCCGCCATCCGCGACCCCAACCCGGTGGTTGTGCTCGAGAACGAGCTGCTGTACGGCCAGTCCTTCCCCATGTCGGAGGCCGCGCAAAAGGACGACTTCGTCCTCCCGTTCGGCAAGGCCAAGATCGAGCGCGCCGGCAAGGACCTGACCATGGTCTCGCTCTCCCGCTGCGTCGGCCAGTCGCTCGTGGCTGCCGAGAACCTCAAGAAGAAGTACGGCGTCGAGGTCGAGGTCATCAACCTGCGCAGCGTCAAGCCGCTTGACATCGAGACCATCGTCAAGTCGGTCAAGAAGACCCACCGCCTCGTGGCCGTTGAGTCCGGCTTCCCCGCTTTCGGTGTCGGCGCCGAGATTCTCGCCCTCACCATGGAGTACGCCTTTGACTACCTTGATGCTCCCGCCCAGCGTGTCACTGGTGCCGATGTCCCGACCCCCTACGCCCAGAAGCTCGAGGAGATGAGCTTCCCCACCGAGGCGCTTATCGAGCAGTACGCTGCCAAGCTTCTCCGTCTCTAAATCGACAGACGGGGTCGTGTGTTTGTGATGGATGCGAGGGAGTCACCACTGGTTATCAATAGACTTTGGGTGTCCTAAAACCGACACGGTGGTAAGGAGGACATGGAGGGGAAAGGGGCTGACTATGGGGGAATGGGATGAGATCATGGAAAACAAGTCAACACCAACCAACCAACCCACTCATCACCCTCGCGCTGCTGATGTGATTCACCAACCGGGGAGAATGTGGAGGACAGAAAAAGTAATCTGCCATCCACGCTTGCCTGTTGTTGTTGTAGCCCAGCCACATCATATTTATTTTTATTGTACTGTGTCTTCTCTTTTGTCCTTGCTAACGAGGGACGTCAAATCGGGGAGGCGGGTTTTGCAAGGCGAAATGTAGGGTTGGTAATAGACAGGCGGTTGGGAAATGCTTTATTCCATGTACTTGTATGTTTTGTCTTCAGAGAGCCATGCCTTCCCCCTCCCATGCGACGCAACTTCAACGTAGCTGTATGAATATCTTCCGCGGGGGCAAGCAAGTAACGCCGGATGCAATACCTCGACTCCGACGGTGTATGCTGCATCTAATCCGTGGAAGCCTTCGTCTTCGTGAATTTCATGATCGTGGACGTCGTTCTTGTGGATAACCTTCGTGTATCGATTCCGCTACTTTCGTTCCGCCATGCTAGCCTTCTCAACGAAGCCGCTATCCGAGATAGATCCCTGTGACACCCTTAAATACCATGCATAAAGCATAAGGCAGTGTCACCAGAGATGTCCGCATCGGGAACTGATGGCGTAGATACAGTACAATACAATACAATACCACCAACGCCCCGGAAATCTGGTCCCATTTCCTTTCCTCCTACCAGTCTTGACCTCCTGTTCCCCCCTCCAACTCAACTCAATGTGGCCCCCTTGGTCAGGCAGAGTAGACATCTACCCTCCATCACACAACCTACTGCACCTTCCCCTCAACGGCACACGGTCCCAAACCAGCAACCGCCTCATGTCCACCTTTGCCCATCCCCCTATGAAAGAACGCGGTCGGTGCCCGGCCTAGGGGGCATATCTCAGGCGGATTGCTGCGAGTCTCGGGGAAATCCTTGGTCACGATGATCTCCGTGCAAGGGGTGAACTTGGAGGTGTCGTCGAACAGCCAGCCCGCGCAGCCGCCGTCGTCGTGCGCGAGACAGGCGGCGCAGCACTCGGCGGCGGAGGCGGCTTGGGCGAAATCGGTGGCGTAGCTGCCGACGTCGGTGCCGACCCAGTTGATGGGGTGCAGGAAGGTGTTATCGTCCTCGCAGTCGATGGTGGTCGGGGGTGGCGTGGGTTTGGTCTGGGGATGGGTTAGTCGGTTGGGTGTAGCTTGCCTTTTGGGGGTTTAGATGTGGTGGGAGTGGTTTAAATTTCTGGAGTTCTTGCTTACGGTTGACTTGGTACTGCTAGTGGATGACATGGTAGTAGTTGATGTGGCCGTCATCGTCGATGTGGTGGATATGCTCATGGACGTAGTGGTGGTCGTGTCAGTTAGAGAGCTGGGAAGGTTAGTGGGCATGTTACTTAGTGTCGGAGGGTCAGGAGGGGGATTCATAGTGAGATCAGACCTGTTGTCGCCTGAAAACTTGTTCATAGCACCCAAAATGGCCACCACGACACCCGTGACGCCGGCGGTACAAAGAATGAAGATTATCCACTGCCATTTGGAGTACCTCTTATACCAGGGCGGGTCGGCAGGCTCAACCCACACACTCTCATGCATAACTAGATCCTTGCTGCCAGCCGTGCCGGGATGAAGCGAAGATCGAGTGTCGGGGTCGGCCGGAGTCCTATTGTTGCCATTGATGCCACCGGTTGTAGTTGCGTCGGCACCTCCGGAGCATATGACCTCGGGGTAAGGGTTCTGGAACGTCTCGGCGTACTGGTAAACCTGGCCAAAGGTCTTGAACGCGGCCGGCGGGGGAGACCTCGGGGCCTGCGACATAGGCCGCGAACGCGGATCACCATCGAAGGTCGACGACATGGTGGTGACAGTCCAGCGGGTCGCTATGCTTTAAATCCTCCTAGCAAACGTCAGTTTTCAATTTCGGATACTCCCGTTGGATTGCGACCCTGCAGCAGCCTTCAATCAAAAAAATCAATCAAAAGCAACGCTCAACGTCCACCACGGGTAGCCGCGTTTCGGTAAGATTCAATCTCCAAGGATATGAAAGTCGATCTTAAGGCAACGTCCAAGTCCCCCTAGCCCAAGGAAAGAAAAAATACCTTACCTTTTGCCTCGTCAAGTAAAGTTGGTTTGTGTTGAGTGGTGACCACTCTCAAAGTGCGTGTCAAAGATCCGCATCTAGAGTCAACGAGCAAGTTGGAATGGTTTGCAACTACCCGTGTACTTTCTTTCAAATGCCTCTCGGCCCTACGCATCAGAAGCAGCGGGAAGCGGGCAGTGGCAGGTCTCAAGCTCTGACACGCATGCGAGAAACAAAGGTGTTTCCACGTCGCCGGGGCAGTCACTCAAAAACGATCGCAACAGAACGCCGAGCCACAGCATCGATTCCGGCCGCTTCCGCTCGTTTCAGGGCCATTGAAGGCGGGGATTATGGTCTGACTTGTGGCACAATAGCAAGACTAGACGGAAGTTACACTGTCACCCGCAGCTTCCTGATCCATTCACTCTCTTGAACGAAGAGGTGATTAAGAACCGTCATCATCGAGTCTCTGGGTTAGCTTATTCAGTGTTTGGAGCCACGACATTGTGAGCTATGGAACACAGATCGGTGTGAAAGAAAGCCGATAAGGTGTTGAAGGATGCGGGTACTAATGCGGAAACACTGTAAAGGACCGTCCCTGTCTCAGGCAAAAGCATTGAGGGGAACCTCATGGGGCAAACAGTAAGGTGCCTAGGGTTGCGACTTCCCTTCTGTTCCCACAACCATTCAAGTTTCACACAGTGGCAACGTGGAAAAGCGGCTTAGCAGGGCAGGCGCAACCGGCCTAGGGTGATCCGATGAGCTCTAGTCATCAAGAGCTAGAATTAAGATTCTGCCCCGCATTTCCGGTTTTGATTTTATCTTCGTCGTCTACGTGCGACCTCAATTGAGTTGTTGTGTTGTTTGAATCGTTGAGTCGTTGAGTCGTCGAACATCTGGTCAAGCTTGGCTTCGAATACCTTCGGTTCCCTTAGCAACAGGGATGCCCCTGAATCACCGGCAACATATCAACAAAGGGGCCGGATGCCCCTTTTTCGAAGCGGAAGTCGAGGTATGTTGGCCGCTCCGGTTTGTTTCCGGGTCTCGGTTCCACGCATTGCGGCTCGCGCGGGGGTGCAACCGAACAGAAGCGAACCGCTTGAGCTTTGATGTGACGGATGATGGATGACGTTCTTCAAGCGGTGCTGCGCGCGGCACTGAAATTTCCTCCTGCAGGCGCAAACCAACGGAGGAGGCCAAATCCAAGTTCCGGCTTGCTTCTCCTGCCAAGATTAGTGGCTGCAGGAGCCGTCGTCGGCAAACCCGGTGCCGGCCACTTTCCGGAACCGCCAACCCGGGTGCTCCCAAGACTGATGAACATCTCCCGAACTATCTTTTTTTGGCCCTGCCGAGCGTTGTAAGATCAGCGCTTCTCGGCTTCTCCGCCAAGACAAAATGGAGAAGGCCCGAACGGCGTTGGATCGACGCCAACTCTTGCCTCCTCGGGCCACGGAGGTTCGGCCCAAAAGTCCGCTGTTCTCCAGTTTCCCCAGTTGTCCAAACGTACGCGACAAATGCGAACAACACGAGGCCCCCTAAGTTCTCTCAATTCTGTGCGAGATCAACAGCTCCATATGGCCAGCCTGCATCTCAAGGCCTCAGCCGGCCAGTGTCAGTCGTCGTTGAAGTCGTATCTTAGACGGCCAGCCAAGGAATTTCGGCACGGCAGCCAAGCCAGATGACGACAAATTAATTTTCTTCGAACATTCTTCAAAGTCTCGAAGCCTGGGTGTTGGGAAACTTGGCACAGCCTGCAATTTATTTCGCCTTTTAACCTGAATAACCCGCACTATGCCATTGGTGGCTCGTCCTGGCCTCCCCCGTCTGACCCTTTCGACGACATCCCCTGTCAAGCCAAGCGCGCAGGCGGCAGGCCAAGCCCAATCAACCTGGTTTCGAACCTTCCCCATACCCCACAACTCCTGTGCTCCCCCAATCTGGCCTTGGCAATGAACAGCCGCATCGCCGCGATGTCGTCCTCCCCGTGGGGGAACGGTCATCGGCTTGCTGGAACTAGCCCTGCTCGGAGTCTTGGCCGTCCGTTCCGCCCGTTTGTTCGTGTGCTTGAACCTGGAAATAACTTCCAACATCTTTCCTTGGAGGATGGTTTGTCGATCACTGCCATGAGTCGACAACTTCTTGCTCGCCCCTGGCGGTCCGCAAGCCGCTTTGCTGGGCGAGAAGAGTGGCTGTCCAGATGGCCGATATCCGTGCCATGGCACCCAACGTCTTCTTTTGGAAACCAAGTTAACGTTATGAATGATTCCGTCGAGGGATCGACACCAACCCCCGTCCCATCCCCTTGACCCCTCCATGATCATGCCCATGACCTTGACCATGACCATGACAAGGACGCGCGCAGGATCAAAAGTGCGAGGGCTTTGAAGCAGCAACCTTCCCGCCTGGGGAACGGCGCGGAGGCTCCGATCGAGTATAAGAGAACATGTTCACCCTCCCCTTTTGTTCCTGAGCTTCTTGTGTTTTCGTCCTGCAGCTCAGTTCGCATCTTTGAGTAGTCAACCCCCTCAAAAAGCTCCTCAGCAGCATCATTCAAAATGCGTTTTGACGCCACCACCATCCTGGCCCTTGCGCCGCTCGTCGCCGGCCACGGCGCTGTCGTCAGCTACACCATCGACGGCACCGTCTACCCCGGCTACACCGGCTTCTCCCCGGACTCCAGCCCCGACACCATCCAGTTCCAGTGGCCCGACTACAACCCCACGCTGGAGGTGACCGACGAGAAGATGCGCTGCAACGGCGGCACCAGCGCCGAGCTCAGCGCCCCCATCGCGGCCGGCAGCAACATCACGGCCACCTGGGGCCAGTGGACCCACTCCCAGGGCCCCGTCATGGTGTGGATGTTCAAGTGCGACGGCGACTTCGGTTCGTCGTGCACGGGTGAGGGCAAGGGCTGGTTCAAGATCGACCAGATGGGCCTGACCTCCGGCACCGACCTCAACTCTAACAACTGGGCCACTGACATCGTCGTCAAGACCCTCGAGTGGAGCAGCAAGGTCCCCACCAACCTCGCCCCTGGCAACTACCTCATCCGCCACGAGCTGCTCGCTCTCCACCAGGCCAACACCCCGCAGTTCTACGCTGAGTGCGCCCAGGTCGTTGTGTCCGGCAGCGGCTCGGACAGCGTGCCTTCTGACTACCTCTACGAGATCCCCGTCTATGCGCCCCAGGACGACCCGGGTATCACTGTACGTTTTCCCCTCTATCCCACCCATCTACACACTACAGTTGAACTAACAACCTTTATCAGGTCGACATCTACCAGGGCGGTCTTACCAGCTATACCTGCCCCGGCGGCGAGGTCTGGAGCGGCTTCCAGTAAATGGAGCAGCAGGAGACAGTCATTGGCGATGATGTCGGAGGCACGGGATATCCTATTATGACTGTACATATGTCTTAACAGTCTTCTCATTTCTTTTGCAGTCACTGCATGGCCGGCGCGTGGTTTTGGGAACTTGGATGGGGGCTCTGATACACTGGATGGGTGGGCGGTTCCATAGTCCTGTTGGTGGTGGGCAAGCCGATAAAGGTTTTAGCCTGTTGTGCTTTTGCCCGGTGGGCTACAGTCATTATGAATGAATGATTGATGGGTGCCAACAAATAGCTGGTTTTGCGTCGTCTCGTGCTGTTAAAACTGTGCCTTCCCCCTGTATCGTTGCACGATACGGCCCGTGATGTAAAGGTTGTCTTTATTTGAGGGTTGTCACATCCAATTTCGGGTTCAGCATGTAAGCCCTTCATCTTTCTTGCAACTTCCTCAGTGGTGCTGGTCAACATGGCTTCTACACGGGTAATCAGTCGTTCAACTTCTTGTTACTTTTCTATGTGGGTTTAGCAAATAATTAATATGGTGCAAGCCGGTATCGAATTACCTCCTGATTATTCCCGACTCTACGAGGATGGATAGATGATGTACAGATTAAATTAAATTGCTCACTTTCTATTACCCCCCCCCCCTTCTCCTTACCTGACATGTTTGTTTGTCTTGACTGATTTTGTGGCTGATACTTACCACTCCGCAGTCCAACTTTCACGGTGGTTCCTCTGCCTCATGGAGGGAGCATGGAGCACAACCAGCCGACTTCTGTTTGTGTCTAATACAGTTTAAGTTATCATTGAGTGTAAATAAAATAATGCGACTCTCGACAAGTCAATCCCTAAATTTGGTGAATTATTTTTATACATTTCAAAGTCTTAAGGTTTTGAGCAAAGACATCCTCTACTCTTGAAGTATCATTTCACCTCCTCGCTGGTTGAAAGGGAGCAGGCAAATTAAAACCCATCAATGCTTTTGACCGGTCTGAGAAGCTTCTCCTAGTCAATACCAAGTCTGGTGCCCAGGGCCTTAATCTCACTGACTTTTCCGACCACCTCTGCGCCACCCCTGACCCCACATCCATGAAGGGGAGCGGACCGAGTCCTATGTCCTCGCAGGGGATCCAGCACGACGCTCGTGCGATCGTCAAAAGGGTCGTCCCTATCCACCCTTACGATGTACCCCCCCGCCATAATAACTGCAGCCTCCGCCGGGAGTAGAGAAAATTTCTTATCGGTCTGCGTGCCTGCTTTGGCAGCCAAGACGTCGAAATTTATGGTCTCGAGCTTCGCATTCCGGGTATGCGCGGCGTTGAGGACCCAACCAACGGTGTCGGCTTCGCGGGTCTGGTAGAATTCGCCCTCCTTGATGCCCTCGACGGTGTAGTAGAAGGCTGTGAGGCCGTCTTCTTGTTGGGCTAGCTGCAGGTGGCGTTTTCGAAACTTGACGACGTGCGGTCGCAAAGAGTGCTGTCAGCTCACGGGTTGCCAGTCGTGGCCTGGGGATTCCTCGGGCTAAGTGCTAAATAACTCTAAACCTTGTGCTTACACTCAATCCCCGCAGGCGCTCCAAAGCCTGACGTTCCAATTCCTCGCTCGCCATCGTGAAGGGTTGATAGGGGTAAGCTTTGAGAGCAGAGAGACGTTGGACGTTTTTCGATGACAGGTCGTCTGAAGAATCCCTCAAGTGCCTGAAGGTGACGAGAGCTCAGTTGGCGAGGGCTCCGATAATGTGGTTAAGGCGGACACAACAATCTTTGGTCTCAATGCCCAAGTACCCTCAATACAAGCTTGGGTGCTCACCAGCCATTTTACTCAAAGAAGATTAACCTCCGTCCTGCTGGGGCCACCTGAGTTGGTTGGCTATCTGCGCGTCTAACCTGTTTGCCTTATTCTTATGCCCTTCGGCTTAAATGCAGTCAATCATGTGGTATTTTGTGGGAATTTACCAAAGGCTGTTGCACCCCCTTCCCTGAAATGTCTGAATTGTGCATTCCTTCACGGTTCTGGTAACTTGTCCTCGCTAGTCTCACCCTGTGACACGGAGGTTGTTTCCTTCTGCGAAGAATATGAGAATGTTGGCATGAGAGTGATCGTCAACATCCATACTGGACCCATAATACCCTGACGAGCTAATCGATTATTGTCCAACCGAAACGGCAAGAGATCAAAAGGGACCAAATCTCAACGCAGCGGTATTCGTGCTTGCATCGAATTGTGCGAGTCAGTGTATGAATTATATGATTCTCGCTTTTAGGAAGGAGCACCCGAGAGTCCGTGATCGGGATCATGACCTCTCATTGAAACTTCCTATTACCTCAGTTAAACTTTATGATTTGATTTTACCCCAAAGACCGGAATTAATAGCATGCAACTTCACAAATCTCTGCTGGCCTCTGTGCTTGAGTGGCGTTGTTGGGTAGCATTGCGTCAGTCGAATATCTCGGACTCTCAGAGTGGCCAGGGTTGCAGCCGTGGGGATTTCGACCCAAATTGCCAGCCTTGTGTGTTCCAGATTTAATTATACAATCAACCGACCGAACCGCTTCAAAATTCGCGAGCTTCGCTTAAGTTGAGCCGCACCCCCTCATTTCTTCTCAACGTTAGACAGCCATTGGTCGGATTTCGTTGTTGTTGACTTGTCGTCCATGCGACCTTCATTTGAGCCGCATTTAGGTTACGATCAAGCATAGCGGCCCGTCTGTCAAGGAGAGGAGTGGTGATGTGGCCAAATCAAACCAAATGCACGGTCCTTGAGATCAGCAATAATCAAGGTTAGGCAGAGACAACGAAGGAGAAGGCTCGTTGATATCTCCACGCTGTGCCAACCAAAGTTGACCCCCAATAAAAGGGCTGGGCCGGTTGAGGGTGTGGATAGAATGGGTACGAGGAGAGTTATTACATATTGGGATGGACTGTATGTCACTTGGTAAACCAGTTGGGGCCACCATTGTCACTGTCATGGGATCGCCGATCGACCATACTTAGCTGCCTGCAGATTCCTTTTTTACCGGGTCAGATACGCAAAGCTGCTCGGGCCGGCCACTTGTTGATCGACTGCTGACGAGTTGATGTGTAGTGTACCCAATCATGTTGCCTGGGTCTCGCACACCTCTGGGTTGACTTGCTTGGGTTCAGGTTGGATGTCGTTGGGGACTTTTCAGGCTCAATATTCTCCACGGAAAGAGCGGGAGTTGAGCTGTCTTCATCGGTTTTATTGGCAAGCAACCGAGCGTGGTGCATCGAGACTGTGTGGTGAGGAAGCGAGTGGGAGAATGAGGGGAAGAAAGAGAATAGAGCAGAGAGAGAAGCAGGGGTGGGGGCAAGGTAAGGGGGCGAGAGGAGGGGAGGGAGGTTTGGCTCAAGGCGTGTATAAGAGGGTGCAAGTTCCCTACTAAATCCTAGACTCGAACAACAGCAGGTCGAAAGTGCTCAGCGCATCCGAAATCCTGACCGAGGACTGGTTCCGAATCTCCTTTTTTTCTTTCGATCTTAGTTCAAGACAACATGTCTCCCTCCGAGTCACCTCCGGACCCAAGTTCAAGGGCGCAGGTCGATTCTCAGAACCTGGATTCGGGTTCGAGTGGGACCAACGCAGAAGAATCTTTAATTGCTATTCCCCAGTTTCAGCGCGTGGAACCCGACAGCAACGAGCCTCTCTCGGGATACTATTACAAGGTTGAACTTGGAGAGTTGAATAAAGCCAATTTCAGAACGGCAAGCGATAACGTGACAGAAGTATCAACCTGTCTTGATTGCGAGGTACGTGTCTGGTTCTTGGAGGACACATCATGGTGAAACCAACTTGGCCCCCTCCACCTTGCTCAGTTCGCATCGTGAATAGCTTAATCTAACTCTCTGTAGTTGTGGACCAAGCCGTACTCCGATATCATCCAACGCCTCACCGGTATTCAACTCATCACCAAATCTCGCGACCAGGGATGGGTCAGCGAGCCATGGCAGGGCAATTGGACGTGGTTCGAGGTTTGTCTCGTCGATGAGGAGAAAAACGAAGAACGCCGTTGGATGAGTCATGAGAATGCGTTCTTGACCAATTCCACACTCTGGGTGAGTGACAGCGTCTCAGAACTGAGAGCATACAACCCTTCTATTCACGGCTGTCATACCCACCAAAAATCTCTTAAGCTGACAGCCTGGCTCTCGTCACTCGCACACAGCGCGATGGAACGACGTTTGGTCCCCAACATGAGTTGCTGCGGTTACTCAAGGAATCGCCCCTTCAGGTAAGCAGGCAGGCGCCCTCGGGTTGGCATTTAAAGAAAACACGGAAGACAAAAAAGAAAAAAGGGTGGGAAGGTTGCTGACTTTGGTTCCGTCATGACAGCACAAAAGATTACGGGTTCAAGCAGGGAGGTGTTTTGATGGGTGGGCAATTCCCGCATGTCAGGGGTTCTTGATTTTCAACATTGGTTGCGAAACGGCGTGTAAGTGCAAATATCTCTAGTCACCCACCCAGTTGATTATTCCAAACCTCTCCGACTCGGACCCGGAGATCATTATTGTGATCCTCTGCTTACAAAAGCACAACTATAGTCAACCGGGAGTCAGCTCTGAGAGATCTGGGACAGGCCACATACCGTCCCATAACGGTTGCTGGGCGCGCCATCAGGATTACCAACGACAGTATCCTCCAGCGAGGGCCCGCCGTGAAGGTCACATACAAACAGGTTGCCCAAAGGGAACAAGTTTCCGCTCCATATATCCCCCGGAACACGCTACAGGCGGTGTCAGAGACGCCAACCCAAGTTCTCATTTACCATGTCACTAGCTCGGTCGAGCTATTGAACATCGTGGGGACGGACTTCAACCGTGTGCTGGTGGTGATTGATGCACCTCACTTGCTTGAGGACTACGGGGATGACGGTTACTTTTCGTGGGATAAAGCCGTCGAGGAGCTCTCAAAAGTGGCGAAGCAGGAGACCTTTAAAATCTTCCGCAAGTTCCATGTTGTCATCCGGTTGGGCAACGAGGGCGCGATTTACCGATCCCCAGCTTCCCACCCCTCCGGCAATCGACAAATTCTGATTTTTGACGCTCATAACTCCCAAGGTCATTTCCTCCGGCGCGGTCTCCGCCAAACACCCAACAAGGCCGTTCTTGAGGGCAAATTCCGAGATGCCTACCTAGCGGGCCTGGCTGCGTCGCTGTCGGCGGAATCTACCACATCCCTGGAAGAACTCTGTGGAATTCAGGTCAGAGAGGCTGTCATGGTTGCCATTCGCTGGTCTCAGCGGTATGCAGTCCAGGCGGCCACCGCGACTGGAACCTCACCCGCACTCCCGGCTAGATGGCAAAGCCTAGAACACGACGTTGCTGGTGACTCTGTCCTCATCCCTGTTGACCTGCCCGGAGATGTGGCTGCCGGTAACGACTCTCTGGTCTTTGAGGCCCTGCCTTATCGCCCCATCAAACACGCCGCACGGGATATTGTGAGGAAAGGCCGGGAGGCGGTCCTGTCTCTAGTGCCAACAGCTCGCTTCAAGGCTCTCGCGACAGCCGACCGGTTTGAAATCGAAGGATTCCGCAAGATTGCCCGTGATATACAGGGTTATGTCAACGGCGAGACGACGAGACCGGCGCCGCTCTCCATTGCCGTGTTTGGCCAGCCCGGCTCAGGCAAGTCCTTCGGCATCGAGCAGGTCATCTTGTCGGTCATGGAAGAGTCTGGGAAAATGGGAGAGGTGGAAATGCTCAAATTCGATCTCTCACAATTCCAACGATCCGCGGACTTCCAAGTCGCCTTCGAGACCATCCGTGACTGCTCGATCCGGGGCAAGCGGCCCGTTGTGTTTTTTGACGAGTTTGACAGCACCTTCAACCACCAGCCTCTCTACTGGGTCCAACATCTCCTCGAGCCCATCGAGAAGGGAACCTGGAAGAACAAAGCTAAGGTCGAATGCCGACTGGACAATGGCATCTACGTCTTCATCGGGGGTACGGCCAAAACGATGAAGGAATTCAAGTCCCCAGATGAGCCTGCTGCCCCTTCGAGCACTGCACCGTTAGCTAGGGAGGCCACGAGAGAAGAAGGAATAAACGAGGACCAAACGGCCCCCGAGGCACACTCAGAACCCTCGGAGGACCCGGATTCCTCAGATTCACCGGAGGACACGGGGTCAGAAGGTGTGCCTAAAGACTGCAAAGCACTGGAAAGCTTTCTCTACAACAAACTACGGCGGCCAAGGGACGCTGACGGCAACCCGGCGAGGGACGACCCCGATGACAGGAGTTTTTACTTCAAGATGTCCTCCGACAAGACATACACCGAGCTTACCGATTTCTTCTACAAAATTCGGGAGCGGACGTTCTCCGGCAAACCCCCAGTCGTTTTTTTGGAGGGCTTTGACACGGACCTGAGTACCTCGAGTCACGGCGACGACAATACCCAGCCAGCCGGATGGTTCGATTGGCTCAAATCTTTCTTTTACAGTGACGACAAGACACGGCGGACCGAACGGTTAGGTTGGCTCAAATATTTCTTAGCTCCCATGCAAGACGGTGCTTTCATGGACGGAGGGCATTCTAGACCTCTCGGCCGCGCTATCTTCGTCTTCATCGGTGGAGAATCCGGCGAGATCCAGGCGTTTCTTGACCGTCTAGACAGCCAAGAGAACGGCCAACACCAAGATGCCGCAGCAGCAGTCTTCCGCAAGGCGAAAGGCCCGGATTTCATGAGTCGGCTACAGGGTTATGTCACGGAAAACACGGAACACAATGACTACGACTGCCTCAAGACGGTGATTCAGAGGTACCAGGATGGCGGCAAGGCAAAACCTCTCTCCTTGGGCTTCTTCCGAAAGCGCACGCGCCCTGTTCCCACCCCGAGTACCGAGGAGGGCCAGGATTCGGAGCAACCCCAGGACAAGGAGAGGCAGCGGGATATACGAAGCCGGTTTGAGGGCGCTATCAAGGGCCGGTTCGTTAATATCTTGGGGCCTGACCAGGTGGTGGGCCAAGAGGACAAGATGTATGTGTTGCGCCGTGCGATCTTGCTCCGGTCGATGATAGACCGGTTGCCGAAGAAGCTCAACATCCGCCCCAGCGACGAAGTCCTGAACGCTCTTTTGGATATACCCCGCTTCCACCACGGCGCTCGTTCGCTAGAGGCGATCCTCTCCATGAGCAGGCTCGTCGTCCGCACGGACGGCCCACCCCGCCAGGAGCCCGAGCCTCCCTTGACGGACGCGGAGAAAATGCAGCTGAAATTGCACGTCAACTGGAAGGAACTTGGAGCGCTGTTGGAGAGGGGTCCTGTGCCCAAAGAGGTTGCTCAAGACAGCGAGCACTGGCGCGCCGCCGAGATGATGTGGCACCGGATGAGGTTCAGCGGCCCGGTAAAACCATAGGCACGGCCGAGAAGTGAGAAAAACAAAGGGGGGTGAGAGGGATGAAAGGGTTGACATTTCTGAGACAAACTGAGTTGATTAACAGGTTCTTAAGCATGTAGCGGAGTGAAAAATTAGAGTTTAGAAGAATTTTGGTCCGGATTAGCCGAGGAAACCGTCTCATTGTGTTTTCAACCATCTTGTTGATCACATTGTCCGTTGTTTTGGCAAGATTGCTTTCAACCGTGCTATCAATCCCTTTGTTAACCGCATCGTTAGACACCTGCAAGATTGCTTCAAATCAAGGGTTAAATTTGACACTCTGCTATCAACCTCCCAGAGAAACATCTCTAAATAAACCGCCAACCAAAACAAACCACGAGCCTAGGAGGGTATCCAAAAACAACAGCATACCAACGCCCACTTCTTCATACCATCCACCACCCTCCCAAGATCCATTACGCCTGCCCCTCAGCACCCCCGGCCAAACCCTTCCTCCTAGCCTCATTAATCGCCTTCAACTTGGCCGTCCCAAGGCCCGCAACACCCTCTTTCTGGTTATCCCCCAACCACGGCTTCTTCGAGTCACCCAGGATACTCCCAGCCAGGAAATACACCACCAGCCCGATAATGATCAGCACAAACGCAATAGGATACATCCAATGCACAACATAACCAAACACCCGCGTGCCAATGATGACACCCCAGAAGTTCGCCGTCAGCAGATTGACATCAAACACCGCCGCGCTGCCCATCCGCAGAATCAGCGGCGCCACCGAATAAAACAGACACAGACACAGCGTATACCCAATCAACCACCCCGCCACCTGCGCATTCCACGTCGCGCCCTCAAACGAGTGCCGATCAAAGATACCCGCCTGCACACCGTTGATGCAAACCCCAAAGATCCCCAAGAACGACAGCACCTCATACACCGGCCGCTTACTCACAAACCACTCCTCAAACACGTTGCTGACACCATACAGCGTAGCTCCCAGCAGGGCGAACAAATCCCCCTTGAGCATGTTGGGACCCGCGCCGCCGTTGGAACCCGTGATATGGTCGCTGGCAAGCAGCAGGCCCATGCCGCCGCAGCAGAGCAGGATGCCGAGGATCTGCAGGGGGCGGTAGCGCACGCGCAGCAGGAAGAAGGACAGCAGCACGACGCAGACGATAGACCAGAAGTTGATGAGTTGGGCGGAGAGGATGTTGGTGTAGCCATAGGCGAGGACGGTGAAGTAGTTGCCTTCGACGTCGAGGAAGGAGAGGATGAAGTATTTCCAGCCGTCGCGGAGGACGATGCGGAACCACTTGCGGGGGCCGTAGTGGTAGAGGGTGAGGGGGAGCCAGATGAGGACGAGGAGGGCGTAGTTGAAGAGGGTTTGGAAGGCGGGGATGTTGGTGTTGACGCTGACGAGGAAGCTGGTGAAGGTGTTGGTTGCTGTGATGCAGAGCGAGAGGATCTGGCCGATCGCGATGATCACCCAGAAGTCGACGGTTAGGAGGTACGAGTACCAGTGCACGTTGCGGGCCTCTAGCTGCGAGAGGCCGGCCTCGACGGCGGCGGCTTCGGCCTCGGCATCGGGGGAGTGGGACGAAGAGGACGAGGCCGCGGAGCCGTGTTGGTTGATGGTGGTATCCTTGTTGGCCTCACTGGGATACTTGGTGATGACGGCCTCGCCGGCCGCCGTGGGCTGGGCTTCGGGTTCGCCAGCAGCCATTGCTCTGGTGTCGGCGTGGTTCTCGTGGTGATCGTCGTCGTCGTCGGTGCGCAACGATTGGTACCCCTGATTATCTGAAGACGATACCGGTCCGAGATCAAGTGCCGCGAATAAGCGGTCGAAGATAGATTCTTGGTATTTGGTTCCCGTAGACATCCAAAAAGTTGGCTCAAATCGCGTGTCGATAACCAACACCGCGGTGAACGGGTTTGTAAACGCTGCGTCGTTTCACGCACGTTCGAGTCTTTCTTACGTCTCCTCTAGCAAGCGCAAAGACTGAAGTCGCTTGCTACCCTACGCTTGTCGTCGGGCTCGGCACATACAGTCATGCGCCGATGAAATGGTCGATTTGCGTGGCGCCGATTCGAAGTTGAACATAGAGCAGGAAGGTTTCAAGTGAGGGAGGTGATGGAATTCCTTCACCAATGAGACCGACGCCGTTTTGTCCCTCGCGAGTTGACGATCCGGCAGGTGAGCGGGGGTCTTCGAGGAGAAAAGGGCAGGGTTCGAGACAGGACGCGGGAAGAACTACAAGTCAAATGCTTAAAGCCCAATAATTACGTGGTAAGGTTGAGCAGGTGATGTGATGGTTAGGTTTGGGGCGCGTTTCAATTGCCTGTGGCTGTAGAAATGCGCGGCTGAAAATACTGAAAGGAAAAAAGTCTGCAGTAACGTCAATGCTAGCGTTGCGGGGATGCAACCAGCTCGAGAACTCACCGAGGCCTCAAAAAGGCCCCCAACGCCTTGCCAGGTTGCTTTAGCGTGGTTCGAGCCCGCCCCCGGCCACGGGGGTTTATTCGCTTGTGCGAACGGAGCCGGGGTTCATCTCCGGGGGCCTTGCCGGCTGCCGGGCTTCGCACGTGGCTCTGCTTCTTTTCTTCCCGCTCCAAACCCGAAGATGCATCGATACGCTCTTGATCTGCACGGTTCCGAGAGGCTGATGAATGCTGCATGGTTGATGCAGCATTTTGACAGAGACAATCGCGTCGCTGAAGACCCCTCCGCTGCAGCCCGACCCAAGGTCCGGGGGTTCCATGTCAGTGATAACGTTTGTTATCCAGAACCCCTTTTGGGCGACTTGCGCGCCAAGACCCCACGCAGTTCCTGCGCGAATTAACGTTACGCAAAAACAATCCGTCTGGGAACTTTTCTTGTGTTGAAGGTCTTGCGAAGACTCAAGGATCCAGTTTGAGGTGCGATAACCAGCCTTGCTACGGAACCAAGGGAAAATAAAAATAGAAATAAATTGCTCGACGAGAAGGCCATCAACTTCCTAAACGGTCTATCGTTTTTCTCGAACGCATGGTTGTTGGGCTCTAACTCAACGACTGTGTTTGCGAATGGTCGTTTCGCGGCCCGTCCCGCAATGCGCCAACCCTGAACCTCATGCTTTGTCAGCAAGTTTGCTTGAAACAGTGAGGCAACTACCACGAAGTCGATGACAGCAACTCTGTTTCCTCTTTCTCTTTTTTTTGTTGGCCTGTTGTCAACGTTGTTCGCTCGCGAGACAACTGTCCGACACCCAACTGGTGTTACTCTCAAAATCCGGCCATTGCGACATCGAGTGTCGGGCAACGTCGGCTGGCCCATCACGGAGGACTTGTGTTACGAGGGCTGATATCGAATATTTGGCCCAGCAAGAAATGTTGGCAGACCAGTAACATGAAATACGGTGACAGTTGGGGGGAGGCCGAGTCCCGAGCGCCTGGCTCAGTCAGACACGCAGATTCGTGCGACAACAAGAGTTGATCCCACCTCGGTAAACCCCTCACCGGCACACATTCTAGAAGCCTCAAGAGTCCTCGCTGTACGTAGATGGTGGCGAGAAACCCACGAACCATTCGCGCGTGCAGGTGGGGCGTTGTGACCTCATGCTCACGCTGCAGCGTGATAGAAGCGACAGCAGAACTACCAGGTCACGCCGTCGACGACCCGACCCTTGGGATTGGGCCATGGTGAGAGATGGCCGTGTCAAAGGGCTGCAGCAAGCGCCGTTCTTCCTGCAGTGGCGGCCTGCAGCAAGGTCAAGGTCATCTTGATACCGGGGGCTAGCTTTCTTTGTGTTGGCCGGCTTCCCGCTGCACTAAAATTGGACTCACCCTTCTCGGATCAAAACTAAACTACAAGAAACTCTGAGACACTATGAACTTCTCGACTTTGGTATGGGCGCAGGACAGTGTCTGTCCAATTGGCCGGCGCTGGACTTTTTCCACCATGGCAAATCGGGGAAATTTCGTCAGGCTGGATCGGGCGCCTGCAAGAAAAGTCAAAGCGGGGAACCCGACAAGAACCGAGAGGCGGATGAGGTTCGTCTCGCTGCCAGCGTACGAATTTAGCCGGGGCCTCTCACCCTCGACTATGTACTTTGAGCATGTGTTCGAGTGCTAAACAAGCCCGTGTCGTCGTTGAGGGACTCGGGATTGGGCGGGGATACAGGTGGGGAAAAAGGCGAATAAAACCGCTGGAGAAAGAAAGAGAAAGAGCTTTCCCAAAGTATCAAGTCGAAATCCTCGCCGACATGTATCGTATTAGGGTTACTAGTTAGCTCGTCCGTTGTCGAAGCGGTTGAAGTTCAGAGGAACAACCTTGATAGGCCCAGAAAAAGCCGCGCTTGGGCAACCCCGCCAAAATGTTTCCGAGCTGCTACCATCGGGCTGTTCCAGTTCCGTTTCAAGCGGCATGCGGAACTGATGCCGCCCCGCCCCACGACGGTATCCTGCAACGGGAGCAACCGCTTGAAGAAAGAGTCGGCGTTGCTTGTTGCAGTAGTGTAGGTTAGATGGCGGGGGTAGGCAGTCTACTCCATGGAGAAGAGACAACAAAAGATGAGAAGAGAGACGTAAGTAAACCGGCAGAAAATATGTCGATGGTGGTCAGGATACCTCGGCATTCCCGCTGCACTACCGTGATGGATGAAGATGCAGTGCAGATGAAACAGCAGGAGACAGACATCTTGTTGAATGGATTCTCGCCGGCAAAGATATCCGGTCCGCCTCCGCCCACGTGCCTTCAATCTGGCGGGAGAAGAAACCCAAGTTCGAAGTTTCGATTGTACATTTGAATCTCGAAAACACGTCTCTCTGGCGTTCAAAAGAAGGCGTACTTCGTACAGAAAAAACCCTTCCCCCTCCCCCAAAAAAACCATCACAGGATATCGGGGAAACTGTGCCGGCCGGAGTCGATCTTGCCCGAAGCTTTCGTCCATTGCTGCCCTCTGGACCCCACACTGTGTTGGAAGCGTGGGGAAAAAGACGGAGATTGGGGAGCACGCCCCCGACTCCTATTAGTAAGGGCTACATGGCCGGCGCGGCCGTGGCCCCCCCCCCCGGCAAGAAAACGCCGCGGCGTGATGGGAATTTGACTCCGGGGACTCGAAACGAAGAGGAGTGGGTGTTAATAAATCTGTGTCGTCTGTGTCGTGGACAAATACACTAGCTATCAGGAAACCGGCGTTGTTATCCCTGACCCCATCAAGGAGCACCGTGAGCGAAAGCGAGAATCGGTGTATCCGCATTAAAACTTGCCCACGGCCATGATTACTTGGCTCGAGCTCCCAAACCCAAGCAGCTCGATCGGGTTATGGGAGCTTCAATGCTTGAAGACCCGGAATGCCGGTTTCTGCAACCGCGCATTCCCATTCATACTTGACGAAATTAGTTCGCCCGGCCAACTTCCCAATCAACTTGTAGCACCTGGTTTCTCTTTTTTGGCAGTGCCCGCCTTCCAAATGTGGCGCCAAACAATGTGACCCCCAGATGAACCAAACCTCTGGTGCAGGGTTCCTAACCTCCTCGGTATCGGGCCGCTCGGGTCCAGGTCGCGGGTTCGTTGGAGGGACGTCGAGCTCCAAACAGATGATCATGCACCCCGCGGGCGCTCATCAATGACCTGCGGTTGCTTTGGCTCCTTGTGTATCACTAGTGCCTCGTCACTTTCGCGGTCAAGCTCACACGAGGCAGAGCATTCGAGAGAGATCTCCATCGCCAGAGGCTGAATCAGCAGCTCAAGACGAACGAGCTTCCGGAAGACCTTTGACTGCCGGAGAATGCTTCAGTCTAGTTCCCCGAGCGCTTGAGACGGAATTTATTAGGCGTCTGCTCATCTTTGGTGTCGCCGTCATATCGCCCGTCAAACAGGGGGGTTTTGCGCGCTCGCCTGGTCCTTGCTCCCATGGTGGAAATGTTCCGCAACCCCTGCTGGATTTCGTCTTCGGCCTGGGCCTGGTTGTCGCAGAGCACGGCCTTGGAAAACCCGCGATTTTGGGTGGATGAACCACGGACAAATCATACCGTGCGAAAACGCCGGGTATTTCCCGGTCTTCAATTTGTCCTTTGCAGTCACCGATCGAGTCGAGTAAAACATGGGGGAGACCGCCGGGGGGTGTGGCATCACGGAATAGCCAGAGAATGGAAATTTCCCATATGCTCGTAACTGCGCACGCTTAACAGACATCAGGCGGTTCTTGTTGCGCGCAACCCGCTTTGTCCCTTGCCTCGAGGGCAGTTCTCGTGCGCCTTCCACAGACCAAAAAGGGGATCGAACCTTTTTCTGCAAGAGCGACCTCCACGTCAGGCCGATCGACCCACGTTCTCTGTCCTGTGCGCCGGGCCTAAGAATCTCCATCTCCCCCGGTCTTTCCCTTCTGAAAGCAACCCTCCACTTCTGGCTCACGGCCCTAAAAAAAAAATACCGCCTGCGCGTCGAGCTGCGTGCCCGAATTTCTCTTTTCTCCCCTTTTCTCTCCTTTTGGTTCGCCTTGCCAATCAGTTTTGGACCAACCCGGGAACCATCTGAAAGACAGGCAGCGCTGAACTTGTGGTAAGTGTGATTTGAGGACCGCGCACGTTGAGGAGCCAGCCCAAGTCCCCCCCGAAGAAACAATTTTTTCCCCCCTGCTCGGTGGTGCGCCACCCGCAACTGGCCAAACCTCACGGTCCTTTTCGCGCGCCTCAGCTTCCCTACCCCCTTTCCCCGAGCTCCTTGGTGCTGGACCACACACCAGGCAAGCGATCGTGCCTGTCATATGCTGCCGGCGCGTTGCCCTCACACATTACCTGCCGCGTGCATCGCAGTTCAACGCATACTAACCTGAACATCGGCATCGACAGCTGCTCAGCCGGAAAACTCAACACCAAATCCCTTTCTGGAGCACCGCCGAAGATTCGCTGCGGCTTTCCGGTCTGCACACCTTTGCGGTAGCCCCTCGTCATCATGTCGACCTACTACGAGTCTTCGCCCTCGCAGTGGCCTCCCTCCGGCCAGTCTGGTTGGGATCACCAGACTCCTCCTCCGGCCCGATCTGGTGAGTCCCTCTGCCGGCTGCGCAACGAAAAACCGAAGAGTCTCGAACGCACACTAATCATGTTAATGCACACAGGCGCCAGCTCCGTCATTCCTCGTGAGGAGGCCGCCGCGTTCACTCACCAACTCGAAGGTATGTTGTATCGTGATGGCGCTGTGCCCGCGGTATCCGAGTTCGCTTCCACTCCCGGCAGGCAGTTCCCAAGGCTCCACCTAGATTTGGGAAACCTGAAAACTTGGAGGGGCGGCCTTGGGTAGGAGGAGTGTGGTCAAACGAAAGGGGAAAAGAAACGAGATTCTAACGGTTCTATGTTTTCTAGAGGTTGACCGCGCCATTGACAACTTGGTTAAGAGCGGAAAAATGTTTGGAGGAGCCGGGGGTCGTCGTGAGTTTATTCCCCGTCCCGGCCCCGCCAGACAGTACCCAGCTTTCGACGCGCACCCTCGAGGCTGGCCGGGCCGTCGCCGACGAGCTCGACCCACTGACCTTTGACCTTTTACACGCTAGAAGGACGCCCTCCTGCTGGCCCCGGTTCTCGCCCCCATTCCGTGGCCGACTTCGGCGATGCCCGCGGCGGACACCAAGGCTCGAACCTCCAGAACTTTTACGCCAACCAGCGACACCAGTCCTCACGCGGCTCGAACGAGGCGGAACAAATGATGCAGGCCAAAAGGAGAATGGCCGCGCAGCGGGAGCGCGAGCTGCGGAACTACCATCAGGAGCAGCAATACAACCGAAGTAGGCCTCCCTCAACTGTATAGCATCAAAATTTCCTGTGAGAGGGAGAGAGTGAGAGAAACCAAAACAAGAAAAATCATAGAGGAGCTTCCGGCATGTCGGAGGTCAAGCCTCACTCTTCCCAACTGTGTTGCACCACAAGTGCGGTTCGACGCCAAATGGCTCTGTGCTCTCTCTATAAACACTGTAAAGACGGATGGACCTCACAGGAAACATCTCGGGTGGCTGGGTTATGGGACAACGGAGCGTCCAAGAATCTAGGCTAACTTTGAGCTTCCTTCACAGCTGTTCTTGCCGACATGTCCTATGGCAACAGTAAGCCGGACCGTACCATGAGCCCTGGTAGCCTGTCCGACGAGGATCGCCGCAAGCTCATCGCCCAGCAGCGTAGCGCCCTGTACGGAGAGGGACCTTACCCCGAGGGCGCCGGTCTTGGTGACGAAGCTGGCGCACCCCGCCCCGGACTCCCTGGCCCGCAGGGCGGTCCTGCCGGCTTCCGTGGTCACTCGCCCTTGGCTTACGAATATGGCCGCGCCCCTCCGGCCCACTCCGACGTCGGCGCTCCGGCCTCTGCCGATGGTGCTCAGGGTCCTCAGTCCGCAGGCCCGAATGAGCAAGCCCGTGCCAACAGCAACGCAAGCCCCCAGTCCAACCCGGGAAGCAAGGGTGTCTACGATGCCTCTGGTATTCAGCAGTCGAGCCGCACCAGCGTCTCCTCGCCGGGCGGTTCCCCGCCTCGTCAAGGTGCTCCGGGTAGCAAGCCGTCTCAAGGTTCGGTCGCGCCCATCGGCACTCGCCCCTCGGTCTCCGGACCGTCGCCGAACGCCAGCCTCAACAAGCAGTCCACTACCCCGCTACCTTCGCCTCTGGGTCAGGGCTACAAGGCTCCCGGAAGCGATGAGGGCGGTGCCCCGACCAGCATCGCTCCGTCCAACTCTTCGACTGCGGCTCCCGAGGGTGCCAATGTCGGTCTCACTGGCTGGGGTGCGCGCCCTAACGGCTGGGGCAGCAAGCCCGGCCTCGGCGGCGTCCAGGCTAGTGTGTGGGGTTAGATCCCCTTTTCGTTTTAGTTTGTCACCGGAAACCTTGGCTTGCGTTTCGAATCTGGAGTCCTGGGGGTTATACAGTTCATCAGGAAGGCAGGTTTTTTTGCGGAAGGTTGCACACGCATCATCTGGGTGGCATGTGGGTTTAAAAGTGCGAAAAGGTGTTTGTGTTGTTTTCGGATTTGGAACGGAGGCGGGCATATGATCAGGAATGGAACGGCAGCGGGAACAGGCGCATGAGTCTTGGTCATTCCTGTTTGCTTACGCATTAAAAGAGGCGGAACTTTTCTGGAGGGCGCGAAATGGAGGGCTCGGTGGTTTTGGTCAACGGCAGGGCGTCGCCGGCCTTGGGAGTTTCCATGCAAGCATCGACCTTTCAACGCTGTTATGGTGTTACTTTTCTTGGCCTGGCATGGTGCTCAGCCAAACCGCAACGGTGAAGTGTTGAGTCTCCCATTTTGGACTTCGGCGTTAGGGGCCATAAACCAACCACCAAGCCGGCTTTTACGATCTTGCTTTATCTCGGCTGCGTCGGTATATAGGAAGGATTCATGGGGCAGGAATGGCGACAAAACCACTTGTTTTCAGCGCACAACGGTGATGGTGGGTACAGGACACACGGAGTAGGTTGACGTTCATGGCGGGATACAGCAGGGGCGCGGGAGGGGTTGCGCGAGTGTTTTCTCTCTGTTTTTCATACTGGAGTGGTGTTGGGAGGGTATCCTTTCCCGGATGGGGGGACATGGGCGGCGGGCAAGGATGGATTATCTGGAGGTCATCGTCTCGGAAGGGGGGTTGGGCGTTTAGTGTTGTCTTGTCTTTCCTTGCATCGTTCGAGTCACTACACGGCATACAAGGTTCCCCCTCAGCGGTCACTACACTCTGTTTACACCCTACTCACTCAGGGCCGCTAGTGGCTACCACTGGTGGGCTGTTGCCCTTAATACAACCTCGTCGCCCTTACTCTCAGCCGGCAACACTGTGACTGTATTAACAAGAGCTCAAGTAGAAGGCGACCAGAAAGTTGTGAAAGTTGAGTACTCAAGGTATGTAGTGCCGACACGACGTTGACTTTCCCAATAAGATATTTAAGCATTTGTCTCTGCTAACTGTGCTACCAAGATACTGATCGCCAATATTCAACGCCCGTTATGTTTCGAAAAAGAAAAAGATCCAGTGAACCTCCCCCCCCCCAGCATTCAGTCCAGTTCAGCTCAAACAAAAGTCAACGTCCCATTGCTGTTCCCAACCCGCTCATCCAACGTAATCGAACTACCCACCCAGTCTCCACCCCGACGCAATTCACCTTCCAGGCGACGTCCGCCGTCCGTAAGCCGCACGTTGCGGGCGGAATCGGCAAGGCTGCTTCCCCCAGAGTTGTTGTTGTTATTGTTGTTGTTAGAGGCGCCGGTGGAGGTACCTGGGATCTGGAGGATCTGCCCCGGGAAGATCATATCCGCGTTCTGTACGCCGTTGTGTCGGGCGATTTCCTCGAAGTTGGCGCCGGGGAAGCGGGCCGCGATGTTACGGAGGGTGTCGCCTGGTTGGACGGTTACTGTTTGAAGGGCGCCGCCTGAGTTGTTGTTGTTATTGTTATTGTTATTGGAGGAAGAAGGAGAGCCCCAGCGGAAACTGCCATTGTCATTGATGATGTGCTTGTTCAGGCTGATGGTGCTGCTCTGGTAGGACCCGTCCAGGCGCTGGCAGGACGCGTGCAAGAGGTACTCGCCGTGGGCGTCGAGGCGGATGTCCTTGGCGGACCCGCTGAAGCCGCCGGCGTAGTGGATGTCGCGGTCGTTGTTTTGCTTGTGGACGTTGGGGCCGTTGTGGTGGATGGGGGAGTGGTGCTCAGACTTTTTGTGTTTGGCTTCTTCTTCTTCGCGTTTGCGGCGTTTGTCGTCTTCTTCCTTGCGGTGCTTTTCGTCTTCCTCGCGACGCTTCTTGTCGGCTTCTTCTTGTTCTTTTTTGGCTTTTTCTTCTTTGCGGTCGTCTTTCCAGTCCGAGACGCCGTCTTGGATCTTGTGGCCGGCGAAGGCACCGGCTAGGGCGCCGATCACGGCTGGGGGGTTGTTAGTCGATTTGACTTCGTGGAAAGGGGTACAATGAGAGAGGCAAAAAGGGAAAGAACGTACTGCTTGTCTTGCTGTGGCCGGTAGCCTTGCCGCCAATCTTATTACCACCCACGGCACCGGCAATACCACCACCTAGGGCACCCAACAGGCCACGCTCGCCCTCGGGACCATCCTGTCCAGGGCCGCTGTTGTTATTGTTGTTGTCTTTGTAGTTGTTATTATTGTTGTTGTTGTAGTTGTCGCGGTTGTTGGGGCTGTCACCGTATTGCTGTGGCTGGCTGTATCCTTGCTGGCCGTAGCCTTGTTGACCCTGCGGGGGGTACTGCTGCTGCTGCTGCTGCTGTTGGCCGCCGGCATAGTAGGACGCCGCCTCGCCCTGGCCGCCGCCGTAGGACGGAGGAGGGGGGCCGCCTTGTTGATAACCGCCGCCTTGGTGTTGGTTGCCTTGGTGGTGAGGACCACCCTGCTGGTAGTTGTCGTTCTCGCGGTAGGTCATGGTGAATAGAGGTACGAGAACTGTGGGAGAAGAGGGGAAGTTGGTGTTGTCACTCTGTTGCTACCTAGCGAAAGCTGCTTGTTGCGGAAGAGAGAGTTGAGGGGTCACAGCCAAGGTAGAAACGAGGGGCGGCCAGCCGCATATTTATTTACAAATCGAATCCACACCCCGCCGCCAGCACCCTTTTTTCTCTATCCCCACCAAGAACCCTTACGGCATTTGCCTTTGTTTACCAAGATGGCGCCCGAGGCAGTGCATGCTGCTGCTGCTGCTACTTGCTGCATCCAAGACAGACCGGCCACATGGGATGCCCCACACGCTTTCTCACTGGCCGCGCAACTCGCCAACTCGTGTAAATCACATCTCATCGCCCACCGCCCACAAACACACCACGGCTTTCCATCCATTCATTGAAAGCTCCCGGCTTAGCTGGCTGGGCACGACCGCAGCTCGGGTATCGCTACGTCCGCGTTACGAATAACATTTTAGGTTCCACCGGACCGGCCCACTTGGGCAGCTCTGAGCCACATTCGGGGACGGCGGACGAGCCCGTTTTGTGGTGCGTTGGTTGTTTGGTTGTCTGAGGGCCGTTTTAGATGTGGTGGCATCGGGTGGAGCGGATGGGCCTTTGCGGGCTCCGGTTCCAAGACTCTTGGCTTGCCGCGATATCCGCTGTGGGTTTTTGCTCTGTTCGGGTTTGTTTTTTGTTGAAGGGTGTGTCGGACAAAAGAGCTGGAATGGGAAGAAACAAACTGGATCTCACCATGGAATTGTGGTTTCTTCTTTTGCGGTTAGCACACGGATTTTACCGGTGTCATGATCGCGCCATTTGGCGTGGTGTTTGTTGTTGATGATCAGCGAAATCGTCGTCCCTTCGAGCGACCTCACCGCCCTTTGTTGATCTTGATCGTACAAGCCACAAAAGTCTACCCACCTCGTTTCGGGGGAGTGGTTGAACGTGGCGAAGATCGGGAAGCCGAATGGCAGGACGCAGATCAAGAAACGGATTCCCAACAAAGATGTCTTAGGACAGCGGGGAAGACGAAAAGAAAACTCACAGTTAACATGCTTGTCGGCAAGCCCTTTTTTTCTTCTGCTATGCTTCCTCGTTTTTCAGCTAAAAGGCACACATACCTAACCCTTCTCTTTTGCACTTCCCCGATACTAAACCTTAGTTACGTCAGTCTTGTTTACCCAGTTCAATGCTGCAAAGTCGTGTCCGGAGCTCCGAGACGGCCCCACATTTCCGTCTGCCCCGCTCCGAACCCCGAGTCGGAACTAAGTGGGGTACAGCACCGGGGGACCCGGTCCTGGACTCAGATCGCATCTATCCCCAACAAACACACAGCCCGGGCTGCTGGATCGTTTACGTTCCTAGCTTTATCTGGTTAGTTGGGTGTTCAAAGCGGTAAGACATTGTACAGTTGTTGTCAGCACTCAAATCCTCAGGAAACTCCGCAAAACTGAGGTTAAAAAGTTGTGGGTGAAGACGACGGAATAACCTAGCTGAGTAAGCAGCGGACGGCGGTTCTGTTCCGTGGGCCAGGAACAACCCTCAAATTCTCAGCAGCTTTAGTCTACCACTTACTGTCTCCTTGGTTTCGCCCATTACACAGTGTTGTTCACCATACACTAGATGCGGATGACAACATAGCAACAACCTCATTCTTCAGTCCAACACCCAAAAACTACAGCAATTGTTGCCTGCTGCAACCGCTCAACCCCAACCTACCATCTGAACCCCAACGTGCCAACGCGCAAACCTTATATAACCCCTAGATAGAGAGGGATGCTTCTGTGTCGTTGGGGAAAGCATCCCTAATCTACTCGTAGTAGGAATGCAAGAAACCAAGGGTGGATGACGGACTAACGGTTCGGGGTTGGCGACATGGATGGTACATACAGTACACCAAGGTAGTGAGTTATTAGTCAGGGTTAAAGTGGGTGATATGGTTCCACGGTCATAATACCGTCGGTGGCCAGACACTGACTTGATGATCTCGTTTGGAATGGCGTACTCCACGCGTAAATGTGAATGCCAAAGTTGTGTGCTGTGTATTCTTACACAACCCGTCCACCCAGTTGTTGCATGAAAACCAACTTGTCCGTAAATACACGAGCTCTAGACCGTCATACATTACCCCTCGGCCGGGTAACACAACTGGAGAAAAAGCTTAAGCTTACCCCGAAATAGCAGCGCATCACTTTAGTTACTTAATGCACAGTCACTCAGGTCCCGTTCCCAATGGAAAAGGTGGTTGGTCAAACCCGCCACGCGTCTATTGGCTAAATCACAAGTCCAATCTGCAACTGCAACTGCCTGCACGGGACCACCTCTGTTATTTCCTGCGCGGTACTGTACATAACTACCTAGAAGCGCACAAACCAACATCCACCAACCAATGGCCCGGCTCTCCATTTCAGCCTGTTTTCCCTTTTTCTGTCCGTTTCTATCACTACCACTCGCTCGAGGGTGATATTCACCGCAGTCACCGAGCAAGTCCAGACAGTGACATAAGCACAAAGAGAGAAAAGCAGATTAAGCCAAAGCCCCAACCACAACAACCTGCAACACAGTAACAACCACCAGCGCCACAGCAGGCATCCCCGCCACCGGGCCCCTGGTCCCACCGCGAGCTAAGACGCGAGCGGCAACGCCGGTGGACAGCGAAGGCGTGACAGTATCGGGCAACTTCTCCGTAGCGCCCGCCGTGCCACCACCCGTAGTTGTCGGGGGCGTAGTAGCGCTAGTCGTGGTAGTGGTAGACGGAGTGTAATTCGGATCAGTGTTATGATACGAATACGTAAAGTAGTCATCACACCCTTCATAGCACGTGTAGGTTCCGTGGAACACAGTCCACGATACCTGTTGGACGTTGGCGAACAACAAATCGTGCTCGGCGTCCCAGACGGCCTGCGTTGTGCCTAACGGTTCCGACGGCGGGTTCAGCTGGCGTTTGCCGAGACCCGCCGGGGCCGTGGTAGCCGGAGAGACATCGCGCTTGTCCCAGACGCGGCCGTCGCTGTACAGGCCGAGGGTGACGGTTTTGTGGTCGAGGGCGGAGATGTGTGTTGCTACGCAGCGGGGGACCACATACATGAAGACGCTGTGGGTTTGGCCGTCGTGGACGGTTTTGAAGCCGTCGTAGTCGGTGGTGGTGAAGGGGATGGGGTGGGCGGAACCGGCGTCGTCGACTACGGAGGCGGCTTGCGGGCAGCAAGTGTAGGCAGTGACGACGACGTCGAAGGTTTCGGTTTTGACGCTTTCGTAGAGGGGCAGGTCGAAGGGTTTGTACAGGGTGGTGGCGGCAGGAGTGTAGCCCGCCGGACAGTCGGAGTAGTAGGCCTTGGTGTTGTCGACGGTGGTGGCCGTGGATTGTTGGTAGCAGGCCGAGTCGGACGGGTTGGGGGCGCCGAGCTCGGTGTAGGTGCATTGGATCCAGGGGGGGCTGGCTATCGGCCCACCGTCGTTGAGGTAGCAGCTGGCAGAGATGATCCAGAGGTTGGATTCGTCCAGGCAGGTCGGGGCCGGGGCGAATTGGGTGACGGCCGCGGACGGGGGCGGGACGTAGGTACCCGTGGGCGCGGGGGTTGGGCCAGGGCCGGTGGAGGACCAGCTCTGGCTCGGGCAACGGCCCCAGCAGGTCGAGGTGGTGCCCGGTTCGATGTCCGGGTAGAGGGTCTGGTAGATCCGGGCCGGTTCGGCCACGAGGAAACCGTTGTCGTAGTCCCAGGCGATTTCGGTTGTGGAGAGCGGGGAAGCGGTAGCCGTCAAGGTCACCGTCTGGTCGGACAGGCTCTGGATCGACGTAGCCTTGCACATGCCCGCCGTGGGAAAGGTGACCGGGAAGGTGGTGCCATGAATGACGCTGGGGAGCGCAGTCGGCGTGAAATCGGGACCCACAAAGTCATAGGCACTGCTTGGTGTTAGTTGCGCCAGATCCTTCAAAAGTTCCAATGTTCCTCGATAAAATACCGAGGGGAAAAAAAACTTACGTCGGACAGCAGGTCGTACCAACAATTGTCAGTCCATAAGCCCACGCGGTAGTCTTCGTGTCCACGCCCGTCATGCCCTCCGGGCAGTCGCTGTACGCCGTATAGGCACTGGTGTAAGGGTTGTTCTGATAGCAGTCATACGCGCTCCGTGAATCCGGGCCGACGGTATTAGGGCCCAGGCGGGGAAAGGCGCAGTCATGGACTGAGACCGCGGCGGTCGGTCGGGACGCGAATGGTTCATAGTATGTGCCACATCCATAGTTGTTGTTGCCGCCGAGCCACAGATTCGACGGTGCATAGCACGACGGATCCGGGCTGAACGTGGTGGTTAGAACCATGGTGTGTGTATGCCAATTTGTGTACCAGTTTGCGTGTTAAGTTGAGAATCGCAAACTGAAAATTGGAACTCGGAACAAGATCCCAAAAGCTGGGGGCAGACGTGCAAGAAAAAAAAGAGTCAAAAAAAGTCAAAGAAAGAACCCGGTTGGTGGGTAGGATAAATACCGGGCGCGCATTTGGGGGACGGCAGCCACTCGATATTGACTTCTAGGCCCCGAACCAAAAAACGCCCGACCGAGTGTGAGTGAGTGCCTGGCTTGCCAATTTCTCTCTGAAGGAACGTACGCGACCCCTTGGCATCGTGCCGTCGAGGCCTTCGATAGGCCCGCTTTCGATAATTTCATGCCGCTTGCATTCCATTGCTTCGTATTGGACTCGGTGTAGAAATCCTTCAAAAAAACACAAGTGCAAAGCCTAAGTGCAAAAGCCAAGTCCAACTACACGACGTGATGGGATTCTCGACAACCATCGCTCATGACGTCGCGACTCGCGGGGTTTAAGTCTTGTCCGGGGATGGAGCCCAGAAGTAAGAATCCTTGTTCTCGCGGGGATCACATGAAAGCACCGCCATTCTCACGACTTCCTGTCCGCCAAGAACCGCGTCGTGACAACGCGCCGGGAAGAGTCTAACCGTCTTACCGGGTCATGCTCCACCATCGCGAGGAAACCGAGTTAGCGGGAAAGGGGGCGAGTATTCTTCGTAGGGAAAAACAGTATAAAAGAAACATGAGCAGCAGTGAAACCCACCACCAAAAAATAAAACAAACAACAAACAGTAAACCTACGTGTAGATCACGCTAAGTTAACCACCAAAATGAAGCTCCCAACCCTCCTCACCACCGCTCTCCTCCCTCTCACCCTCCATGCGAGCCCTCTCACCAGCACTAGCAGCAGCGCCTCACTCGAAGCTCCCGCCCTTCACGAGGAAGGCGACAAGCTCCTCGAAAAGCGTACGGACCACATCTGCAACATTGTCAATGCGCCCTCGGGCGTCAACTGCCGCTCAGGACCCGGCACGCAGTACAGCGTGATCGGCACGGTGAAGAACGGGCAGCTGTTTTATTTTCCATGTTATAAGAGTGGGGAGTGTATTACGGTTGGGGGGGTTAAGAATTGGTATGTCCTTTCTTTTCTTGGTTCTTTTATGCCTTGTTCGTGTTCGACGTGTTCACGTTGAGGGGTGGGTTCGGAACAACTGAAGGGAAAGAAACCGGCGTCATGAAGGAATAAAGACGGGGAGGCTGTGAAGATTGTCCATTGACTAACCGGAACCCTTTCCCTCCAGCGGCTGGGACGCCCTCTCCTTCCAAGGCTTTGGCCAACGCTGCTATGTGAGCGGCCACTACACCGACGACAACTGCACGGCTGGTATGTCTCGTATCTCATATTCCCATGACTTCTCTTGGAGGATTAGGTGTCTCCGGAAGGCTTGATTGGATGCTTGAACTGACATATTCGTGCAGCGAAACTTGGGAAATGTTGATCGACGTTGGAGGATGTGGCTTGGTGGTTCGAAGAGGAAGGTCGATAAGGAAGGACGATACGGGGCAAATTGGTGGGAAGGAGACTGTGAAGGATGAGGGCCTTGCAATTATAACGTCTTCGGCGCGGAGTGTACATATCACTGTGTCGATATCTGTAGTCTTCGAACATAATGCTTTTAGGAACAAGGAAATGTGGTTGTTTGACTAGTGTAAACAAGGAGAAAAGTGACAGATATGTCAATCCTCAACCGTTGTCCTCGGCAGCTGTCAACAACGGCTGCCAGCCTCAAACTCATGCAAACAGCCGCGAGGTCTCGAACGAATCCAAGATAGAAGCTTACACAACGTCAACCATCAACTTGGAACAGCGGGCTTTAAATATTCCTGACAGGTATTCCCCCACTTGTCTGTCTACACGATTGCACTCGGCTACATGCAGAGGCCGAGTTCCTCAGCTGCTAGTATCCGCTAACCAGATACAGTACCGAAAATCTGGAAGCGAAGGTTCCTTGCCCTGGCCTCCAAGTTCAGGAACCTCAGGAACGAGACGCGTAAGTGTGGATCCATGATGATATGCTTCATGATCGGGATCACACTATGCCAGAGCTTCCTCCCATATCCTTGAACGCAAGGCGAGTAGTATGTATGTAACCCCGATCAGAAAGGCGTTTAACCCAAGACACAGCACATCGCCAGCCCTCCCTCAACCTTCACTCCCACCCAATAGATACCATACCCGGTAGATACCACCCAACAGATACCTCCCACACGACCCTACCTCCGCCTCGATCCCCCATGCAACCCATGCAAGTCCCTCGTCGCCATAACCATCGTATAAAACCACCGACTATACTCCGCCGCCCTCAAGATCCCAGCACCCACCCGCCTCCAGTCCAACCCCTTCACCGTCCTAAACCCTTGCTGAAAAAGCTCCGGACTGGCTCCGCATGCCAACAGCGCTGTGCCGAGTACCACCATGGCTGTCCTCACGTATGCGCCGGAGGCGGTGGTTTCCACGATCCAGTTTTTGGCGCTGGGTTTTGGGGGCGGTTAGTGTTTAGCTTAGGTAGTGTGGGTTTTGAGTTGAGTAGGCTTACTTGTGGGCATATCCCAGGCCAACTCGGGTGAGGGAGCCTAGGGAGATGGTATCATGGGGTTGAATGGGGGTCTTCATGGTTTTTGGTCATTATTTTATATCCGTTCCAGTTGTGGTGCTTGGAACCTGATAAGAAGGGCAATAAGGTTCGGCTTGGCGTGAGCAAGATTCTGTAACCCAAAAGCTGGATCTCGTGATACGAGTGAATGGTATATGTTTTGTGTCTGCTCGTGAGGTACCGCGAGTTTGGGAGCCCAGTGTGGCACAAGAAAACGCCAGCGGCTGTGTGCCTACGATCTCTAGCTGTTGTTTAGGGGCGCCTCAACCCAAGGCGCAGAGATGCGCTGGCCATGGTTACAACCCTAACCCCCATCAGGCTCCTCTGCGAGACTCTTTGTTGGTATCAAAACACGGATTCGAGACCAGAGTCGGAGAGCTATGAGCCATTACGTAGCAATGTAGAAGGCAAATGAGTCAGAGAATGTAGACAAAGCAGTCCCAAAGATATCTTGAGAAATGGAGCTTCGGTCCCATCGCCAATGCCCTCACACGCCTGACTTCAGCAACCCTTTTTAGGAAGGTAGGCGTGATTGATGTCGCCGTTTTATCTCCCCTCTTGGCCATCCTGCGTCATTTCGCTTTCTGTTCTGCGAAAATAACCAGCGAGCCGGATGACTAGGTGAAAGAGCCGACGAAACTCGCGTGGCCGCTCTCACCCGCCTGCTCTACTCGAATGTGTGACAAGACCAACTCTCCGGTAGAGCCCCCCCTCGAACAGGGGATACAAAAACGATACACCCGTCGGCCTTGACATTCCGCTGGTACTGTGGTAATTGTGCATCTCGGTTCTTCAGCCTGGGGTTGTGGACGACCTGCAGACAGTGAAACTCGCGCCAGGAACGCCGTCACCCGCATTGGACGGGCGCGAGCAGGCTAATTGGGCGGGCGCAACGTCGTTGATGAGCGAGACGCTGAAGGGACCCGGATTGGCGCCGCGCGATCGTTGAAAATCGAGCATCACCAATTGCGGGGTGTGGGGAAAACAGACCAAAAAGACGAGGATGTGGCACATGAACGCGCCGCAGGGCGGGAAGGATTCATTAATTCCAGTGGTCCGGTGGATCGTGGGTTTGGTTTCCCGTCTCCCGGGCGCTCCCTACATAATCAGTAGTCAGGTCTCGAGCGGGCGTTGAGAGGATTGGGCTACCTTGGCTGCGTCTGTCCTGTCAGGGAGAGAGTCTTCCATTTGAGGCCATCCGTCGACGAGCCAAGCAACACACACCGTTCTGAACGAACAGAACAGGAAGGGCGCTTTCCGAAGGTTGCAGATTCCCGGCTGTTTCCGGGAGATGATCCACGACCGGCGATCCTGGGCGGCGCAAGACCTGTGGACTGCCACGCCTAACCCTGCACGTCAGGGTCTTTGCTGAAGAAGCGAGAAACCCCTGCGGGCTTTGGGGGACCACGGGCATGCGAGCAGGTGCATGCTTCGCTCGTAACGGGCCGCAACGAGGCAATGTCGCCAGCAACACGACACGTGGTGCGGTGCGGCGCTGAGCTGTGGCCGACTCTTGCATGCTTTGCTTGCTGCGAACGCGGGTTGCCAAGATCAGACATTTAAATGCAGGGGGAACGGGCCCTGTGGAATGAATGCTGCTGTGGTGGACGCTGATGGGCAAGCGACAATTCCCATTGGGGGTTGGCTCTTCCCACGACGAATGAGCTCCAAAGACACCACCAATCCACGGTTTTGAGTGGATCGGTGGCTCACCCCTCGCCGATGACTGTCCGGAGCCGGGGTTGGTCGCTTGGTTGTCAATTGTTATTGCCGTTCTGGTGTCTGGCCTTGTGAGGCGTGCGAGGCTCGCACGTTGGTTGTTACGGCTTACGCAGTACCAGAGTACTAACTAATTGGAGACACCAACAGCATCCCGATATTTTGGGAGCCAACGCCGCAAATTGGGTTCGGGAGGGCCCGAAATTGGAAGCGAAGGGTCAAATCGTCGAGGGTCCTCAGGGGCGCCGCTACCGAGACTTGCTAGACTGCCAGACAATAGGAGGGACTCGGAGACCCAGGGACCTCTGGTAATGAATGAAAGCAAACACAAAGAAATGATAGGAAATGGCCGAGCTTCCTCCTGCTCGGGGAATGAACGGAAACTTACAAAGACACTCAAAGCTTCCTACCAGCAATTCGGAGGCCGATTTGGAGGCCGAGTTGAGCCATTGAACTTCGAGACACTACTATCTAGGTACATACAGCTGTATGCCCCTCAACGCATGATCTAAGCAGCAATTGTGGGAAGGAGCTGACCGTTGTTGAAACTCGCGCCTTGCCTTTGGCTCTGCTTAAGGACGCCCAAGGCCGGAAAGAGCCACTCGGCCGACCAGCGGGTGTGCCATCCGGCGTCCAGCTTCTTGATGTGGAAAGTCTTCCTGTCGGCTGCCACTTTCTCGCGCAGCTCTAAGCCTGCGTGGGCTCATCTGTGGGCTCTCTCGAGTCAACCACCAAGTGGAAAGTGACATCCACATTTTGAGTGAATTTGGAAAGCACTTGGCCGCCTAGCCGCATAGAGAACACCTCGGGTCTTGCATAGTTACATGTACAAGTAGTTAGGCCACTCGCGATCCGGCAGATCGAGGAATGGGCCGTTTTCGAGATTGTTCTTTGCTGTGTGGGTTCTGAGTTCTGGCACCCTTTGTGAGCCAGCCCCCTGGGGAATTGAGAACCTCCCTCGTGCGGATCCCGAGGAGTCGCGGTGCTGAGTGGGCTTGCTGGGGGCCATGGCGGGGGTGTCTCTGGTCTAAAATGTGCCTTCTGACTGGACAGCGCTCAGTCAACCCATCGCGATGAGTGGGCCCTGGCTGGAATATTGGAGCTCCTTGTTTTTGTTAGCCTTTGCCCTGGCTTGTCTGGGCCATTTTGGCTGTGTGGCGCCTGCTGGCAGAGCATGGAGAGTGAGCAACCAGGGCCCTCTGCTCGTTTTGAGGACATCACTTGACGGAAACGGCCAACGGCCAACCCAAATCCCAAGTGACGTCCACTCCACCCGCACCTCCCTTTTCCACCTTGGCCATTCTGCTTCCCTCTGGGTTCCTTTGGTAGCGGCCTTGTGTTTCTTGCGCTACCCTCTTGTCCGGCTCGACGCTGGCCAGCATCAATTTGTTGTTCCCTCTCTCTACCTTACCTCTTTCGTCCTGGGACTTGACGGTTGACTGTGCTCACCACCGCTTCCTACGACACACACCGGCACTCCGCCCGCTCTCTCGATACGAGACTCCTGCAAACACCTCTACCCCCGGTCTGGGCCGACTCACTTCTACCTTGACATGCCCTGGAAGCTCCTTGATATTCTTTGCGGTTGAGAGATCACTTCTCTTCGGTTACTCCGCGTTTCTTTGCCGGCTTTGCGCGTTCTTTCCGTGCTAAGTGCACCGTGCTTAAGCATCGGTTCTGCTTGATCGCACTGTTTAATCACTGTCCACTTGCGCTTGACGGAACTGCCTTTTCGATTTGCATTCCCGACTTTCCCTTCTTCGCCCGCGACACCACAAAACCCTTCGACCCTTCGATTACATCCGATCGAACCCATTGTCTCGTCGCCGGGCCCGCCGAGCGATCCGATCTCGACCCGTGTCGGGTTGACCCGCGTTCTCCCCTCGAGCATCCTCGACTTCCCCTGTTCGACGACCTCGTCCGACCGACTACATTTGTCCGCCTCCGGCGCACAGTTCACCACCGTGGCCACGCCTCGTGCCTGACGCATACCCGTAAGGGGTGTCAGCTGGGCACAGCGCATACCTTTGTCCCGACTTTGGTCCTGCCAGCTCACCCGAACAAGCAGCCCACTGTTCAAAGCGACAACAGGCCTCCGCCTTGTGGGCTCACAGCGGATACTCAGGAGGTTCAAGATCTCGGGTTCTTTGCTACACCGATTTGACCTTCGGTGTGGTCCGAATTGTACGCCAATCCTGCATTGCGCGTCGTCTCTTCGATCGCGCTTGACGCAGCGGTTCAACAAAAAGGAACGGTGCACATTGCAAGGCACAGAGGACAACAACAAAAACTGTGTGCAGTTTGCAAAGTTGAGGTCACAGGATCCATCCCACCCGTTATCACATCACGGGCAAGGAAAGGCAAACACCAATCCCAGGGTATAAATCTGCACCAGAAGCCGCATTCCCGGAGCTGTTTTTGCAGCGCCCTCGACTTTCATGGACGGCCAGCCTGTCACGGCTGAACCCAAGCATCATTACCAATCTCACGCTTGGTCGGCTACCCCTTCAGCCACTGCGACACCGAGAGCCAAGCCAGCATCGCCCGCTGAGTCTTCGCCCACCTACTTCGGCACCCAGCTCGAACTCCTCCCGATCCTTTTTCCTCAGCAGGTCTACCAGGACAAACTCCTACAATACAACAAACTCCTGTCGGCTGGACGGGGCGGTGGAGGTGGTTTACAAACCCCGCCACTCCCTCCTGTGCTGTCCTCACCGCAAACGAAAGCTTCTACGCGGTCGAGGTCGTCTTCCAAGGTATCGAACAAGGACAACTCTCACGCAAAGCTGGCCGCTCAGAGCTGTCATGGGAATAGATCGGCCAAGTCCTCAGATCCCGCCGAACGCGCGCCCATAAAACAGGGGAGAGAGTCGTCATCGGCCAAGATGTCAGCCAAAAAATCGGCCGAGCCGCCCGCGGCCCGCGATGTGTCTTCCCGATTACCCCCACCTACGAGCCAAAATCCTTCGTTCGCTGCTGCGGCCGCGGCTGCCGCGGCCCAGTCGAGCTCCGTCCCGTCAACACCCCATCAACATCCTAGGAAGTTCTCATTCGAGTCTCGCGAGCAGTCGCCGGGCGCCCCTCAAAATCATTCCCCCCGCTCCGCTTACTCGGAAACGAACGGTAGCGTCCCGTCGCTTCGGCCTCTCCCTCCCAGGTTAGGGGGCTGTCGATTCGAGACCGCCATTCCACACTCCCGTCGACGAATGCCCTACAGCTTGGGAACAGACAGGCTTGAGAAGGTCAGCTTGGACAAGGTTAAGGGCCAGTTGCCGGACAAGGAGGAAAAGAAGTTGGAAGCAGAGATGCAACAGCTCTTTTCCAGTTTATTACCAACAGACGAGATTGAGGGCAATCGGCAGAAGTTGGTCAGTAAACTGGAGAAGCTCTTTAATGACGAGTGGCCGGGCCACAGCATCCGGGTACATTTGTTCGGGTCGTCTGGGAACCTCTTGTGCTCTGATGATTCAGATGGTACGATTTCCCCAGTTATGTCTAATGTTAAACCGAAACTTTAGCTGACTCACAACTAGTGGATATTTGTATCACCACGCCGTGGCGGGAACTGGAGAGCGTCTGCTTGATCGCCGACCTGCTTCAGCGACGTATGTAGAGCCCTGGCTCCCCTCAGTCGCCCCCAATTTTCCGTACCCTCAGCAGCTAACAAAAAGAAGACGGTATGGAGAAGGTTGTCTGCGTATCATCCGCCAAAGTGCCGATTGTAAAGATCTGGGACCCCGAGCTGAGCCTCGCCTGCGACATGAACGTCAACAACACGCTAGCCCTCGAGAACACCCGCATGGTACGGACGTACGTTAGCATCGACGACCGCGTGCGGCCCCTGGCTGTTATCATCAAGTACTGGACACGGAGAAGGATCATCAACGATGCAGGTTCGTGGCTCCCTACCCTGACCCCCCATTTTCTGCTCTTGGACGTCCCGTTTCTCATTACTCTCTCGCAGCGTTTGGTGGTACTTTGAGTTCGTACACGTGGATATGCATGATCATTGCATTTCTTCAGCTGCGCAGCCCCCCGGTGTTGCCCGCACTTCATCGATTGGATAACTTGAAACTCGTCAAACCGGATGGGACTCGCAGTGAATTCGCGGACGACATTTCAAAACTTCGAGGATTCGGTTCGGGGAACAGCGAAAGCCTAGCTGTGCTCCTATTTCAATTCTTCCGCTTCTACGCCCACGAGTTTGACTACGACAAGCATGCATTATCAATACGAATGGGAAAGGTGTTGACGAAAGTAGAGAAGAAATGGCACATTGGGACGAACAACACGCTCTGCATCGAAGAGCCGTTCAATACCATCCGCAACCTCGGGAATACGGCCGACGACACGTCGTTTCGTGGACTGCATATGGAATTGCGAAGGGCGTTTGATCTGATCGCAGAGGGCAAGTTCGGAGAGTGCTGCGAGGAGTACGTGTTTCCGAAGGAAGAGGAGAGGATATGGCAGAAACCAGCTCCCAGGCCGGTCCTCTTGAGAAGTTCTTCGCAACAACAACACGGCAGTGGCGGTGGTAATGGTGGTGGCCGTAACCGAGGGGGTTTCCGTGGCAATCGCCAGCAACATCACCGGAACAACAACAACAACCCGAATCGCAGGTCTTCCTCAAGCGTGGCATACGACAACAACTCGACGTTCACACAAACCACACTTCCTCCCACGATTACCACGCAGGATCTGCTGTGGTATCAGGCCCAAAATAACCAGCTCGGAGTGCCTCAGGAGCTACTGACTACATCCCTCAGTGCGTTTGCCGCACACGAGTCGATGCGGTTCCAGCTGTACTCGCAGCTCAACCAACAGCAACAGCAGGTGCTCGCTCACGCCCAGCGGATGCAGAACGGCTCAGGGGCAGATCGGTCCCGCACGAATTCCTTCGATAATCCGCCGTTGACGGCGCCGATTCGCCCGGAACTTATGTACAGCTTTGGGTTTCCACTCCAGCACACGCCGTATTACCACCCAGCCTTCACGACATACCCATCTTCGCCGGCTTCTGCAGCACCCCCACCATCCAATGGACAATCGGAATTCCGGCGGAGTCTTCATAGAAATGCGGCTGCGAATGATTCGGGCGCTCCGGGCGGTAATGGGACTCTTAGGTCGCAGTCCCAACCAGCTTCGAGAACCCCGATGGCAACCTCGCAATCGATGGCTGCATACTCGACATCCAGCCAGTCCTACAACGGCATGGCCACTTCACAGTCACGGCAGGTGAATGGCTCCCCCGTGCCGGGTTTCCTCCCGGATGAGGCAGGCGATCTGGGTCTTGGCGGATTAGGGCTTGACGATAACGCAGTGAACGCCTTGTCGGATTCACCACCGCTGCACGACGATCCTTCACGTTATTCTGGGTATTACGTGAATGAGTATGCCAGTCACGGTCGCCGGTCGAGCAGCTACCTCAATGGCACCCTTCCTGGGAAAAGTGCAACCGCTGGTGAGCCAATTCCGGTTCCGACTGGCCAGGGAAGTGGTGGGGGTGGGCGTCGTCGGCTGTCTACGGATCAACTGCCGCAGTCGGTGCTCGATCGTAGGATGAAGCGGACGTCTCGTTCGCCATCACCCATGGGACACGCTAGGAACATGTCCATGGGCGTAAACTCAGCCCCACTACTCTCGGCGCCTTTTGGACAGGCAAATTCGAAGCTCCCAGCCAAGCCGCTGGTGGTGAACGGAACTGCGCCCAAGACGGCATCGGCTTTAAGCTCTGCAGGTGCTGCAGTCTCCATGGAACCTCTCGTTATGAACGGGACCAACTATGACAGTACCAATGCCCTGCACATCCAAGGTGTCAGCCCCAGCACTTCGTGGCCCGATGCACAAAGCACACCATCACCCAGCAGCGCCGAGCCGGCCGGGACACCAGCTTCACAGCGGCCGGTTATTGTGAACGGCTCATCCACAAACCGCTCGCCACCGGCCATGTCAAACATGTCCAACATGCCGAACATGCCGAACATGATGGATCCGTCCTTCCAACAGCGTCTTGCCATGGGACCCGGTTTCCAAATGCCCTATTCCGCAGTAGCTGGTGACCCGACAGGCATTGCAGGCTTCTCACGCATTCACACCCGACAGCAACTTGCACCCCTGGACCTGGCCATGGGAGACTACGGCTCCCATCATGAACCACACCTCTCACCTGTGTACGAGCATCGCACACCGTCACCGACAGTTGGGCGGAAATTCGAGCCTTCGCCGATCGTCCATTCTCCCGGACACCTAGCGGCCAGGGAATACCCTAAGGCCACGCACGTCTCTCATAAAGGCTCTGGTAATGGTAGTAACAAGTCGCCTACCAACGGGCCATCGTCAAGACATCAGCAGCAACAGTCCCAGGAGCTCGCGACAACACGGTCCCCTGCCCAAGACCACCGTATCACGGGACTTGCGCGTGAGAATGGCCATGTCCGAGCGGCCAAGAACCAGACCGAGAGCTTCAGCGGGTGGCAAAAGTCGAAGCCGCGCAAGAAGGGTACCGCAGATTCCAAGCATGCCGCTAGCAGCGGCGGTGGTAACAACCCTGGCAACGGCAACTTCTCGTCGTACAGTGAGGTCCCGCCCAAGAACGACGCTGATCGCAAGGGTGGCTGAGCGACCACGCGTTCTCAAGCAATGCGTTGTGTTCGAGACTCACTCAGGCTCATTCCTGCGCTTCCCCAGGCGGTGTGGACGAGGCGACTTTCAGGGGACTCCAAGCGGCCACTGATCACATCGTTGTGCGCCGGCGAAACGTGAACTCCCCGTTTGCATTGGACAGTGCTTTAGGATCTTGCCTCCTGGTCGAACCGGTTACGGATCTATGGCCAGTACATCGCTTGAGACTTGTCTATGAAAGAGGGTCGTGTGGACCGGATGCGTGGCTCGGATGCTTTTTTTGTTTGCTCCTTTTTTCCCACCCACCACCGACACCTACAAAAGACAAGAACATGTTGAAAGCTCGGCGTCCCTCTCAAGGGATCTTTCTCCCAGCTTTACACAGCGACAGCGAGTTTTGTTTTTGGAGCCCGGCCTCCCGACCATTCGGAAACGAGCACGAGCAGACGGATGAAATGAAGCGAAAAAATTACAAAAAATAATCACAGATGACGAGCAGTGAGAGATGGAGATGATATTCGGGGAAAGGGGTATAGGGGAAAGAGACACACACGATAGCATGGCTGGCGTTTCTGGACTGGGCAAGCAAGGGACATGCAATGCATCATGGATGGGATAGCGTGGGGAGAATCACTCGGCTTCGGATTTCGTTACGCAGCGGAAGCGAGAGGCTCATTAATTCAGGGCCCTGCTGCTTTGTTTGCCGGGTGGGATAGGAACAGGGGGCTTGGCTCAGTGGTTTTTTCTTTTTCTAAGGAGAGCGAGAGAAAAAAATCGTGGAAAAGACTGAGCAATGGCGAACAATACCCACAACCAAGCTAAAAGTGATGGCAGTTGTGACAGTGGGAGGAGTGGTGTTAGTGGAGGTGGTGGGGGTGGCCGGTGGGCAATTGTCTAGATGTACCGTACCTATGTCTCTTGTTGCTTGTTTGCTCGGTGTTGGTGTTGATTTGGCTTGTGGGTTGATTGCTAGTTGCTTGCTTTGCTGCTGGCTGTTGGGCTTTGTCAGTCTATGAAGGAATCCTCGGTCTATGAGGATGGAGTAGGAAGATGTGAGAAAATGGATCGGATTTTTACATTTGGGGGTGATTTTTGTGCTCTGACTGTTTCGTGCTTGGGTGATCATGCTAACTAGCTGTGTCCTGCATTCTTACGCTGAACCGGCCCAATGCTTGAAGTGACCATGTTAAAATGGCCATGTTAGAGTGGTCATGCTACCTAAAGTTGTTGTGACCCCGTTAAACTTGGATAAGATGTGAATCCATTAAAGCTGCGAAAAAGTAACTTGCTCGAGTTTGTACATGCGGCAGAAAAGGATGGTCCTGTCATGGCAAATCGACAAGCATTTTAACCCTAAACCCTAACCCCAACCCTAACCCTTGCTTCTCACTTTTTCATCCTCTTCTTGGGAACTTCGACAGCATTAGCGGCGCAAGGGATCAGAAGAAGCAAAGAGAAGAGAAGAGGGGGCGGGGGAGGGGGTTTATAGGAATTTGCACAGACGCATTCCCCCTTCCTTACCCCTTCCTGGCTGTGACTTCCTGGTTGTGACTTCCTGGCTGTGCCTTCCTTGTGTGTAGATGTGTAATGGGTTGTCGACTTGATAAAGAGAAGTGTGGCGTCTCAGGAAGGGAAAGACCGAATAAGGGGCGGGTGAAGCGGGATACGGCCTACCTGCTAAAGTACCAATGTAGGGTAAGGAACCACCTGACTCTGTGCTAGTTGGGTGGTTTACGACTTGAACATGGCTCAAGGCGTTAGGTACCTAGTGGCCGGGGGTGTTTCCGAAGGGTGGTGCCGAGTAGCCGGCACTCTGTAATTATAAAAATGTTTGGGCCTTCAAGTTGGGAGACTCAACATGATCACGATGAACCAACGCCTTTAATTACTCTCGTCCCCAGTTGTTGCGAGCTTATGTCCCAAGAGTACGTCCTCAAACACCAACGCTATATACCCCTAACGCTCGCCCGCTTAAATCGCATAATACACTTCTAATTTCACCGACTCCACGTTATTAGTCCACGACGGAAACCGCGCCTTGGCCCACAGAGTAACCACATCCCCTAGCTTCAGGTCCCGCACAAACTTCCCATCCCCAGTGGCCTTGCCCCTACCTTGGACTGTCGCTAGATTGGTGACTGCTTCAGCGTCAGAATCCCGGTCGGGACGGATGTCGTCGGTATGGCTCCACACCACGCGATGAGTGAGAGTCTCGCGGATGGCGACCCTGTTGCATTGGACTTTGAGGTCCTCGTGGGGGTTGAGTTGGTGTTGGAAGGTGTATTTGTTTTGCTGGGAGCTCCATTCGATGGGGGGGAAGACGGTGCAGAGGGTGTCAAGCGAGAGGCTGTTGAGCGAGAGGCTGTCGAGTGATATGGGGAGGGGTTGTTGTTCTTTTGGATCTCCTGATTGTTGATCCGGAGGAGATTTCTGTTGGTCTTCCTGTGCTATTGAAGTGGCCGGGGTGGACTCGGCCGGGCTATTCTTGCACCAGCGTTCCAACCCAGCCTCAAACCACGTCCACGAGCTGTTATAGGAGTCTTGAGCCCCCATATCACCACCCCAGCCCTGGTCATGGCTGCGGATGGTGAAGACGATGCGGCGACAAGGGTGAGCGAGGAGAGTGAGCGGCGAGACGGTCAGCTCCTCGAAATCGCCGGGGGCGAACTCGTCTCCCGGTGGTCGAGGATTGGGAGCTCGCTTGTGAGGGGGTGATGGGTTCAGCCCCTGAGATACGCGTTTCCAACTGTGGAGGCCCAGTGGAGGGGAGCGAAGCTAGACGGGAAGAAAGGTTGTCAGCTACGTTTTGAGTCACGGAAAGTGCGGTGGGAAGTACATACAAGAAACACATTCTCGCCGTCGCCACTAGATCTGCCAGACAGCTGGTTCCCCCGGGCTATTATCGTGCTGTCGTTGAGTTCAGCGGTGGTGTGAGGCCAATACTCGGCCAAGTCAACAATGACATCGACAATTTCCGGGGGCAGCCTGGAGCTTGTGGCCAGCAGGGCTTTGGCGAGCATCGCTTTCACAACAAGCACATCGGCGACGGTTGGCTCGAAAGGGGAGGACATCTTGTTGGAAAGATTGGTGAGGCTTGTTCCTGGGGCTAAGTTCTTTGCAGCCCAGGAGAATGAATACCAGACAAAGCTGGCAGCGGCCACAGTAGCAATGAGCTTGGTGTCAATGGACATTTGCTGATGGCAGCATACGTGCGGAGACTCGAAAGGAGATTGGGAAAATCTAAGTCAGGGACTTTACAACCTGAAATACTAAACAGTTGGGCATATGCTTTGGGCAGAAATGCAACAAACTCAATGCTAGACTTGTTCGCGTTCCATCCCCGGATTCAGCTCTGATGGTGAAGGGTAGTCGCGGAAGGTGGGGTACCTCGTCACCACAGGTGACATCACACGCGCGGCCCTGGGCCCAGAGCCCTGAAAAAGTGGTACAGGGATGTCCCGCATTTTTTATACTACATTCACACCCCGGTGTGTTATCGGGCCGGACAATTACCCACATTTTTTATGTTATCGGCCACTCCACGGGGCACGTGAAATGACGAATCCGCCAAAATCGGTCCATCCCGCGGGGTGCATTGGAAATCTGCGGTGCTGCACGAACGAATTCGAGGAACCCCTGCGCCGGTAACGGCTCTCGAGCGGCTGTCGGGGCCGTGGACGGGGAATATCTCTGCTCGAGATCACCAATTGCTCGGGAGTCGCGGACAAAAAGGGATTGGAGGCTTACCAGAACTTTTAGTTTATTTTTCCTTTCTCATCTTTTCACCTCTCCACTTCGAAACTGAGTGGGAAAAGAATAACTTGGGGTGAACATCGGTCTTACAAGGTTTTCGACTTGACATACTTACGCAATAATGAAGTCTCGACGGGTTACAACAGCCCTATGGCAGGCCCAGAGCGCCGGGTCCGTACGCCCTATTAACAATGCGGCCCCGACGAGTATACGACGGTTGTCCGTGGCTGCTACCGGGGCAAGCCCTCTGATATTGAGGACGAAGACAACAACAACTACAACAACTACCACCACAACCCCCCCATCCCGACAACCACCAGCCCGCTACCTCCACACCTCACCCCACCAACGCAGCGAGGCCGCCTCATCTAACCCAGCCATCAAGTTCCCCTGCCTCGACGCCCTCGAAACCCGCTCCGCCAACCTCGAACAACAAGCCCAAGCGCAAGCCCAACAAGCCTCCGCACGATCCGACAAGTCCGGCCCCGAACCCTCCTACACCGTCGGCGCGACCCAAACCTACCACTCCCGCGGCGAGCCCCTCCTCCTCGACCACGGCGGCCAGCTACACGAGTTCGACATCGCCTACGAGACATGGGGCACCATGAACGCCGACCGATCCAACGTTATCCTGCTACACACCGGTCTCTCCGCGTCGTCCCACGCCCACTCGACGCCCGAAAACCCCCAGCCGGGGTGGTGGGAGAAATTTATCGGCCCCGGTCTGGCGCTGGATACGGACAAGTACTTCGTCATCTGCACCAACGTCATCGGCGGGTGCTACGGGTCGACGGGGCCATCGAGCATCGATCCGCTCGACGGCCAGCGGTACGCCACGCGGTTCCCGATCCTAACCATCCAGGACATGGTGCGGGCACAGTTCCGTCTGCTGGACCATCTGCGCGTGGACAAGCTGTACGCCAGTGTCGGGTCCAGCATGGGCGGAATGCAGTCGTTAGCAGCCGGCGTGGAGTTTCCAGAGCGCGTGGGGCGGATCGTATCCATCTCGGCCTGCGCGCGTAGTCATCCCTACAGCATCGCCATGCGCTTTGTCCAGCGCCGCGCTATCCTCAACGACCCGAACTGGAACCGCGGGTTCTACTACGGCCGGGTGCCACCCCACGTGGGAATGAAACTCGCCCGCGAGATTGCAACCATCACGTACCGCTCCGGACCGGAGTGGGAACAGCGGTTTGGTCGCCGGCGCGCCGATGGGTCCAAGCCCCCTGCGTTGTGCCCCGATTTCCTCGTCGAGACCTACCTCGACCACGCCGGCGAGAAGTTCTGTCTGACCTACGACCCGAACAGCCTGATCTACGTCAGCAAGGCGATGGACCTGTTCGACCTCGGCCACGCCAACCAGCAGGCCACCGCTACCCGCCGCGCCGAGCGTCTGGCAGCATCATCGTCTTCCCAGTCGTCCCCCATCCCAGGAGACGGCGCAACCTGCAGCCTGACCCTCCCGGACAGACCATACGAAGAAAAACCAGACCCCAATGGCGGCAGCCCCCTAGCATCCGCCCTCTCCAACGAATCCCCGTCCCCGGGATCCCAGCATCAGTCCTCGAACCCACAAACGCCTCAACCCCCCGCCGACCTCGTTGCAGGGCTAGAGACCCTGCGTAACCACCCGGTTCTCGTCCTCGGCGTGGCGAGCGATATCCTCTTCCCGGCGTGGCAGCAGCGTGAAGTGGCCGAGGCGCTGCGGCAGGCGGGCAACAAGCAGGTGGAGCACCATGAGTTGAGCGAGGTGCAGAGTTTGTTTGGGCATGATACGTTTTTGCTGGATGTGAATGGGGTTGGGGGGCAGGTGAGGAGTTTTTTGGGGTGAGATGACGGGGTTGTGTGGGAGGATGGGTCCGAGTGAAGGAAGAAAATCTACGGAATGGGATGCATGTAGGAAATGTATTAGTGAGGCCGTTATTTTCACAAGGGAGGTTAAGGCTGCCGTGTCAAATACTTTGTTTTAGCGCAATAGCATGTGAGGCGGTGAATGCATCATTCTCCATTCCCAATCAAGTACTTTACTAAAAAAAGAAGTCTATCCATGGTTGTGTGCGGCGTGTATGCAAGAAAGGAAAAAGAAGCGACTCAAGGGAATACATCAAACAGTTTTTGTAGATGGGGTATAGAGAGAAACGAAAAGACACAGTAAACGACAAAGTAAAATACGATGGTATCAGGCACTCCCTAGTCCGGTATATGCAGGTGGAATCGAGAAAACAAGGCAGAACGGAAACAGAAACCGGGACAAGCACAGAAGCCAAACGAAACTGCCCAACCCAAGAAAAGAACCGAATACAAAAATACAACAAGAAAATAGTAAAAAAAAAAAGGCTGAACGAATGCTCAATCAGATAAACCCAGTCCCAAAAGAATCCACCATCCCAGCCTTCCCCTTCCCACTCGTTTTTCTCCCACCATCGCCGGCGTAATGCCCACCATTCCCAGCTGGCTTCGGCCGCCTCACGTCCCGAATACTCGGTCCCCGGGCCATGCCAATCCCCATAAACGCCGCAGGATCGTCATCATCACCCCCTTCGCCATTAACATAGGCATCATTAGGATGAAGGCCGAGACCGACACCTTGCCCGTGTACACTATCCCTCTCGCGGGGCAGGTCGGTGTCAGGAAATCTGGGCGTCAAGAAAGTCGGCGAGGCCGCGAGTCCACCGCTTTTCCTGGCTCCTCCGGCGGAAGTAGACGGTCCGCCAGATGTAGAAGGCCGGCCGTCCGCTGTCCAGGGAGCAGAGGGCATGGAGCGGATTGGGGGCGTCCACATCCCTGTGGTTGGACCGGACCCGACGGGTGAGCCGAGGCTGAGGCTCGGGTCGCGCGAGGGTGCGTCGAAGGAGAAGTTGAATTTGAGATTGAGAGGGGCGGGAACGTTGGCGCGCGTGAATTTTGTTGTAGGGGAGAGAGATTGTGAGGGCTCGGTAGGAGGGGTTTTACCCCGTGGGGGCTGGTCCGAAGTTCTGTGGGAGGTGGTGGATGGAGCCGTTGATGTGGCAGTGACTGCAGAGGCAATCGATGACGCGGTTGCGTGGCTTGCTCCGTCGTTCCCGGCCGGCGAGACCAAGGACCAGTTCGTCGAGTCTGGTGTAGGAGGCCCAATGACACTCGGCGCAGGGCCAAAGTCAAAGTTGAACCCCGTGTTGATGGATGGGCTCGGGCGCGGCCGCTCAAACGTGGTATCCAGCGTCGGCGCCGGGCTAGGCTGACTGACGTCTCGCTTGAAGGCTGGGCCGGGACCTGGACCTACGCTAATACCCTGGCGTAGTTGCGGCGTGTTGGTCCTCGAAACGGGGGAACTATGGGAACTGTAGTTGTCTGCGCTAGCACTTCTCAATCCCGGCGTCGGTGTCCCGTCGCGGCTACCGCCAACCCGGCCGCCTGCAACGCCGTATTCCTCGAGACCTGGTCTTCGGGGAAGCGGACCTCGTCGAGGGGGCCCGCGCATGGGGCTTTGTGGCCGGCTGTGGCTCAGGGCTGGAGCGGCAGGTGGTGGGGAGGAGATTATAGGCGGCGACGCGATGCGAAGCGGCGTAGGCTGGATAGACAGGATCGGTCCATCGTCATCTTCATCCTCAGACTGGACCCCGTCCGTGTAGACGCTGCTCCCGGTGCTGACTCGGTTCATTACCGATTGACGTCCCTTCTTGGACGAAGCTGCGGCCACCTGGGCGGTAAGGAGTGTCTTTTCCAGCTCCTCGATCCTCATCGACAGGCTTTGTTGTCGGTGTGTGCTATGTGCTAAAGTATCGCGCTTGGCAACCACGTTCTTGATCACTGGCCGCGGGAGGTCTCCAATTGGCTCGTCATCAACAGACAACCTCCGAACAGAACCTGCAGGTGTGGTTACATTGGACGGTGATGTTAAGGAGGATATAAGCGGCTGTCCTAGCCCCTGATTTTCTGGTTTGGGTGTGCCTCGTCTGCTACCAGGCCCCTCTGGGCCTGTGTTGAATAGCGCGCCACGCTGTTCAAGGGACGTCGGGTTTTGGACCCCAGGACTCCGAATGGCGGGGCTCTGTGAGCGGACCGCGCTGGAGTTGTTAACGGGAGGACTGGGGGAGCGAAGGGCATCCGGGAGTGGGCCGAGAGCGCCAGAGCTCTCAAGAGGAGGGGGGCGGTAAGGCTTGAAAACCTTCTCGGGGGTGCCTGACGAGCCAGGGCCTTGAGAATAAGATGGTCCGCCCGATGCCAAACCACCAGGACACGAACCTTTGGACCGGAGCTGAGGGGTACCAGACCTCGGAGCAGGACCAAGGGGCCCTTGTCGCGGTGGTCCTTGGCCGGGTGGTTGGGGTAAACACTGTGTCGGCGGACCGGTGGGTGGGGGGCCTTGATGAAGGCATGATGATTGCGGGGGCCCGTTGCGACTCGTCGGCCGGGAGTTTGTTTCCCTCCTGAATGCTGGGCCCGGCAGGCCGAGATCCTCGAAGGATTGTTGTAGCTCCAGCGGCGAGTGCGGGGCCGAGGGTCGCCTTGCCGTGAGAGTGCTCTCCGTCGACTTCTGCCTCTCCAGTCTCTCCATATCCAAGCGGGCAGTTTCTCGCTGCTTTTCAAGTTCCTTCTCCCTTTTCTTCGCCTCCTTTTCTTCCTGCTCCCGCTTTTTCACCGAGGCCAAAATAGCATCCACCATGTCATCGGCCTCTTCACCAAACACTGACCCCGTCTCAGCAGCATCCGTAATCGGCGTAGGCGGCAACTGAACAGAGTCGATAAGCGGTGACATGGGCGTCGGGGGCCCAGATGATGCCTTATTCGCAAAGTGAATATCCAATGGATTCACCCATGGCTTCGCCCTCCCGCCTGATGTGCCCGGCCGTGACCCAAATCCGGACTTTGGGCTCGCAAGACTAGTTGACGACCCATTATTTGCCCCGAATCGCGCGCCAAATCCCGCCGATGACGGGCTGACCAAGCTCGTGACGGATCCATTGTTGTTGCCGAATCGCGTCCGCATGTTCATCTCCGAAGCATGCAGCTTTAGGCCGCCAGCAGAGCTCCCAGATCTGGTAGAGCCCGGGGAGGACAAGTCGAACATGCTGGCGGCGGCATGACTTTGGCTATCTTTGCCATCGTACGGCATGGTGGAACTGCGGACCGGCTGGGGCGTACCGGCTCGTGGAGCGACGCGGAGACTCCCCCCAATGCCGCCTTTCGGACTGGTGACATTGTTGGCCAGGAATTGACCATCTGCTCGAACGTTCCGCTGGTGTGGCTGCTCCTCCTCCTCAACGGGCTTGGTCTCCGGCTTCCTGCAATAACAATGGTTGGCATTTTGCCTTCTTGTGAGTCGGCACGACGGGATAACTCACTTTTTCTTGCCCCCGACCCTGAGGCCAAAAAACGAAACCATTTTGGATTGATAGTAAACGAGTGACTGTTGGTTTAGGTTTAAGAATTAAAACATTAACTGCAGGATTGAGTCAATACAAGGCCTGCGGCAGAAGGCGAACACGTTTGGCATCACCGACATTTACTCGGGGTTTTGGTTTCCTCGGCGAGAATGAAATGAACAGACGAGTTTGTCGTGGTGTTTTCTCAACCGCTCCGAGCCAGCCAAGCCATCTCCGAACTCTTGATGCCCGACGGTTCGATGGTTCGGCGGGTTCCTCGACGAGCAGGGGTTCGTGAGATGGACAAACCCCGAATCAAAAGCGCCTCTTCAGCCCTTTTTCACGGCGCCGGTTCCCAAATGGGGTCTTCGATGTAGATGTTTGGACGCGAGAGCGCTATCGCCGTCTTATTTCGTCAATTGGTTGGGTGAAGACTAGGAAGATTCCATCCCACAACCAATTCGAAGCAGCGAACCAGCCGGAGAAAACGAAGACAACAAAGAAAAAAGATCGACAGGGGGGCGGCACAGTCGTGTGGCCCGAGGGAGTGACAAGAAACGAATGACGGTGCAAGACAAGCCCAAGAGAAGGCTCCGCGCCGCGTGATTGATAGCTAGTGGCAATGGTGATAAAGCCCCCCGGAGCCTCTGAGTGGGAAAAGAGAGAGGGGACGGGAGGGGGGAAACGTTGAAGAGCTCTCAAAATGGGAAGCAGCGCTCGTATCCTTTTCTGGCGGAGAACCCTGGAGTTGGAGCCCGCGTTCTTGTGGATATGATTCGCGCCGTTCCCCGCTAGCGTTCGGCGCGCAGCGACGACAAGGGTCCCAGGCGTGCCCCGCGAGATCTTTTCCCGCTCTTTCAAGACATGGGATTTGTGATGTGGAAGAGTCTCATGAGACTTCCTCCGTGATCTGTTTGCCGGTTATGTTTGACTTTTCGGTCCCCGTTTGAAACCCGAGTCTAGTCTCCCGTCAGGGAAAATAGGAATGTGTGTGTCCGTCGGCATCGGGACCCCGCAGAAATTTGTTTCGTTTCCTTCCGAGTGAGCAAGAGCTTCGTAGTTGAGCCCAAAGAGGAAAGAGTGGCATCTTCAGCACAATCAGTGCGCCATTCAATTCAGGGGCACTCCACGGGTGTTCCTGGTCTAATCCCGATTGGGCACTAGCGTCCCGTGCGTCCCAAGTGCGGGAAATGGAGTTCGCAGGAAAAGTGGGACAAGGCTAACAATCCCGGTCAGCACTTTTCTGTTTCATTTTTGTTTTCCCACCTCGCGCGTTCGTTGAATCTTCCACACTCCACTTCAGATCTCAGCGGGGCAACCGTCCAAAAGAGGCACCAGTCGCATCCTTATCGTTGATGTCGACGATCCTCCTGTAACGCCTTGCAGACTGGGGAAATGGCACGTTTTCAACACGTGCTGATGCACTCACCTACCGACCTTGATCTCGAATGGACACATAACGTTACATGCGTGCATCGTTTCTGGGAATGTCGAACCTTCAAATCTCTAATGTACACTAGTTTGCTTTAGTTATACAGGACCGCATTCCGTATCCCTTGCGGTTTGCGTACCAATCAGCAAATGTTGCACTCTTGGTTTAGTCTTGTTTCTGCTTGTTTGTCCGGTCTTGCTTGTAGTGAGGAGTGACGAGCGTTCGTAAAACCCTTAAAAACAACACAGCAAGGCTCGAAACCTCGGTGTACTGTAAATCTTACCGGAAAAGAGGTCACGCGGTAGCTGCGAGATGCTTGGTGGGAACCGATATGCTTTGAGGCGCCGTCTACGAACCTCTTAAGGGTATCTATCCGCTAGCTCCCTCCATCCGCGAACTCCAAAATCATGCAAAACCAAGCCCGTGAAATCATAGTAACCGCCACCCCAACCCGCCATTTTTGTCCACCTGTGCCCGCCCGACCACCAATGCTGTCATTAATATCCAACTACACCGCAACCTCCCCCACTAGACCCCGTTTATTCTGCGGCAACCTGAAGACCCACACAACAACCGTCGATATCGTAAACAAAACCGCCGAGAGAAAAAATGGCAGTCCAACCCAGGCGCCACCACGCTCCAAACCGATGCTCAGACTCTCCGCCAACGCGGGGCCAGCGAACGTCATGCCCAACACCTCCGTAAAGCCGATCAGCGAGTTGAGGATACCAACATGGTGCTCCTCAACCACCGCATTAACCAGAGACCGGAGCATGGCAAGCATGCCAGAGCCGAGGGCATACCACGCCAGACCAACCGAGAACAGCGTGCCGTTGACCGCACACGCAATTATCAGGCTGCCGATGATGTAGAGAATTCCGGACCACCGCGCCAGCCACAGGTCTTTGGACACGCTGTCCATTCCAAGGCGTTGGATACAGAACCAGCTCACGGCGGGTAGCACAACCAGCAAAGTGAATAAACTGCCGCCGTTGCGGACGGTCAGTACCAGAGACGCCTTGCTCCAGCTCCAGCCGTAGCGGTCCGTCGCGTACTGCAGAAGCAGCTCGCTGACATAGCGGCCCAAAACGAGGAAGGTGAGCGCTATCAGCATAAACGCCACGCTCTGGTTAGTGACGATAAAATCCCATGCTTCCATGGCACCTTCGCCAGCTTTCTTCCAAAGGCTGGCGATTCGAGCGCGGAGTGTCTTGGCCCAGTTCTCATAACCGTCACGAGCCTCTTCGTCCTCCTCCTGTCCGGTCCGTTTCCGGGCGTGGACGTGGACGGTCTCGGGGTACGCAAGGATGAGGACGTTGCAGAGGACACCCGCAAAGAGGGAAAGAAGCAGCGGAAGCCACGGGGACCAGTCCAGCAGGGCGCCACCGATGGGGCCAGCGATCATTTGCGAGCCGAGGAAAACGGAGGTGATTCGGAAGAAGACAACGGCGCGCTCCTCCGAAGGGATAACGTCGGCGAGCATGGTGTAGATCATCGCCACGAGGACAGTACCACCACCGCCGAACCTAGCTTGGGGGTTAGTGACTATTTCTCTGTGTTCTGTAAAGGCATCAGGGGGGAACCTACAGTTGGAACGCCGCGGAGAGTAGCGACACCCACAGCGGGATGATATCCTCAAAGTAGACTATTTCCGTTGTTAGTATTCATTCCAGCGCCTCTTTAATCAACAAGAAGAAGGCCGGCACTCACAAACCAAATACATAAACGCATAACTCGCCACAATCCCCGCCATCGACAACGCCATCACTCCCCGTCGACCCCAACGATCCGACAAGATCCCATACGGCACCGTAACGATCAACCCCACAATGGACTCAAATGTGCTCTGCCACCCACGCAGCATGGCCAAGTACCCCTGCACACCAGGCGCCTTGCACGCTGGGTCGTCCACGAGCACAACCCCGCCAGCAAAGTGCCGGATCCGGTGAAGGCCTCCCCCCGGTAAAACGACAGAAAATATGTCGGGGAGGGTAGGGATGGCGGGTTCGACGACGGGAGGGTGGCCCTGGCCAGGTGAGGGAAAGAGATCCGGGTGCACCTGGCGACAGATGATGCTTTCCATGATGGCGTTTATGGGCGGAACGGAGACGCCGATGACGATTTCGAGAAGGAAGATCAGGAACAAGGAGACGATGATCACGCGCGGGCGGAGGAGGGCGCGGAGCTGCGAGGCGGCCGCGGCCGATGGGGATAAGGTGGGATCATTGTCGTTGTAACCTTCCCCGGCGAGGGTTTCACTAGTTGACGATACCGTGATCGGGTTGCCCGGGGATGGTGAGCGCGATGATATAGTAGGGGTTGGTGTCCCGGCCAGTAGCGGGGTGCGCTCCGAAGAGGTGTCGATGCGATCGACGGCGGGCATGGTGGGCCGCTGTCCCGAAGGAAGGAAAGAACAGCGCTCTTCGTACTTCGTGCCTATCTGAGGTCGACAGCAAACAATGAGTGATGTATCACCTCGTTCACGAAGGGCGAAGGCGCAAAAATATTATTTATTAGAGATAAAAAGACAAAATCAATTGAAGACTAGGAGAAGAGAAAAGGAATGACAAGCGTGAGAACTTCAAGTTGTAAAGCCGAGCGATAAGAGAACGCGTCATGGGGGGGACACGTCTTGGCAGGAACTATTCCAGAATTGAACAAAAGCTTGCGTTGCGCCGCTAAGGATCGTGCTGCGGTCTGGCTCAGATTTATGAGAAAAGGCGTCAACGCCGAGAAAGGCAGGCCCGGACCTCAACTCCACCGGAAAAAAGGCACCAAGAGAGCTCGGGCATCTTCGCTGTTTCAAGTTTTGGCTTCCCAATGCAACCTGCAGCGCATGGAAGCTTTTCCACGGCACAGTTCGACAGCCCTGCGGAAAAAAACGACGCAATAATTAGGAACAGCGTACGGGCACAGTCAGATGCGAATGCAGGGCTGGTGACGTGGGACGACACGTCCTCCACTGCGTTGGATGCAACCCCACGACACCCACCCTTCTGCATCTTCAAAAGACAACGCAATGCGCTGTGCGCGTCAATGGATTCGATATTCAGGGACCTATTTTCCGGGTGCAAGGGCAGCCCAACGAGATCAGACGAGACGGGATCAGATCAGATCAGATCAGACGACACAATCGTGCCCGAGGCAATGCAAGCTACCGAAATCACTCTTCTACAAAGGCAAACCGCATGTCGCCTGGCGGCGCTTGACGCCGTGGGCAAACACAACGAGACGCAAGGGCCGGACGCAGCCATGGGGAACGGCTCGAAAGCAAATCCAAAGGGTCTGGCGGTTGTTTGTGCGACAGCTAAGCCGCCGCTTTCTCCGATTGGAAAAGCACCGACGGCAAGTCAGGTACCTGATGGCCTCAACTTGTCTAGTCATAAGGCTGATAAAAATTGATAAGAGCGGGGGATAACGCGGAAACTAGTTTGCGATGCGTCGTTCATGGTGTTGAGAAGCTGCGGGGACCTTTGTCCCAAACCGGAAGCACCGTTCACGAGTGGGGGCCGCTCCCGATTTCCAGCTCATGTTGCTCGGGTTCTCGGGCTCGAAGCATTTCCTGAGTTCCGTCCCACTGGTCGCATGATTCGAAGTGGTCCTCGTGCACGTTCTCAGTGAAAGGCAAGCCATCCAAAGATGTAAGCCAATGTGTGGATTTTGTTGGGAAACGCTAGCCTCTGACTAGCTGCGGGAGACAGGCCAGCTCACGCACAGCTTCGCCTTGTGATGAGCTGGCGACCTGAATGTGTTCTGAGCCGTTAGTATTACTGGATGACCGCCCGGCGGCCCACTGCGGGAGGTCCTGTGATGGGCCGGAGACGAGACGCCGGCCGGCTTTGTGGGTCCTTCCGCGTCCACTGAATCGAGGCGCCGGGTACCTTCCGGCCCTGGCCCGGCCTTTGATCGACCTTCGCTACAAAATCGTCCGAACGACTTCGATCGTGACACCTCCATTGGAATTCCACACGGAAAATCGGGATGCGTTTTACGACCGTAACTATGCCTGCTGCCACGACCGAAACCGTCGTTGAAGTCATACCCACGAAGCCGCTCGTAAGTCTCACCCGGTAATAAATAACACGATGGTAAAATATCGTGATAAACAAAGACGCTAACCGTGAGAATTATGTCCAGATTATTGGCCAGGGGGACTGGATTAGAGTGGTGGAGTAAGCACCATCATAACATATTCCTCACGTCGAGGGTATCGCAAGAAGGGTCTAACAAAAAATATAGGAAAGAATATAAAGACCCCAACGGCAACATCCGGACATGGGAGTCGGCCGAGCGCGTTACGCGGCCTGAGGGTTGCGATATTGACGGCGTGAGCGTCGTAGCTATCGTCGAAAACGATAATCGTAGGTGTCACGACCACCTATCTCAAGATCTTAGAACTAATCGCGCGTGCAGGTCCGGAGGTTGTTCTGCAGAAGCAGTACCGCCCGGCCCTAGAACGAGTGGTCATCGAACTACCTGCTGGCCTGGTAGATGAGGGCGAGACTCCCGAGCAGGCCGCGATCCGCGAACTCGAGGAAGAAACGGGGTACGTTGCCAAGGTCGAGGACATATCGCCCGTCATGTTCAACGGTATGTGTTGCGAAATGAGCCCACACTTTCCTACCCCTCCTAACTGTTTTCTAGACCCCGGTTTCTGCAACACGAACCTGCGCATGGTACATGTCACGTTGGACATGGATCGGGTCGAGAACAAGGATCCGAAGCCCAAACCGAAGGAGGACGAGTTCATCGAGGTGTTTCGTGTGCCGCTAGCCGACCTGTGGGATGAGTGCGTCAAGTTCGAAGCGAAAGGGTACGCTATCGACGCGGGGGTAGCGAGCCTGGCTGAAGGGATCAAAATCGCTACAAAGTTTAACCTCTGAACTTGAGTTGCAGCCGGGTAGACGCCCACCTGCCCTCGGAAAAGACCGAGTTGTACTATGGTTTTAGCTTGTACGATAAACCAGGCTGGGAATAGAGCATACCATACTGATACCACAATCCATCGCCCTTTATATCTTGCCCTCCTTCCTCAACCCCTCCCACAACGCCACGGCCGCGAGAGCTTTCGCATCTCTCGCGCCTTCCTTCCACAAGTCTTTCATCTTGACCAGCTTTAACGTGATTTTCTCCCCCTCGTCCCTCAACCCGGTCAACTTGCCGGTCCACTCGCCCAATTGGGCCCTTGGCACCCTCCGCTCATGCAGAAAGATCGGAATGTACTCATCACACCCCCCAGCACTGGGATATACTGCTTTCGGCAACGGCAACGGCAACGACCCATCCGTATCGCCCTTCTGTTCCCCTTCCCCCTCCAGAGCCAACTCACTCAAGTTGACCAACTCCCCCTCTTTTATCACAATCCCCAATTCCTCCTCTATTTCCTTCGCCGCTTGCCCCGCAAAATTACCCCCATCATCCACCATCCCAGCCGGCAACTCCACAAACGCCAGACTCCCCGCGGCCACCCGCGGCTGGACGGTCAGCAGCACATATCGCTCATCATCAACAACATAATCTCCACCCGACCCAGACCCAGCAGACACATCATCCGGCACCAGCACGACTAACATCGCAACCGACGGTCCACGCAAGAATACCGCGCCCGGGAGTTTCTCGCCGGCGCTGTTGGATATGGAGGTGGTCAGTTTGACGAACCCGAGGCGTTGGCTGCCGAAGAGGTCGAAGGCTTGGACGGTGATGGATTGGAGGGTGTAAGGGTCGGTGTGGAAGGGGTGTTGTGGGGATGTCTGTTGGGTGGAGAGGGAGTGGTCGAGGGTTTTGAACCAGGCCTAAGGGGGGAGGGGGCAACGAGGGTTTGTTAGTTTATGGCGTGGAGCTTATCCTTCTTCTTTTCCTCCTGTCCGTGAGCTTGGGCAGGCTAGGTGCTCTTTCACATTACGGGGAACTCACATTGAAAGGAGGGAAGGCGAGAAGTTGGGTTTGAGAGAGGCCTGCAGGAAGAGTTACTGGGGTTTTGGTGTCGGGGTGGTGAAAAATGGTGGTCGACATTTTGCGCGGGGCAATCTGAGCGAGAGGCGACAATGAGAAGAATGAAAAGTTGGGTTGAGGGATCCAGGCCCGGATTGCAGTTCGGCTTTGGTAAAGTGCGCCGAGCAGAATGGGCATAATGAGAATGGGGATCAGCCAGTCTCGCGTGCCTCGCATCCCGGGAGAAAGAGTGTTCCGGCTGTGGGTTTGTTGACAGTTTGGGGGCTGGTTGACGTCAACGCCCGAAAAGGTGGCCGGCAGGCACGAGTGTCTGGGAATCTTGGCAGCTCAGATGGCCACCTGGCCCGACTCTTGGCTGAGGGAAAGACTCGGCTTGAGCCTCGATTTGACGATTCAGTTTATTGCGTAGGCTATGTGTTGCAAGTGCACACGGGGATTTTATCTCGATTTTAATGGCGTCGTCAAACCGAATTGTCAACCTTGTCCGGTGCGGGCCGCCGAAGCAGCTTCAGCTAGGTGGCCTGACGCTTGCTGTGGAGCTTCGTTTAGTGACGGGACCCCAGTCATCGCCAACAACTTCTCCACAAGTGTCGTGAGAATGAAAGTCATGACGTTTGATAGTTCAGCCCGAGTGACGTCAAAGGATATGGCAGCGGTTTATAAACCTCCTCATCTCGGAAATGATGGATCTTTAACACGTCCCATTGAAACATATCAAATTGAACGGCTCAACGTACATAGTGAAACACAACCTAATAATTACGCCACACACAACAGCACTACACATCCACCATGCCTCGCCAAGGAAACGGACAGAGCGATAACGCCATTGAAGCAGGCCACAACATCATCCACGGCGCGGGCCAAGAAAAGGTACGGCCTACCACCATATTATTATATTCCCTGGTTCCCCCCTACACCCTCGTTCAGCGATCTTTCAGCTCCTGCCATGTCTGTAACGCTGTGTCACTAACATCCATCCACCAGTCCACCCATGTCGATCGCGCGGACAAGACTGCACCTCTTCCAGAGCTCTCTAAGGGCGCGGGTCTCGAGAACCTCCCAGCGAGTGGGGGGACAAGCAAGGGAAAGGATCAGGGCGGGAGGGGGAGCACTAACTGAGGTTGTGTGAATCACACAAGAAACGAGTGCTTTAGTTAATTATAACTCTGGTTTTGGTGGGAACTGTGGAATCACTGGATCGATCGTCGTGTTAAAAAAATAAAGTACCTACTTTTCCTTTTTTGGGGACATGAGGAGTGGCAATTATAGTATAGCTGAGCCTTTCATGCCTCTTTATTTTCTTTCCCTAAAATGGAATATAACTATCACGATCCGTTGATTATCTAATTAGGTCAGGTAATCCGCGTATAGGGGGTTCGGGAATTGACCGAATGCTTTGGGTTGGTGGATGTCAAGAAGCGTGATAAGGGCGGCAAAACGGCCCTGCATCTGGTCGCTACAGGAACTGAAGGTTCTCAAGCCGATCGGAACGATATTGCGAGGTATCTGATCGAGGAACTCAAAGCAAACAAAAATGAACGGGATGCGCGGGGGCGGACGCCACTGCATTTTGCCGCTAGAGCAGGAAACTTGATGCTCGTGGACTATTCAGTCCAGGAAGCGAAAGCGGACCCGTATATCAAGACTACGAGGCACGAAACCCCCGTGCATCTAGCCGCGCGGGGAGGGTACGTGGATGTTGTCCGTTATTTTGTGGAAAGGGCTGGTTTCGAGGGCAACGACACATCAGAGTGGGAAGGAACCCTACTTCACCTGCTGCGTTTGGCCTGCGGTGAGAGGTGGCCCAGCTCTTTTCCATATACTTCTCGAACGCCCAAAACTATGCAGCTGGTTACAGGAGAGGGGACCTCGTTGGATCAATCCACCAAGGAACACAGTGATGAAACTGTTCAACTCGTTGATTATCTCATAAAGCGGGCTGGAGCTGACGTGAACCATGTCACCTAGGACGGGGGGTACCTTTCCAGAAATTCCCCGTTGGCCTTCGCAAGCCAAAGCGGACATGAGGCCCTCATCTAAACCTCATCGAGAAAGTCGGTGCGCACACCCACGAGATGAAAGACCAACTCACTAGAGCGTTGCAGGCCGCAGCCTGAGGGGGACATATAGGAGTCGTCGCGTGTCTCATTGAGAAAGTCGGCGTGGATGCCGGGGAAGAGGACAGTTGGGGTGAGACAGCTTTATGTCGGGCAGCCTCGAGGGGACATCAGGCCGTTGTAAAGTACCTTATGGCGCGAACTGGAGCCAGCGGCAGCGGGGAGAGCGATTGTGCCACCCCAGCAGCATTCCATGCGGCATGCCATGCGGCCTCCGGGGGACACATCGGTCTCATCAAGTATCTCATTGAGTGGGTTCGAGTGAGTGGTAACGGAAGGACGGGCATGGGAGGACGTTAGTAAGCCTGGCAGCCTCAGACGGCCATGAGGACGTCGTCAGGTACCTCGTTGAACAAGCTGAGGCGGACACCAACATACAAGACAAGGAGGGCAATACGGCATTGCACCGGATTATCACAAACAGGTCCGACGGGTACTTAAGCTCAGTTAATGGAAAAGACGCATATATACAGAGCAAGCGGTACACCAGGTCCGAGTGGGAAATGGGGCGCATTGTTCGGTACCTCATTGAGGAGGCTGGTGCCGATGTCAACATCCAAAACAACAACGGAGACGATGTATTAGCGGTCGCCAATGATTGGCAAAGGGATTTCATAACGGTGTGCCTGGACAATAAGAGACTGGGAATAAAGCGTGCTGTGGGCGAGCATGAAGGGTTGGCGAAATTCATGTTCGCGCAGCGCAGGCCTAATGAGTTGCGGAGGGAGTTCTATTACGATTAGTGATAGGTTGGGCTGCGAAAGGCTTTTTGCGTTGCCGAATTCATTGCGCAAGGGAGGTTGAGCCTTCAGTTGTAATTATATTAGATTTTGGAGTGATTACTTGACTCTTGGATGGTGGCAACAAGGTAACTAGATTGAAAGGACCTAGGGGGCTTATATCAAATCGAACTTTTAATTTCCGTGACGGCACGAACACTTTAGTCTCTCGATGCTCATGACAACGGAAGCCAACCTCATGGTGATGAAGGCTCTGTGCGGTATTGTAATGTGTTTCGAACCGCACGACGTTTTTGTCCCCAACTATAGCTAGACGGCATGCTGTCTAGCTGGACTAAGTACTGACTTCGCGACACCTTCTCGTATAAACTCCGTAGATAGGTAGTTCGGGAAAAAGCGGAATTAGATGATGATGCATCACATTACAAAGAAGAAGTGGGGGTAGCACCCGTTCACTCGGGTATTACCGTATTATACTACAACGGTTGAAACGACGATCGAAAAACGACAACGACATGAGTAATCATGGGGGCATTGAAGGCGGTATGACGCATTTGGAGAAAGCTAGCAACCACTGTAGCTGTGGGATACAATAAACGGAAGGCACAGTGATCCAAACACCATGATGTTGACCTACCAGTTAGGCCAGGAAATTAACATGAGAATTAGAGCTCGACGTTATGTTGTATGCCATTGTAGCCTGCCCAGTAGCAAAGATATGTGGCGAAAGTTGCGACTTCCGTAATTGATCATGAAGGGCCGCTGGTCTAGTGGTATGATTCTCGCTTAGGGCTCACCCTACGGCAACGTTTGCGAGAGGTCCCGGGTTCAATCCCCGGGTGGCCCCGATCAAGATCTTTATTTTGCAAGTCGTGAATCCCCATCACTGTACATTTCAGCAATGATTTCTGGCAGATAGGGTTATTTTTATCCCATTACAGGAATGACTTGTAGATTGACGAGGGGGCGGTGCGCGATAAGACTCCTTTCTTAGCACTTGGCCAACACCAGGATGTTTCACAATCACCCCTGGAAAGCAGCCATCACATTCTGACACGTTGAATACCTAGCTTTGCGGTCGGGTCAGGGGTTACGATAGGCTCTGAGGGTCCGAATGAATTCGCGGGGTTTCATGACGGTGGTCGGATTCCGTTATTTTCAACCCTACCTTGACTCTGTTTCTGTCCGAGTCATGACAGTGGGGCAATACGGGAAACTTAACATGTTAACTCTTTAGTTTGAACAGAGTCCAGCGCATGAATGAGAGAAGGGCGGGAAAACGATGACGCCTAGAGATGAGCACATCCAACTTTTTAGACGGGAGAAGAACTCAACAAATATCGACGGACACTGCCGGCAGCGGGCGTCTTTGACTGAATAGATCATGACGTGACTTATATACACTAGTTCAGGGCAACAACAAAAGTTGCCGGTGCTTCGCAAGAAAATGGGAAAGCAACCAAGACTCAAAAATGGAACCAAGAAATCAAACTGGGAAAAGCAGAACTGAAGACGCAAATAACCTAATATCCCAAGCCACCCACACTCTTGGATGCCACGCTAACAAGCCCCATCATACACCCCTTACACCTGGCCACCAACCAGCTGCCGCAGCGCATCAAGCAACGCACGACAAGTAGTCCCCGCAGCACATGAGGCATCAGCTCCCGTACCAGCTCCCTCCCCCGTCCCCAATTCTCCAGCAGCAGTACCCCCCTCACCAGCACCTTCACCAGCACCGCCAGCAGAAGCAGGATCAGGCACAAAGAAAGCCCACTCGCCAACCATGTTGGTCACAGACAGGCTGAGCTCTTTTTCCTCAGCCTCAAACTCGAATTCGCCCTCGCCAAAGACGAAGGAGTTGGCTTCGGGGCAGAAACGGCCGACTTGGCCTGCGGAGATGTCGGTTGTGCCTATTTGGGGGGGGAAGGGGTTAGTTTCCGCTTATCTTTGTTTCATCGGGGGTGGGGGTATGGGTGACGTTGTTGTAGGAAGTGGGTATTGTTATGAAGAAGTGCGAGGTGGCAGTGTGTAAAACGAGTATGCATAAAAAAACAGAAACTCACTCTCAGCATTCTGGATGTAGTCAATCTTCTGCAGCGTCAGGCCCTGCGCGCCGGCCGCACCCCCGCTCAACTCAACGATATACGAGACCGGCTCGAGGGCGACAAAACCTGCCGGGGCCGCGGCCGGCGTCGGGTTTTCAGTGACGCGCAGCTGACGGCCCTCTTGGTTCTGGAACTCGACTTCGAGGGCACCATTGGTCTGGGAGGGTGTTAGTTATTTAATTACCTGCTGGTAGTGGATAGCAATAGGATAGGAATGGGGGGATGATGATAGACTTACGCCAGGAGGAAAGACGGTATCGGTCTTGATGTCACCACCGCCGAGGGTGATGACCGTTCCGAACTGGCCTTGCTGCTCGATCTCATTCTCCTCGGCCCCGGCTTCACCCTCGGCGGCACCTCCCGCTTCTCCCGCTCCGGCAGCCCCACCTACGGTGGTGTTGGCCGCAACCTTTCCGATCTCGGGTGGTGCGGGGAGGGCGAGGATGGAGAGAACCTGGGCGGAGAAAAGGAGGCTGGTGGAGAGCTTCATGATGATAGGCGGGCGTGTTGTTGGGGGTGGGATGGGATATAAGGGAAGATATAGTACAACAAGACTTTATAAACTCCAAGGATAGGAAGTGAAGACACGAGCCAAGACGCCGAGAGAAGAGAATAACACGAATAATGATCTTGTCATCACCGGCCGAGAGGATCGACGACATCGTTCATCTTATACATCGCATTCCCCAAGCCAACAACTCTCCCCCTTTCCCTGAGAAAAGTCTGTCAGACCCCGTACCAAGACATTTAGAAACCAGGGCATGTTTAGACGACACCTTGGCCACTCCCCAAGCAACTCATCACTTTACTCTCTCACCGGAACTCGGCATCATCACTTCTCTGCATCGCCACTTCTCCCTGTCTCTAAATCTGTCGTCAACTTGGGCATGCATACTCCACCACCTTAGAAGGCTAGACTTGGTTTTACTATGAAGGCGAGGACAGGAGTTACCCCGCCAAGGTTTCTACACGTCGCTCTTCGGTGGTTCGTCGTGTAGCGAGGGTTTCGTGTGAGGGTTGACGCGACTCTTGGACTCTTGGGTTCACAGCCGAGGATAGAGACTGCGTGTGGATGCTAGCGAATAGCAAGCACTTCCTCGCTGTGTATCTACCTAGGGTAGCCAAGTTGGGCTAGGCCCTTGTAGGCCGGTGTTCTGGAATGGGGATAGGTGAGACGAAGAACAATTTCTTTCCCTGAGGGGACTAAAGTGAGTAGCTCGACACGCGAGCAGTTGCTATATTCGGCCGATTGGAAACAGCAACGCAAAAGTCAGGGGTTAGGGGTTCATGACGAGAGTACAAGTTCGGAAGCCCGGCACGGCCATGCACCATGGATAGCCACAACTGGGCGTTACAGCAAGGCACGGCACTTCAATGTAGGCAGTTGACTTTGGCTACTGGCTGCTGTGAGGACTTGATGCGGCGCTCTTGCATCCCTGTCCATCTGATACCAGCCAAGCCCGGCCAAGCCAACTGGTTGGAAGGGTTGAAACTGCAGTGTGGGAGTTGTGTATGGACAATCTTGGCTCGGGAATTTACTTTATACACTGCAGCATCCCTGCTTGAGTTTATCCGCCCGTGAGGGCGAATAAAATTTTCCGTACGCCGTCTCTCTCGTGGGATCTCGGATATCTCGGAGTTCGGGCGGTTATCATCTGAACTTGCCGGGGATCATAACGAGTGTGGCAGTGCCAAAATGATGGTTCTGTGTCCTGACTCATGAAGGACGCAGTTTGTCCATTGGGTTAATATGAGAGGATAGGAGGACTGATGGACACGGTGTGACTTGATGCTATTTTAGTTATTCCGTGTAAAAGGTTAGGTTTCAATTATGAACGGGTACGCTTCCGCACCGAGAACGTGATTGTCATCGCGCACGTGGCCCTACCAGAAAAAGACGTGCCGAGTGCACAATTCCTTAGATGGGTCGCTGGCGCTTGCCCGAAGTAGAGAGCGGACAGAATGCTCCTTGGAATAGTGTTTAAGGTGGCGAATGGCACTCGGCTGAAGTTTTGTTTGTTTCGTGCTTCCAATTTCTTGGCTGACCAGGCTGGCGCAACAAGATCTGATAACGCGGTTCTACCTTCCTTCTCGGAACGTGGCTCGGCACCACTTACCTTCATTGTACTGAGTCTTGCAGGAGGATTCCTTATCTGGAGAGTCAGCAGTGCAAAAAGGAAAGTAAAAAAGAGAATATGGAGCAATCCCTAGGCGCTCTCCTAAACTTTCAACTCTCATAATCGGTCCCCACATTGTCGACATGCCATCCTAAAGGCAGAACGGAAAATATTTAAAATAGCAACAGAGTGTCAAACCGGAGAAAGAAAAAGCACCGTCCATCTCGCATGATCTCCGCAAAATGGCTCCATTCCTCGCCTCGTTAGATAATCAATTATCTGATCAAACCTCAAAACCCTCTCCATCATTTCCGGCAAGTGGTCGCGTGCCCATGAAGAACGCCTCGACGTCAGCGCCGAGAAGCGCCCCACAGCCCTGCAACAGCCGCCTGTCCCAGGGGGTCTCAGCGCTGGGCCTATCACAACCCACAACGCAACGCTTCCCCCACACGGGCCACACGGCTGCTGCAATTTAAGTTTCTGCCCCCTGTACTCGCCCCGGCATCTCCCCTGCATCTGATCGACGTCGAACGACAACCAAAGACTTCGGGACGGCTTCTCCTTTCTTCGTACCAAACATGGCAGCTGCTCGCATGTCTGGATCTGGGCCATGGCGCTTGGCAACGTGCTTGGCGGCTGTGTAGTGTCTCAGTTTGGTTCTGCGCTGAGACTCAGCGGGTTGTGAAGTTGGGCGAGACCGGGGGGGGGAAAAAATGGAGAAAAAACCATCGAGGTAAGGAACTGCGGGTAACCCTGGAGAATGTGAACCGGGCAACACAAGGGTCTGAGGCAAGAGACGGGGCTGGTGGCTCGGTGGTGTTTCCAGTATGAGTGTGTTTCCAGTGAGCGAGTTTGGACTGTTCCCGTCCTGGACCCTGACTTTCGACTGGGTTTCTCACTTTGTAAGGCCGACTTTATTACCTTCCTTGGCGCCACTCTCGTAGGCCGAAGATCATTTAGTTCGTCGCTCTGTTTTGCTTCTTTCTTTCACTTCACTTCTTTTCGAACGGGGCAGCTGGGCTGCAATTTCGGGGTTTCCTTGTCAAAATCGTTTGATACGAACTTCGTATAATCACGCTTCCTACCCGGACAGGATCTTCTTCGACCTTATCTTTCTTCTAGCATCACAATATTCTTGCTACATGCCGAGGAAGACAATATTGAGACTACGATGAGGACAACCGGGCCCGCCGTCCGCCGGCGCAATCATGCCTGGTTACAGATGAGAAGCCGCGAGAGGCACGATAGGCAACTAGCGGAACGCCAAAAACTGGTCGATGACACCTCAGACGACGGCGACGTCTCGGACACCGAATCTGTCAGCTCGCTCGACTCTCTCGATTCCCTGGGCTCCTTGGACTCGCTCGAATCGTCCAACGACGGCAACAACAACAACCAGCCTACGCCCACCACAAAGCCATCTGTGGGCGTCGGCGTTGGTCTGGAAGCGAAACCGTCAGTCACCGTCTCCGCCTCTGCAAGCCCGTCAGTGGCTGCTTCTCTGACCGCCCGAGACCGGACAGGCCAATGGATCGACTCTCTTCCAGTACCACGGGCCGAAATCTCCGCCGGCGTGAAGGTCGGGGCGGGCGAGCCCGACCCGGAGAGTGCGTCAGACTCTGACTCGGTGAGTGATGGAATCGAGTCCGATGGCATTGAATCGGATGATGGCGACTCCGCGAGTGAAGACGAGAGCAGCGCTCCGCCGGCCGTTGGGACACCACCACCAGCCGCAGTAGTCCCACCTCCACCTGCCATCACGTCGTCTGCTTCGTCATCCACGATCCACGCGTCCACGCCCCAAGTTGTTTCTACAACAAAGGCGTCCAGCTCTCATGCTACTTCAGCACCAGTTACGACCAGCAGCACGAGCAGTACCCGGGCTACCAGCACTGTTGCGACCTCGTCTCACCCTGGGGTGAGCATGGTCCCTATTCCTACTCCGATACAGAGCAGCACCAGCAAAAGTTCAACCCTCGAGGACCTTATAACCTCCCTCGCCAGCACCTCGACTCAGCCTCCTGTCGCAGTGGTAACCGATTCGCCGTCGAGTACCGTGCCCTTGGCCGGTGGAAATCGAGATGAAGAGACTGGAACTGCAGTCAGCACGCCGAGTAGCCAGCCCGAAATGAACGGCCCTGCGATAGACAGCCCACCGTCGAGTAAGATGAGCGGGGGCCAGGTGGCCGGTGTGACGATTGGCGTTCTCTGTATGTTTTCCTCCCCCCCCTCAAAATTAGGTCTCCAACTAACACAACACTAGCCTTCGCCGGCCTCATCTTCACAGCCATCCTGTTCTGGTTCAAACGTCGTCGCAGCCGCGGTCTCCCCTTCTTCCCACAACGCCGATTCCGCCTCCGCGATAATGACGACGGCCCCTCGCCTCCTCCCATGAGTCGTGCCATAGGTACCGGCCCAGGCTCCGGCCCAGGCATCGAAGGACAAGGCGGCGCAGCCTTCGTCACAGGTCCGCTCCCCGGCACCGTTGGCGGTTACAACGCGGCCAAGACCAACACCCAAATCATGGACGACCTAATGCGAGCCGCCTACGCGTCTAATAACGGCACTAACGATATGGAGGGCGCATATTACGCTCCACCCGCGGCAGCCAAGACCCGGCAGCCGTCACAACAACAACAAGAGTCAGAGCAAGGAGACGAAGAGTCAGCCAACATATTCATCGACCGACAAGCCTACGCCGCACTGACACACCACCCACCCACGCCACGCGTACAACCACAACAACAACCCCAAATCCAACAGACCCAACAACCCCGGCCAACATCCTACGACCCCCCACCAACCCCCGGCTCCCCCAAAAAACCAGTCATGCGCTGGCTCAACAGCGTGATGACCCCTACACAGCCCAACGGGCCCGAGATCCCACCCACACCAGCCATGCCCCAGTCTGCCGCCGGGGCGCCGCGCATCCCTTCATTACCTATGCCTCCTGCTGTCACGATGGCGAGTAACGGGGGGAGGGCGGCCGAGGCGCCAAGGCCGGCGTATTTTGGACGGGATACTATGACTACTGATACGACGGGGACTAGTGTTAGGTGGTTTGGGTGATTATTTTGGGTTATTTATATGTATGTATTTGAAAGATAGGTAGTGGGTGAATCTAAGCGGAATCTTGTTTCCAGCTTTCTTGTTGTATCGTCGCTTGTTCGGGAGCCGTGCTAGCCGTAAACACGTTATTTTCGCGACTTAGTTAGAAACGGATGCCCTGTATCACAAATTGTGCGTCTCTCCACCATGGGGGGGTCTTCAATCCCAGAATGGAATTCTAGTTTGGTGGGGTGTTGTCGATTGGAAGTGTGAGATTATTGTAAATACACTGTACCTACTGCATGCAGTGTCTCTAGCGTGTTGAGATCCTGCGGGGCTTGCTGGTTTGATCATTTGATGTCTTGAAAACTCTCACTGTGCATTCTTTCAACGTTCAACTCGCGCCAGACTCACCGAACACATCCAAACCCATCGTCCCATTACTTTGTACAACGCCACTCGCCCACCATGCCTCAGGTCATTTACGAACTTGACTCCTCCATCGCCGCATTCTTTTCAGACTCGGGAACATCTGCAACAAGACAGCAATGCGATGAATTTGCCAGAAACCAGTTCGGTGAGGATATTCGCCCAGTTCCGCTCCAGGGCGTGACCAGTTACACTGTAACAGCAGGGCCTATCACGATCGTTCAGTTCCGGGAGCAGGGCAGCTCGTTGAATGAGGGGATGATGGCGTTAGCTAAGGCTGTTCATGGAGATGTCGTGACTGGGTGTGTTTCTCATGGGCTTATTGGTGGATCGTCGTCGTATTCTGAAGGAAAGGAAGATGCCAATGCACTCGCTCTGTACTCGATGGACAAGCTCCCGGGAGAGAACTATATCTTTATACGTGCTTCTTTGGCGGAGAGTTTACCACTCCAGCTGGCTACTGTAGAAAGTCTGGCGAGGTCCGTTAATACCATCTGATTCTCCCCTTTGAAACCTGCTAATATTACCTACTCAATAAAAAGGTTCTTTGCCCAGTCCTGGCTAAACGGGCGAACAACAGACCCAGACCAAGTCTCTACCGCCATCAACAACTGCACCAAGCTATTCCACCACCTCTCCGAAACCCTCCCCTCCCGCTTCCAACCATCCATCTCCCAATTACCAAAACTTCTTAACTCACTCCGTTCCGGGGAACACCCAGTGGTCCTCACCCACGGCGACCTCAACGAGATGAACATCCTCGTCGACCCCGTCACCGGCAAGATCACAAGTGTTGTCGACTGGGCCGAGGCTAGCTTCCTGCCGTTTGGGTTCGCGCTGTACGCACTGGATAATTGCCTCGGAAATATGGGCGAGAATGGGTGGGAGTATTTTGATAATGCCGACCAGCTGAGAAAGGGGTTTTGGGATACCTTTGATAGGTTGGTTGGGGGGCTCTCTGAGTCTGTGATGGAATCTATTCGCTTGGCGAGAGTGGCTGGGTTGTTTATTCGGTATGGCATAGCGTACGAGGAGAGATCGGGAGGGATGATGGTAGGGAATCGAGATGATTCGTATCTTGATGCACTTGTTTTGGGTCAAGGGACCGGCCAGCCCAGCGCAGACCAAGGTAGTGGTAGTTTAAGTATAGCTGAATGACGAGAGCAAGGTGGAAAGACAAGATGTAATTACAGGAAGTCGTGTAGTTATTCGTCTGTTCAACGCAATTTTATTATTGACGAAAGTAACTAACAATAGTTAGTAAAAGTGATTGAAAACATCAAACAGCTCACTGCCCACTTCCTCCCGTGAGGTTGTAGTACACGATTATGTTTTGTTCAGAATTAGATGTATTTACGATATTTATAACAAGTAGCAAGTCTGATGACGAGTAATTGGGTGGATATATTGACTTAATATAAGCTGTTTGGTTAGTGATTGACTCTCTGCTCTATCAGCGATTCTCTTACAATCAAGACTTGAGAAACACCTGTAGTTGTGGTCCTTTTCTTTCTTTTTCAGATGGTTTGTCATTCAGCAAAGCTTCGGACATTCTCATGAGCTTTAATTCTGACGAGAAGGGCTCTACTGATTAATGGGACGAGGATGAGTGTAACCTCGGCCGTTCAGTTCCCCGCATTCTAACGTCATCCACAACTTCACCCCACCAACAACCTTCGATCCAGCATCACGTCCCAAAGCGAAACCAATTTCAGTAAAATCTCCCCATCATCGCAACCCGCCAACAGAAAACCTTCAACAACTTACCTCCCCAAATACTAAACACCACAACAACACCCCAAAAAGAAAACAATGTCCACCCCCGACACCACAATCCACCCCCACCCCACAGGCGCAGCCGCCTCTCTCGCCTCAGCCCACGCCAACCCAGTCGATCCCCAATCCTATTCCACCCCCGGCCTGCGTCTCTACGGCGGCTGGTTCTGCCCCTTCGTCCAACGCTCCTGGATCGTCCTAGCCGAAAAACAGATCCCGTACCAGTATGTGGAAATCAACCCGTACCGGAAAGAGGCCGAGTTCTTGCGGTTGAATCCGAGGGGGTTGGTGCCTACTTTGGCTGTTGTTACCACCACAGAGCAGGATGGATCTGGTGGGGGGAGGAATGAGAAGGAACAGTCGCTGGGTGAAAGCGCGGTGATTTGTGAGTATTTGGACGAGCAATTTGCTGATGAGGGGGTTTATGGACCGCGGCTGTTGCCTGCCGAGAGTGAGGGTGTGGAAGCGGTGTTTGAGAGAGCACGGTGTCGGTTGTGGATCAATCACATCGCCACGCGGATTGTGCCGGCGTTTTATCGGCTGTTGCAGCATACGGAGGAGAAAGTGTATACCATTGAGGAGGCTAGGCGGGAGTTGCTGAAGGGGCTGAGGGAGTTTGCGGCGGAGATGGTGCGGACGGGAAGGAAAGGGCCGTGGTTTTTGGGGGGGAGGTTTAGTCTGGTGGATGTTATGTTGGCGCCGTGGGCGAAGAGGCTGTTTTTAATTGATCATTATAAGCCGGGCGGTGTGGGGATTCCGGGGAAGGGTGAGAGGAAAGAAGAGGAAGAGGGGGCGTGGGCGAGGTGGGATGAGTGGTTTGCGGCGGTTGTGGAGAGGGAGAGTGTCAAGGCGACGTGGAGTGAGGAGGAGAAGTACATTGAGGTGTATAAACGGTATGCCGAGGATACTACGCAGTCTGAGGTCGGGCAGGCTACGAGGAAGGGAAGGGGGTTGCCTTGATTTTGGGTTTGGAACAGACCAAACCAGGTTGAAATGACGAGATATCTACACATTAAGACAAATTCATCCAACAACAGCCCACAACCACCCATCGTAGCTCTTGTCGCTCACCGTCTGGATAACCACCGAATCCACCCCAGGCTCCTTCCCAGCCTTCTCCACCACCTCACGAGCCCCCAGGACCATCACATCGGTCGTATCCGAATCTGCCAATTTCCCCTGCCGAACCACATTATCAACGCAGATCACCGCGTTCGGCCTCACCATATCCTTCGCCAGCCTCAAATAATTCCAGTTATTCGGCTTATCCGCATCAATAAAAACAAACCCAAACCGTTCCCGCTTGCCCGCTTTCACCTCCTCCCTCAACCGCGCCAGCACATCCACACCAGCACCATGGATAACCTCCACCCGATCCGCCAACCCAGCCGCTTCAATATTCCTCCGCGCCACCTCAACGTGCTTTGCCTCGTACTCCACCGTAACAAGCCGCAGCTGCGGGTTCTCACTCGCCAGCCAAATGGCCGAGTACCCGCCTAGCGTGCCGACCTCCAGCGCGTGGGTTACGCCCGACGCGCGGCAGTGCAACGCGAGGAATTTGCCTTGCACCGGGGAGACGGAGATATCTGGGAGGCCGGCGGCTCGGGAGCCCGCGACGGCGTCCTGGAGGGCCTTGGTGTTGGGCCGGGAGGGAGGGTGGGAGTGGGGGAAGGTGTAGTCGTCGACGTCACCCCAGAGGGGGTTGTATTGGTCGCTGTTCCAGACGTTTCGGGCTGTCATGGTGTCTGATGTTTGGGAGCTTTGGGTTGGGGGGTGGGTTTGACGTGGTGGAGGTAGTGCTTTCTTGGGCAGATGATGTATGCTACCAACTGAAGAGCGAGGAAAGATTTTGAGCTGGAGTAGTTGGGTATTCATACTCGATTATATACCTAAGTGGGATCAACTCTCTAGCGTATTGCGCAACCGACTTTACTACCGTGAATATGTGGGACATTTTCCTCCGAGATCGCCGAGGGTCCGCTGGGTGACCCGCTCGTTTCCTACTCGTCGGTTGGTGGTTTCAGAATCTTACACCATGTCTGCCCAAGAATGGAGTTATCGGTCTCCGACATTCCTAAAATTAGTGAATCGTGCCATCTCTCAACATAAGTGATCGCTCTCTTGCTGATCAGCACTCACATGAGAGAAGGACCAACAACACCGATAAAACCGAGCGAGGATTGTGTGTGTTCCGGCCTTGGGCGACTTTCACCCCCGGCTTGGCGGTCATGTTGGGAATAAGGCAGGAGTCAGAGCTCGGAGTTCCGCGCTGCGGTGAAAGTGATATAATTTGTTGTGGTTCAGCACAATAAAGGGTTGTTTACCCCGATGGGATTGATAGGAGCCTTGTTAGGTTAGAGAAATGTAATTAACACAAAACCTGGGGCGAATTGACCAAGCAGTTGATTGGGTATGCAGGGCAGTCCGTCCTCATCTCGATGCGTTGGTCTTGGTGAGACAGACGAACGTTCGGTGTGAGCAATGGTATGAGCGGTGTATCGAGAAGGGAAAACGAGGTCAAATATTTCCGATGTCCATCCCCGTTTCTGAGACACGGTACCTAGGTAGTTACGTACGCTGAGTCATGGACCTTTCGGGCGACATCGTTTGCTCCAAGCTTGCTTGGGTGGGTTCTGAACCGAGTGTTCACTGTTGTGGGTGCTGTAGGTGATCGTCGACACAGTTTGGTAGGTGGTTGTTATTGCTTCAGATCGGAGAGACTGTAAGCTCAGCGTGAGGAGCTGCTCTAAAGTGCCCTCGGCCATTCGCTCGGGGTCGAGTTAGTTGGCAAAGACGGCCAAGCTTCTGCCTGGCGAGACTTCCCCTATCTTAGCCCGGCATTCTCGGCGGTATGAGGTCGAACTCGGCCGTGCCGAATTTGAGTATTAATTAAGGCGTATTTAGGATCGGGTTAATTAAGTGCCACGGCGTTTCGCCGAGGAGACTTCCATAATTATTTGCGCAGTTGCGAATTTTCCGTGATCCCGATTCGTGACGACGTGGTAGAGTCGCGCCAGGTCTCATCCTCCACGGATGTATCGTGGAAGGGGATCTCGTTGGCTTTTTGTTGAAATTGAAGTAACCTCGGCCATTTCTTGAAAAGTGAGGGGCGAGGATCAAATCATTAATTACCTATGGTCAACGTCTGCCGATAGTGACGAGGTAGGGCGGTGCTATAGCTGTTCGGTCCAACCCAATCCGCACGCGTGGCCTGTTTTTCTGCGATGTAGGGAGAATGCAGCCTCGATTGCTGTCAGGGCGTACATCCTTAGGAAACATTTTGGGGAAAGAAAGGAGTGCAGGCCTGTTTATCCAGGAGCGAGAGGGCGGTAGTGAGGCAACCCGCCCTGGCTTTTGGCGCAGATACCGGCGCTTAAAACACAAGTGCATTCCCGACTGAACTCGACCGTCCCCTTCAACTGTTCTTCAAACAACACACACATCTGCACCCATATTCCCCTCTCCATTCCAGATGTCTTCGCCCACGCACGCACAGCGTCAGCTGGCATCAACGACTAGACAGTCAGTTGACAGCACTACCACAGATGGTGTGCATCCGCCTCTCAACTGGAATAGCCCCGACGACAATGGCGGATCCAGCCGTCTTAACCCCAAACCCGACGAGGGTATGGACACCCAAGAAGAACGGGAGATGCCACAGCGCTCATATTATGCACGCGTGTTGGGCACGCACATATCGGTTTCGCCGATAGACGTTCCCGACACGTATGATCCTGACGGGTGGGTACCAGGGACGCCTGAGCCAGAGCCGTATGATCCTGAAACGTATGCGGCTTGGGGTCGGAAACACCTCGGCGAGGAATGGTATCAGCTACGGAAGGCCATGCTCCAGGAAAGGAATATCTACCTTCGTTCCGACTGGGTTTACTCTGAGCGTCAGCAAGATCTTAGGGTGATGGAACACAAATAGTAGGGCGGCCGTTAAGACCAGCACGTCACGTAGGGATGTCTGATGAACCCTGGAAACGATTATGGTCTCGACTCTCCAAGGTCTTGCCGCGTGTCCAGCCGTCCAGCACCGCTCCCCTATTTCGTGAAGCCTGGGAAAGATTGGGATATGCACGGGAGAGCTCCCGCTGGAGTGAGGAAGAATACCAATTCAACAAAATATTCCTCAAAGAGGACCTCATCGATTGCGCCAGGGCACATCACGAAACCCAGGAAGGTGACATACAACGTGAGAAAGAGCGGGAGGAAATAGCAAAGGTACGGTATGAGCCGGGCACTCTCATCGAGTCAGACGAGTACGAACGTCGAATGACGGACTTCAGGCTTCGAAGGGAGGGTTGGGTACAGGAGCAGTTCGATGCTAGGGATCGAGCAGCGGTTGCGAAGGCTCAGAAACGTGGACCTGAGCTTGAGAGAGAGTTGAACACGCCACCGAAAACCCAAGAAGAAATGAATTTGAGATTCCGCCTCTGCGACCTTCAGAAAATCAGTCGCGAGGAGCAGGACCGGTTGGCCCGCATGTATGGCTTCTTCGAACGGCCGCCAATCAACCCCCCTTTCTTTGGTACCCCACTGGAGAAGAGGTCGCCGCCGAGGGACCAAGAAGAAATGGACCAGCTGTTTCGCCTCTGGACTTGGAGACTCAACCGCATGGAGCAGGATGAATTGGCTCATGTATGGCTTCAACCCGAAGCAAGCTGACACGGATAGACAACCGACAAAGAATACTCCGGCTCGCGGCAGACAACGCAGGACATACCACAAAGAACGGGAAAGTCGAAGGATCGCGGGACAGCTGCCGGAGTTTGGGTTGCTTGGTGGAACACAGCCACTCTACGATGCTGCATCACAACCTTTGAATAATACGCCCAAAGCGAACAGCGCCGGTGCTCGCCCCCGCCAGCTGTCGATACAGCTGACAGGCAAAGGCGCAAAACCTCAGGGGATTTCAAAGAGGAGGAATGTAAGGTTAGGCCACTTCAAAAAGTCGGGGAGAATATTGAGGCGCCAAGTCTACGGGCACGAGCGCAGAAGAATAGATTATGGGCGAAGAATAATGTGTGTCAAGGACTCTGGGCGAAGTACCTTAGGGTTGAATTTCGAGGATGAGAATTAATTAGTAATCGAGCAACGGCACAATCACTTGAACGATGAAACCCGTCCTATAATCTTCTGAACAGGTTCTTTGTGGATTCCGGTGTCACTCCCAATTCCCGTTCTCGATTTTACCGTTAACCGGAGCATCAATCTTAGAGTGAACCGGATTGTAGACTCTGTTGGTCGAGGTATCAACCCCAGTATCAATCGGCTTCTCCGGTCATGCCGTCCATCATTCACCACTGCATCTGGCCGGTTGGCTGGGACGGGTTGGCTGGAGTGTAGGGCTTTGGAGAGAGGAGGTCGGTGAATGTTACGACTTTTGTGCGGTCACTGTGGTGTTTTTTATGTGGGTGCAAATGAGGAGACACAGTGAAGGGCATGTTGAAGTGCGGTGATCAGAAGGGTTAACCAGGTACCAGATAGGCACATCAAGAACCGCAAAAAATGGGAAGCTTTGTGAATAAATCCAGGCTAAAGAGTTGTGGCAGGAAATGACGGTCTGTTACAGCTCCGTTAAGCAACGCTGGTTTCATGCTACAGCTAAATGAGACCATGGAAAACTTGTCAGATTATTGTCGTATTATGAGTCATCGATTGCCATGGCTTGCATTATTTGTAAATAACAAGTTTCGATTTAAACAGAATTGACATTGGTTCAAAGTTTGTCAGGCAATAATTACCCCGACTTTGTGAAAGCGCTTTTTTCTGTGGTTTGGCTGTTGCCAAACGTAATCTGAACGAACAATACTAAATCCATATGGCTCATTGATCAGCAAACATACGTAGGTAATTAGCTTGACAATTATCCATGACAACGATATCGGTTATCGCAAGCGTACCAGCCTCAAAAACGGGCCGTGACATTTGTGTTTTACATGTTCGAGCGGTAAAACTGAACTGTGCCTCAACTCTCACAGCAAACATCAAATGTTGACCACGACACCAAACTCTATATGTAGTTGGTATAACACATGCCAAAAGGCAACCGCGGAAATCATCAAATCCGTAGTAAAACTAGCTAGCCCGTCCCATCCGTCTTTGTCTTTGCGTTGTCGCTGGTGTTTGCCGAAGAATACTGATCCCCAACACCAGCCAAAGCTTCGTTCTCCGAAGCGATTCCAGCTTCATCAGTTTTCGCCGTCTGGGCCTCACTACCTGCTGTTTGGGTAGTACCCTTAACAGAACCGACAACTGGCTCTTTCTCTCCTCCCTCACGCTTCACACTCCCTTCCTCGTCCCCAATATGCAGCGCCTGATCCACCTCATCCGCCAACTTGCTCACCTCGTCCTGTCTCTTCGCCACCCTCTTCGCCGCGCCCTGCAACTGCCTCTCAGCCTCCTCATCACCCACCAACTCCCGCCACGTCTTCTCCAGCTCGTCCCGCCACCCCAACTCATCCGCCAGCCGCCGCACCCCGCCATCACAGTCCCCCAACACCATGACATCATCCGCCTGCGTCCCAAACGACCCGACCCGCTCCAGGTTGAACAACACACGCGGGATGTCCTCATTCACCATATCCGGCAACCCCGCAAACGGGTGGACCTGCAGACTGGTGCCCATAACCAGCACCAAATCAGCCTCCTTCACAGCCGACATACGGTCGAAAAACGCCCGCGGCAACGGTTCCCCAAAGAACACGATATCCGGCTTCACCAGCCCACCACACACCCCGTCATCGGCCCTCGGCCCATCCCACGCGGCCTTCTCCTCCCCATCCAACCCCGCCCCGCCAAGTCCCCCCGACGCCTCTGCCTCCCTATCACCAGTCCTCTCCGCCTCGCACCTCGGCACCTCCCCCCTCTCCACAAACCCCCTCATCTTCCCCTCATCAAACAAAACCTTACAATCCACACACCTCTGACTCGCAAAACTCCCATGCGCCTCCACAATCCGGTCCCCCGGCACGCCCCCCGCACGCTCCAAGCAATCAATATTCTGCGTGAACAGCGCATGCAGCAGGCCCTTGCGGGCAAGCAGGGCGAGAAACACGTGCGAGATGGTGGGGCGGTAACGCGCGCCTGGGTAGAGTTCGCGCGCGAGTACGTAGAAGGGCCGTGGGTTTTGCCGGAAGAAGGTTAGGTCGAAGACGGCTTCGGGTTCGGGGAGGTTGAGGGCTGCGAGGTTGGCGTAGAGGCCTGTGTCGGGGGAGCGGAAGTCGGGGACTGACAGGAGTTATTAGTTTGACACAGATTCTGAGGGAGATGGACGGGGAAAGGAAGAGGAACGTACTGCCAGCGGCGGTGGAAATACCCGCGCCCGTCATGACCACAATGCGGCGCGCCCGGCCAGACTTGATGAGATCGGCGACGGCCGGCAGGGTGCGCTCCTGCAGGGTTAGAGGCGGCGTATCCTCTGTGACCTGGGACTGTTCCTGGCCCATCTTGCGGTTCTTTTTCTTTCCCTTGTTGCTGTGTTTGCCCTTGCTGTTTTTGGTTGACTTTTTCTTTCCACCGCCTGGCGTTTTGCCCTGAACGGAAAAGTCGTCAAAGCCGCCCGAGAAACTGTCGAAATTGTCGAATTCGTCGTTGAATTCGTGGGAGGTTAAATGCTGGCCCTGGCGTGGGCGTGGCCCTGATGTGTGTCGGCGGCCTATCTTGACGAGGATGCGGCGGGGCCGGTGAGTGATGTGACGATAGTGATAGTGACGGTGAGTGATGGATGCTCGCTGGCACTCGGCGAGGGGCACGCCGCACGACACAGAAAGAGATCCCGGCAGTCCGATAATTGGGGCCAAGGTGTGAGCAAGTCGGAATTGGCTGGTCTGTCAGGATCCTTACTTGTGCGTCGTGAGTGAGTCAAGTTGGTAATCGGAAAGGGGTTGTGGTTGCGAAGTGAGATGAAGAATGGATCTTCAACGCTCACATGAATGCACAAGCCATGAAGGATTCATCAGTCGATTGGGTAATGGTGTGTCAGGGTCAGGGGCGGCCCGCTTTCTTGGTGGGGTTTCCCTGCTTGGAGGATAACATGAAACTACAGGGTTAGGGTTTTATTCACACTATCCTGCAACATTTGTTAAACTCTCCCCCTGAAAGAGGATGAGAGTTGGGAACAGTTCCTCGACATCCGTAAATTTCACGATATAGCCAGGTAGGTAGCCTGCATAATACGGTGAGGGGTAAGATGAGTGGTCAGGGAGAATTAATAAGTCTCAACAACATTAAGATCTAATTACTGTCCACGATAGCCCATGCCAAACAATATATCGCCGTATGGATGTTGATGACAACGTCATGGTCGACCAGGTTTGAATCGATCGTCCATCCTTGTCAACAATTGTTAAGAAATACAAGCTCAGAAGACAGGGAAAAATCCTGTCGATAAACAAACAAGGAAACGGCTGCCAGCTGATGTCGATTGAGCAACATACTTGCATGATTTAGATCAATAATTATGCAATCCAGCAACTCTATACCTCAAACATATGAAATTAAATAGCTTGCCTGACTCAATCCGAGAACTAACTTAACTCCGCTCAAGGACGAGTGGTGGCCTGTGTTTGCAACTCATATCGGTGCTATGGTTGTCGCAAACAGAGTTCTGCAGGGTGAACAGGGTGCTTACAAGCGTTTTCTGAGCATATTTTGATAGCGAGGAGTAAGGAAAGGGACATGGGACGATATGCGGCCGGCTACCTATCTATGATGATTGCGTGACGAATAAGCCCCAACGTTGGCAAACATGAACAAACAGATGGGCCGGACGTACGGCCAGACGAAGCAGAGTGTGATTGATATTCCAGATTCCAGATATGTTCCTCTGTTCTTGGGAATAGAACTTGGGAGATTGGGAAGTACATATAGCCGTGGCAATGTCCAAGAGTCTAGAATACGACGGCCCTTCATAAAGCGAGACCTAAGATGATTTACACACCTGAGTACAAACGGCTGGTATTGCTAGGCCGGCTCGTCCTGAATTGTATTGTAGGATTTGCTGTCTCAAACATGCGTTTGTTGCTATGGGACATGAATCTATTTGTTCAAGATTTCTGTGGTTTGGTTTATCATGTTGGTAGCCAGACTCAAACACAAGCAGGAAACGTTGCTCCGGGGGGGTTCTCAAATATCATTCTTTTGTGATTTGAACCGTCTAAAACTCTGGTATTAAAGTGGCGTTGTTCCGCCCTCTCTATGCCGACATACCTCCCTCTTGATGTAAACAATCACTCGGCTTTTGCGGTTTCAGTGTTTCCCTCAGCGCTATCAGCTCGACACGACCTATATACCCTGGGAATCATTGCAACCAAAGCTACTCCATTTGTTCTGATCATTTGTTCAGTGAACAGCCCTCGTCGACATGGACCGCTCTGGCGCCAGACACGCTCAACACAGCCGTCATGTTTGCTTCCCCTTTGATCCCGCGAGGTGTCATTCGGGATAGTATTTAAACACCGCCTCTCCCATATTTACCCCAACTTTTCTTCACATTCCATCCTAACCAACCCAACCCATCATCTTGACACAGCATCTCAAGCACGCCGAACCAAGTCAGGATGGATGACATCACCTTCCTTCAGCAACTTGCTAGAAGCAACAGCTCGTACAACGAAGGTATCCCGGGCGAGTTATCCGACCCCTTTGTTGACTCGGATCCTTCGCCGTCACCACAACCGGCACCCACTCCCGCGAGCATCAAATATGCTCCCGTGTTAGACAGGGGCGATGGGTTTGAGTCAGAGCCCATCGTTAGCAAGCACTTCCCCAAGCCCCCCAGCCTCCAGTCGGTACCCACCCAAACCCACGAAAACAACGCGGCCACCAACACCAATGACAGCAACCGTGTCAAGCTCCCGGTTTACATCACCGCCCTAATCACGGCACGGTCTCAGCCAACGGTCGCTCTCACCACTCAAAAGCCCATTTTCTTCCGAGAAGAGTTCGGCGATGAGACCGACACCGACGAGAACAACAGCGACTCGGACGGAGGGTATCTCCCGCCCCGCGGGAGAGCCCTTATGAACCCCAGCTCTATCCCTAGCCCCACCTCAGATCCAAACACCGGCAACGGCACAGGCTCAAGCTCGCGGGACTCCGACTACGATGCCGGATCGGAAGACAACAACGAGTGGGAGGAGGAGTTGGGTGGGGGGGGTTACAACGGCAGTGTGGGATCGAAATCGGACTCCCTGCTGGTGATCGAGGGCGAAGACCAAGAAGAGCGCGAGGATGGCAAACCCAAGGCCAAGTCCCGAAAGAGGTGCGGTCTCATCCGCTGCCTCAAGAGGAATTTCACCAGGTCCATCAAAACCTGGAACACCTTCGTCCGTCGATTCCAGTCAAAAGGAAAGCCAACATGAGTTCCAGCCCAACCACGGCAACACGATCGATCATCTATAGCCCCATTATCAACACCCCCCCGCGACTTGAGCGGTAGCACCATCATCGCCGACAAGTCCGCCAGCCCCGTCTCGCTCTCCTCTCTTATCCCCCTCACCGGGTCGTGCCGCCCCTCTCCAGGGTGAAGAAGCCCACGAACGCCAACTTGGTCGGTCGGGAAGAATGAAGAGATGGCCGAGGTAAAGGGGACCGTAGGGATGCTCGGCGTGCCGACCGAGCCAATGGGCCCAGCGCCGGGCCACCAGTGCATGCTAGCACTAGCACCAGCACATGAAACTGAGATCAGAGCAGGGCCCAACCGGAATCTGTTTCCACATACAACCAACCAGCCTTCTCGGAGCTAGTTGGTACTTGCCCTTGTCCAGCTGCAGTGGCATTCTCAAGCTGGACACCGAATCCTTCACAGTCACAGCCATCAGCTTGACAATGTACCGCCCGACTCAGAAACGGCCCACCTCCCCGGTGAACAGGCCAAGTGGAACATCCTCTGGAACAGCCAGCTCAGCCCAGCAAGGTCGTCGGGCGATTTGCAGAAGGGGCGGAAATACCACGACGGAGCCTATATATACCTTGACTACTTCGGTACGGGCAGTGCGGCCGCCGGGCACGAAAGACCAGAGGAGGATGGGCACGAAAGAAGGGGCGATTTTCCCCTGGCACAGCGGCCAGTGGGACAGTTTCCGACCACCGGGGCGGCGATTCAGCCGCCTAGTATGGCGTGAAGTCTTTGTGAAAAGGAGTCAAATTGACCAGACACACAAAGCATACCACAGAGCCAGCCGGGAAGCTCGCAGATGATGCAAAAAAGGAATATGAGCGTTTGAAACGATTGTTTTCTCGCCGCGTCGCTTTCCCAAGTCCAAATCCTCATGATATGCCCTAATCCACATTCTACAGCAACAACCCCCTCGGAGGACCGGTAGCATGTGGATGTTCGCTGCGGAAGTGTGGCAGCATCTGGCGTGCGTTGTGAAAGTCTGGCGCTGAGTACCATCTCGGGTCCTCGTCCCAATAACAAAAGAAATCCCAACCAATATGCCCATCCGCTTGGGTTGTCGGATCATCTGGCGATGCTTCCGAATGCGCAGTCACTTGACATTCGGGTCCTGAGGGTGCTTGGCTAGGGAATATCTATCTCTTGTCTTTTAATATTTGGTATTTGATTTTGGGTCCCGGTTCGGATTCGGGAGGGGCTTGGGAGGATAGATCGGGGATTTCCTTGGTTGGAGTTCATGTTTGCCTTTTTTTATGTTGGGGTGAGGATAGCGATGGGGTACATAGACGGTGCGTAGCGTGGTTTGGCATTAGCTTTTGATGATACCCTGGGTAAGAGTACCTACCTAGACTTAAACAATATAATAATGAATGGATGTCTTGGGACCTGAGCAACGGCATCTGATTGTGCCACAGTATAAAAGGGTCCTACTTGCCGTCGCAATTGACGATTGTCTTTTGCGACAGATTGTGAACATAACAGCGAAGCGTTCCAAGTCTTAACATGAAAACATAATTTCCTAACTTGTTAATTACCCAAGTTAAGGTACAGAAAGATGAAAGGGAAGGGAAATACACTGATCGTACAATCTACATCTGATACATATCTCATCAAACTTCATCCTCCTTGACATGCCTCCCTCTCTTGACCTTCCCAAACATCTTGATATGTAGCAAAAGCGTTTCCCGCGTATACCGCAGATTCAGCCCCTCTTCCGTCTTACACCCGGGACATGGAAACCCCCACTCGGCTGACACAGCCTCTCCAGACCTGCGCAGCACGGGCACGCGAACCACCGCCGCATACCATAGCGCCTTCTCCCGCCTGACGACCTCCTCGTCCCGGCCCCGGCGCACGAGTATCCCCTGTTCCCATTCCATCGACGAGCAACGCAAGTAATCGAACAAGACTCTGATCAACTCGTCCATACCTCCGCTTGCCACACCCGCCGCGCGGACGACAGTCTCCAGGTCGACCATTTCCTCCCAGCCTTCAATTGATCCCCCCTCGCTGTCCCCCGCCCCAAACGTGACCAGTCCGTCACTGGTATTGTTCCTACTCACAGCCCCATATGTTCCTGGAAGAACCCTCATCCGCCCCGGTAACGTCCCGAATGTCGCCCGGGGCAACCCGATCAACCGCCCGGCCATCGCCGCGGTGACCGGCACAAAGTAACGTCCAGGGAATCGAGTGTCGGGCTTGTGGAAGGCCGGGCTGATATCCCCCCACGACGCGATGCAGGCGATGCAGATCCGATGGCCTGTCGGTAGGTAGAAAAAGGTGCCGAGGGCGAGGGAGCAGCCTTCGCACCGGGGGTCGTGTAGCGTGGCGACGATGGCGCGGACGGGGGGGGAGCAGAGGCGGCGAGGCTGCAGGATCGAGCCGGCTCCCCCGCTATTGTCCTTCTCACTGGGGGTGGGTGCGGACGCAGCATGATACGCCCGTCCCAGATTTGCTGCGTGCCGGCAGAGGATCCGATACTCAGGCAGCGAGTCCACTACGTCGGCGGCCCGTCGGTTCAGCCCGCGGAAATGTGCCATGCTCTGGATGTCACAGCACCGCAGGATCATGTGGAGAACCTCCACGGGGATGCCAGCCATCGCGCCCAGGTCGACGGTCGGCGGCTGTCGCGGAGGGGCAGCTGTGGTCTCGGTTTTGTTGGCGTTCCCGGGAGCGGTGGGCGGTGCTACGGGGACGTTGTCGTCCAGCGTATAAGCCACTTTGGGCCAGAGGTCGGCGGTGGCTCGGCCCGTGAGGGCGGACACAGATGTACTAGATGCGGTCGACATGGTGTCCGAGATCTTGTAAAGCCCCGCGTGTGGGCAAGTTTGGTGTGTAATAAAAGGCAATATCACCAAGTGATGACTGCAGATGAGAATATGAACTCCGAGTCTTGACTTGTGAATGTTGAAAGATAGATGTTGAATTTGGAAATCAGCTCCTAGAATAAACCGGGGGGTCAGTACTTTAATACTTTCTCAGCAAGGCGGGTTCACCATTGAATCTCTCCCATCGGGAACGTCCAGACGACATTCTGCATGCGCTTGGACCCTTATATCTCAGTTATTTGAGTTTGTGCACGAGGAAGCTGCAACGAACAGAACGTTAGGTGTGGTTTGACCTTCCCTAAGGGTAAGTGCAGTCAGCACATTGATCGCAGCTCCCCGGTTCAAGGCTCAATGTGGCGGTGCTATGACTGGACTACATACGTATGGATTGTAGCGTTGCATTATGCCAGGCATGCTTATGCTTAAACCTTCTGGTAATTATGACGCAGATCCATCGTCGAAATCTACACTACCATAGTGCGCGTAGGGGTGTTCTCGAAACAGGCTCATAAACATTTCAACTTTTCAAGTCCTCAAGACGGTCCTTTAACGGTTTTGCGTTTCAAAAGAATCACTGCTATCGTTTCAAAGTGGGTGGTTCTTTCCTGGTTAGTAGACTTGAATAACTGAGGGAGTCATTTCCTCGCGAAAGAGTATTTTCAAGTAAAGATTAATTACATACCTAAGGAAGGAACAAGTGAACCATGGCAGTTATAAAATTCTTTCAAAATAGGATATTTGGATTGTGGAATTGTTAACTTCAGGGGAAATGCTTCCCACCATATGAAAAACACCGTGGAAAGCGAGATCGTGGCTTAATTAATTAATGACCAGGGATGACAACATCCACATGCTACGATAAACGGTCGCCAAACTTGGCTGTGATCCATGGGATGTGAAAATTACCTACCGTCTTGCAGCTGGTTCACCACAGGCAAATGCACCACACACTTCCCAAAAACGTTCAACAAGTAAGTTCACAGTGGAGACTCAAGAACGGAACAAAAACGGTCTCACATCGCAAGGTTACCAACCCGCATCGCATTGGAACCGAATTCTACCTAATCAAGTAATTAAGCGAAATTCAAAACAGCACCAAGGCTTGCTCGAGAAACTACATGTCAAGATCAACATATCCGTCGCCGGGACCCATACGCCGCTGTGTTCAACCGCATCTCAACCTTCCTTTCATCCCTCTAAGCCTCTACCACCCCCAGACCCAGCCACGATCCCCACAGCACAGAACCCCATGCCCAAGGCGACTAGAAATCAGCTCGATAACTAATTATCACCAAACAAGCAGTTACAAGTTACACCCGCAGGTTCCAGATTTAAATTGGTATGACAGTAATAACACCCACGTTGTTCAACACATCGCTCATGATCACAAATTTCAACAAAAAAAATACAACACAACAACACCATGTAACAAGCCGCAAAAAAGGCCACAAAAAGACCAAGCGTGTATGCTTTCTCGCTCTCCCCAGAATACCCCATGTTCCATCTCATCCCCTCTCACTCCCCGAACTCTCATTTCATGTATCAATCACACCCCTCATGTATCCCGCTTGCTTATATTTACTTTACTTTACTTAATACCCCAACACGGTCAACTTCCAAGCCATCACGTCCCCTCGAGCACAATATGACAAAAGAAACCCAGTTAAGGACTGAAGATAGAATGGAAAAGGAAAGAAAACATTCAAGTAGTCTGTGGTTCAAGTGGGGATGGAAAGAAGACCCAGAAAAAGAGGGAAAAATACACCATGGAGAAGGAAACAAGAGAAGAAGAAGAAGAAAAAAACATCCCATGCCCAGTTAGTTGTCGTTCCAATTCCATACCAAGTAAAACAGAAAGAAGAGTATTAAGCCTCCGGTCGACGGTAGTAGTAGTTTGGTTATGCGTGCTGTGGTGTGTTTGTGTGTGTGTTAGTTAGTTTAGTTATGGTATCCTTCATCGTCGTCATATCGAAAGAATAAGAAGCCGAAGAACCCCGAAGCCATCGCCTTCGCCGCCAAGATCATGCCCCGTCCATTGCGCCCTTGCTAATGCCGCGCCGCGCCGACCGAATTCGAGAGAAAGAGTAATGTACCAACCACAGCCGCTGGCCGCTGAGAACCCATGCATTTATTTTGTTATGGTATCATGTGTGCTGTTCATCATATCAGAACAGCCCAACTAACGGTCCAGCCTCGACTGCGGCTGCCAGCCGTTCAGGTACGCCATCAAGCCCATCCCGAACAGGACCACGCCAACCATGGACGCGTACGGCAACGTGTGTATTAGCGTGCCGTCTTGCGGCTGCTGTTGTTGCAGCTGCTGTTGTTGTTGCCCCTTGACTGCCAGCACCCCTCCATTAGGTTTGATGGTGTTAGCCCGGGATGGGGCAGCGGGGACATCGGACTCGTCTTCGTCGTCGGTCTCGACTGTTGCTGGGACGCCCTTGGGGTGGCCGTTGGTGTACAACGTTGGCTTTTCGGAGTTCCTCTTCTCCAGGCTGAGCGCGCGCCGTCGGCTCCTCGATTCGGACCTCGCTCTCCTCTCGGCTTCTCGCTTCCTGTCGTCTTCGTCACGCTGCCGTATCTGGATCACCATCTCGGCTAGCGTCTTGCGGTCGGCGTCACGCTCCGCCTCGGCTTTCTCTGCGCGCACCCGGAATGCCTCGAGCTGCTCCCGTAAGCTGCTCATTTCCAAAGCCATGGAATCAAGACGTGCTTGGGATGCCGCCGCGAGTGCTTCGGCCTTGCCTGCTTCAGACGAAGATGCGTCTTCCGCGGCCACGTCTCGCATCTTAACGTCGGGGGCAGCGGGCTGGTCGGCCGGGGAGTCGAAGGCACTGTCGAGCTCGGAATGGCCGTTAACCAAATGCGGGGCGTCGGCAGAGCCGTTCATCTTGGAATGGTTGGTCTCCCCCATCTTCTGCATCATGCCCTCCGCAAACAACCGTGCTTCCCGCTCCCTGTTTAACAACTCCTCAAGATCCCGGACTCTTGCCGAGTGGTTGTCGAGTTCCTTCTTGGCGCTGTTCAACGCTTCTGTAAGGATAAAGATCTGGTTCACATTGCTGTCCTGGCGAACCGGGGAACCGGTTGTAATTTTGGGCCGCTCTGTTGTGCCTCGCTTTAGCGAGGGTACGTCCGAGGCCCGGGCATCTGGCTTCTCAGGAAGTGGCTGCGATGGCGGCGGCGCGGGGGGTTCGGAGAATCGTGTTTTCCCGCCATCGGACCTGAAGGAAATGTTGCCATTGGGTATATGTGCCTTTGGCGGATCAGGCACTTCAGGTTTCTCTGAGTTCTTGATGTCCTCCTTAGATAGGAGGGCGCTAATGAACTGGTTGGTTCGCGCGAGATCCTGGTTTTGTAACCTCGCATTGCGCATCTCAGACTGTATCATCGTTTAATCAGTATCCACGGGTGCTGTGGCTAAGCGGGAAAGGACCTACGTGAAGTTTCTTGACGATATGTTCCGTCGTGACAGTTGTGACTGGGTTCATCCAAAACTGTCGCTGTTGCTGGCCTCCGTTGAGCTGTCCTCCCATGTTCCCTGGCATCATACGGTTATTCCCCCCAATCCCGGGTTGGCTGCCGGCTCGCCCTCGGAATGGGGAGACGCCGCCGAGGGGAAGCATAATGGCGCTGTTCGAAGGGTCCAGATCGCCAAAGTTCATGTCAAGCACGTTGTTGCTGGGCGACATGAAGCCGGCGTGCTCGACCTTGGCGGCCACTTTGTGATGAACCACCGTTTTCTGGTCTTCGCTGACAATATCAATTCCGAGCTCGAGGTGATCTTGAGTTTGAAGTTCGTGTGGCTCTGACTCTCGGTTTTCTGGAGACAGCCGAGTGCCATTGACAAACGTCCCGTTGGACGACTTGACGTCTCGAATCCAGATCTTGCCGTTGCTGTCCGCCCATATCTCAGCGTGCTGCCGCGACAGCACCTTACTGTCGAAGTAGCCGTTGACTGGTGTCGGTACAGTCTTGGCGTTTGTCTGGCGCCCAATCCGGAGCGTGTCGGGATAGTAGGGAACTGAAATGGTCTTGCGCTCAAAACTCCCGTTCAACGACAGCAGGTATAGCACCGGCTGGCGTCCTGAGCCCATGGCTTCTGCACCCGGACGGCCGAGGCCGTTTTGGCCCGCCGGCTGGGCCTGGTTCGACAACAAAGACTGCTGCTGGTGGCCATTGATGCCGTTCGTGGTGGGCGCGCGACCGGACGTACCCCTCGAGAAATCGGTGGGCCCATCGGTTTTGCCGTTCGCCCACGGACCTTTTGCGGCCGGTCGCTTACGGGCAGCGGGATTCGACCACCCGTCACCGTTGGCACCCGGCATCGCGGAACCGTTTGGCTGCGAGCCGGGATTGGATGTGACGGTCGATGTCGACGAGTTGGAGGTCGTCGACGACACAGATGATGAAGAATTTGTTCGTTGGAGGGACTTGCGCTGCGTGCTGAACATATTAAGTCCCCTGGCGTCATCGGAGGATGATGAGGTGAGCGTGGTCAACGACTGACCCCCATTAATCCATCCTGGCCGATTGAGATTCGAGAAGCTCGGCGGGTTTGCGACGGCCGTCATGAGGAAGGCGCGCTAGGGGAAGGGAGATGCGCTTCAGGATGGCCGAGGGCAATGGGAAGGTTGTTAGCGAGCCGAAGTCGACGATGGCGTATCTCTTTGGCGATCTGTCGCATGCGTGTTTCGCTCAGGGTTAGGGGAGGTGCCGTGCAGATACGACGACACCGACGGTGATGTCTCTATTTTGCTGTCCGAGTCCTTGCCCAAGGGGGGCCCCACACTCGAGCGAGTGCAAGAGAATCGTCGTGTGTGCGGCGACTTGTTGGTGGAGTGGGCAAAGATTAGCGTTGACGCCCGGGGGCGCTCGCTGGTCAAAACTTTGGTTGGCAATTGCGAGAAAAGGGAGCGCGCCACAGCGATCGCGGGACAGGAAAAATCGCGGGAAATCGCCGGCACACGGCGTGCCGATTGAACAAAACACGCACCTTACAAAGATGCAGAGTCGCGGTCGGTTTCGCGGGTGGTGGGCGCTGTCACGGATTGCAGCGACTCGAAGCGTTGAGGTTGTTGAATTTTGATGATTGTCCACTCCCCTTGAGTCGGGGCCATCGAAGCGCTTAGCGAGCGAGCGGACGGGACCAGCAGGTGGCCTGGGCGCGCCGCCGCTCCTGCTGCAACGCCCGCCTCTGACCCGCTCCGTCTGCATGCACCTGACAGGAGCAGCAGTTCCCGCCTTCTGATTTGCTGATTCCCCCAAGCAAACCGTGATGAAAACTGCAATGGCGCATCGCCTCCTTTGCAAAGGGCTATTATTTAACGCATAAGGGTATTCCAAAGAAATATCTCATTTCCTCTGTCTTTCATAGTAAGCCCAATGTGGCCCAACTATTCACGTCCGAAATCACCAGACGGGTGAAAATTGAGGTGTCACGTGAGCTCGTTGGGAAAGAACAGGTCGACATCAGAAAGGATGGTCCGTGCACATGGAGAATCATCACAGAAAAGTCGAACAAACTGATCTTAGCCAGGGAAGTGCAGAATGCTTTGGAGAGGCTGTGGGTCACTCTTATGCTTTAACTGCAGTAATAGCTTCTTTTGGAAGATATATCGCAAAATTCTAACTGTTTACAAAGTGTAAGCAGTTGAAAATATAACGCGTGATCAGTTGAACGCTGACTCTTTACTCCTTAAATGTAGTCCAATCCGGCCCCCAAGCAGCTGGAGCAGGCCACTGCGTCATGGAGAACTGGTCCGTGCGCCTGGAGTTCCCACCTCACGCCAAGTTGCCCACGGCAAGCTCACGGCCCCATTTTTGAAGCTCCATTTCCATCGTCGTTGTTGATTTACACCCGCAAGTGCGTGCACAAAGCACTCTTTCTCACGCCGGCCACAATCGCATAAACCACAAGCCCGGAGCTACCGCACATTCCTTACTACAATGCCGCCTCCTCCCAGTCATCCCGGCGGCGTCGGGCCGTCCAACTTTGACAAGTGTATGTTTGCGCCGGCCTACCGCAAAGTGGAGCGGGGGAGAAAAAGAATATGAAGCAAGAGCTAATTCGGTCACAGTCAAAATGGGCGCCATGATGGGTGGCAGTATGTCTCCTTGACTGACTGTGAACTCTAAGCCATGTGCTCTATAATAACCAAATCGTTTCCAACACAGCTGTCGGGACTATCATCGGCTTCATCTTCGGTACGCCCTACCCCGCCAACCGATAATTTCCCTCCCGACTAGGCTTCCGCAAACGATCATAGTTTAACACTCGTGCAGGGACTGTCAACATTTTTAGGTACGGCGCCGGGCCAAACGGTATCATGCGGACACTAGGACAATACATGCTGGGCTCTGGCGCGACATTCGGGTATGTGTAGTCCCCTTCCTGTGTGGGCGATGGTTCTCACTCCCATGCCCTCCCTCTCCTTAACGGCCGACTTCTGACCTCATGTACTCCTAGATTCTTCATGTCCATCGGTAGTGTTATCCGTTCCGATGCCTCACCCGCGATCCAAGAAGCCTACCTCCGTGCTCAGCGACGACCGATCATCATGGCCTCACGAGCCTTCCGCCCGGCCCAAGCACCGCGTCGCGACAATTGATATGCCGTGCCTCCCGAGGAGTTCGTTTGCGGATGCCAGGATATAGATTATTCCCACGGCCAATTTTGCGAGAGCGGTAAGCGGAAATGCTATCGATGTAATTGATATGAGTGTACGTACATTCAACTTGGCGGATTTGCCCTTCGGGTAGTCGGGTGGGTTCATTAGGGACGGCGTTTTTCGGAAGGGCAGAAAAAGAATATCTGACTGCAGCATGTCGTGTTTATACATACCAACTTCTTTCCACTCCCACGGATTCCTTCCCCCTCGTTCTTGTATGCAGCCTTCCAACCGTACTGCACTGCGCCCCTGATGATCCAACTCGCACAACATAGTGCTATTTTCCTTGACCGGTTCCCCATCCCCATCCCTCCCGCTTACCAACGACGTCTAACCCCCAACCCGGGCAGGAATAACCATCTCGTTTTCTTTTCGATGTACCTCCCGCAGTGCGTCCACACTCGTGGAATACGAAGCCTTTCGCAGCCCACTCTCGCAGCGTTACCCCTGCTCTGTGCTAAAGGAAGAAAGGTTAATCAAATTTGAGGTTGTACGACGCTACCCTCGGGCTTTTTTTCTTTGCCTTGCTTCGCTCGCCGTTCTACACAACAGCCCGGATCGCAATCACCGAAAGGTGAGACGGATCTACAGCCACGGGCTCTTTGACCGATTGTCTGAACCCGTGGCCCAAAGCTTTTGCCCCCCCCCCCCCCGGGTTGAGTTCCGTACCAAGGTGGCGTTGTCGCGTATCTTGTGTTGTTTTGCTGTTTCACCTTTGTTTTCCATTTTCGTCGTTATTTACTATTCACCAACGCGTCCCGGAACTGGCTAGAACGCGCCAGCTCCGTCCGAATACTTGATCCGTGAGCATCTTAGGTCATGTCATCTCATGACACATCTTCAGAGTTGTGCCCATGGCGGCACATCGGCGTCGGCTCGTTGCATAAAACCCAACCCGCCAAGCCGGTCTTCTCTTCCGGCCCTGGCATCGGGATGCTCCTCATGGAACGCGCCCTTGCATGAAGGCGTAGTGCACTTTTCTTTCGTTGGTGAGGCAAACCTGTGTTCTACAACTTGAAGCGTTGCCTAGCTAAAGTGTATGAGGTATCTGTGGGTTTGATGAATACGAGCGTAAGAGCTCTGATCTGGTCTCTCTTACGAAGCACACCGAATAAACCTTCACCAGCCTGCCTTCGCTTCCGTTCATTTATTGAGTTTTAGCACAATTGTGTACCTATCTACATAGTAGCCCTGTCCCGGCACCCGCGTTCCCGTTTCGACGGGAATCCCAGGAGCCGGGTGATGCAGCGTTCCGATGAGCTGAAAGGTGGCTCGACCCCGTCCGCCAGGATCCCAGTCCGGCGGAAAGTATGTCAGAGCTCGGCTTCTCGGATTGTTTATTAATTACTTCCCTGCTGTTCTACGTAACGTCTCAGAGCATAGGATGTGTGCGAGGGATTAGGCCCTCAGTCACGGATCTCGAAGTCGGGATTCGTTTTCTTTTGGGGGGGCTCTTCTTCCCGTGTATGTCATTGCGGCGAATAGTCTAGACGGGAGCGGGAAATCGGAATCATTAGTCCGGCGTGGGTTTTGTCCGACGTGGGTGACGAGTCATTGTTTAAGTTTTCGGGTCTTCGTTCGGATTTAGTTGGGTTGTATTATATTGTTTCTTGCTCTTTTATTCCTTCGTCGATGTTACATTCTCGTTTGGGGGCGTCACGGTTTAATAAGGATCGCCAGCTGTGCTCGGGTCACCTGTTGGTCGGGTGGCGCTGCGGTTAAGCGGTTCAGTCATTGGGGTGCGCTATCTATGTATGCATGTAGGTGTCTTTGGTGAACGAGGTCCACGCGTTGTTCAGCTCTCTATCTCCTCTCCGCTCAGGTACTTACATTCCATACCAACATAATCGTGTGCCCTGTGCCCCTGAGCACCGTCAACCTAAGCCGAGCGTATCGCCTGGGCCGCGGCCCGGGCCGGGCGTATTCATCACCCACTCCAACTCAGACTCGGCTTGCCAATGGTGCGTGAACAATACGTGTTACAGCCACTGGCGCTTTGGGGCTACCGGGCTTTGCACTTTCATCACCATCATCACATCCGGACTGTCTTAGCCGCCCCATCACGGCGTCACCTCGTCAGGACTTACTTGCTCTCGCTCTCGGCATTAGCTATGTAGCGAGCACCTAACGGACACCCAGTTGACGGAAGCAAACCCACGGGTCACAGGTAACGCGAGAATATATTCCGCTTGGAGAGATACAGAAAACGAAGGCACTTGCGTCTATCTCGGCCGGGTGGTGGGGTGAACTCGGACGCCGATCCCGCCGGGGCCAGTGGTTCCCTCGCGCTCTGGCGGTCGTCATGGCTGGCTGCGGTATCCCCCTTCACAGCAGGAGGCGTTGACAGGGATGGGGCGTGTGTTCTTCCGTGGCTAGCTGGCACGCGGCTATGTCTTTTCTTTTCTGGGAGATAGCGGGCGGATGGGAGTATAGTTCTCTTACCGGTCCTTTTTCTTCTTCGTACTCGCCTCCTCCTTCTTCCTTTGCTCGTCTCTTCTATTTGTTCAAATATCCCACTGTATTACTTCGGACCTGGAGGGAAACCTGCTTCCTCTTTTTACAAGCAGGTTGTGGATATTTGTTGTGTGTGTCCTTCCCTTTCCGTCGCTCGTTTGACCGGATGGTGTTGCAGTTTCTATTCCAGCCTCTCCTTCCTTTTATATTTTCCCTTCCTTTCACCCGCCCGCCATGGGCCTTCTAGACGGTCTCATAGCAGGCGTCGTTGGCAGCGTCCTGCCTAGGGTCCTCTACACGGCAGTGGCCACATTGGAACAGTCCAACACCAATGGGTGAGCTCCCTCCGCCATCTTTGCTGTACTGCTTTGAACCGGAATCCCCTCCTGACTTAACCCCTCCTAGACTATCGGTACTAGGCACATTATTTGCCCCCACCCTCCCCCCATTTCTCAGCGACGACCCAGCCCACGACCCATTCCCCTGGGGCGACCGCACCGACTCCGGCACCAACCCCTACCTCGAATACCCGCTAACCGGCGACGTCCGCCGCTACGAATTCGTCATCAGCCGGGGCGTGATCGCCCCCGACGGCTACGAGCGTGAAGTTCTCCTCGTCAACGGCGCCTACCCAGGCCCCCTGATCGAAGCCAACTGGGGCGACACCATCGTGGTCAAAGTGCACAACAACATCACGGGTCCGGACGAAGGCACGGCGATCCACTGGCATGGGTTCCTGCAGCACGAGACGCCCTGGGAGGACGGGGCGCCGGGTATCTCGCAGTGTCCGATTACGCCAAGGGGCACGTACCAGTATGAGTTTGTGGCGAGTTTGTATGGGACCAGTTGGTATCATGCGCATTACTCGGCGCAGTATACCGGGGGTATTGTTGGGCCGATTGTGGTGCATGGGCCGACGCATGAGAAGTATGATATTGACCTGGGACCGGTCATGTTGAGTGGTGAGTTTGCCTTCCATTCCCCTTTTGTAAAATAGGGGGTCAAAAAGGGTCAGGGATCATAGAAGGGAGAATAACCCCCCTGGACAAGCTGCTAACATGAGGAACAGACTGGTACCACAAAGAATACTTCGACATCGTCGAAGAAATGCTCGCCCCCCACGGCAACCCCAAAGTCTACTCGGACAACAACCTGATCAACGGCAAAATGCACTTCGACTGTTCCACCCTGCCCCCCAACGACACCCACCGCTGCACCAACAACGCCGGCCTCGCCCAATTCCGCTTCCACACCGGCAAAACCCACCGCCTGCGTCTCATCAACTCCGGCGGCGATGGCGTCCAGCGCTTCTCCATCGACGAGCACACCCTCACCGTCATCGCCGAAGACTTTGTCCCCGTCCAACCCTACAACACCACGGTAGTCACCCTCGGCGTGGGCCAGCGCGCCGACGTCCTCGTCACAGCCAACGCGAGCAAATCCCCCAACGCGACCTTCTGGATGCGCTCCAACCTGACGTCCTGCTCCCCAGCACACCAGCCCTACGCCGTCGCAGCGGTGCATTACGACCAGGCCAACACGTCGACCACGCCGGACAGTCGGGCGTGGGATGTGCCCGACCCGGAGAATTGCGCGAATGATCCGCTGGGAACGTCGGAACCGCTGTTTCCCATTCCGGTGCCGAAGCCGACGATGGTGGAGGAGATGGGGATTGAGTTGTTCCGGAATGAGTCGGATGTGGCGCTCTGGAGGTTTAATGGTGTGTCGATGCGGACGGATTATAATGCTCCGGTGATTTTGTTGGCGAATGATGGGGTGTTTCGGTATCCGGAGGAGTGGAATGTGGTGAATTGTCGGAATCATACCAAGATTCGGATTATCGTGAATAATAGGGGTGGGGGGTCGTATGTTTTCTTTTCTTTTTTTCCGCTTTTCCCCTTTCCCCTTTTTTCCCCTTTTCTCTACCCCGTTTCGAACCCCTTAGCGAGGCAACTCCAGCTAACAAATATAGCCACCCCATGCATCTCCACGGCCACAACTTCTACGTCCTCCACGAAGGCCACGGCGAATGGGACGGCACCATCGTGCGCCCGTCCAACCCGACCCGTCGAGACGTATACCTCGTCCGAGCCAACGGCCATCTAGTGATCCAATTCGACGGCGCGCCAGGTACACTTTTGTCTCCCTTACTCCCACTATCCCCGACAAACTATTCCAGAGTAAATCTTCTAACACTCTCCTAGGAGTCTGGGCCTTCCACTGCCACATCGCCTGGCATGCCTCGGGCGGCTTCCTCACCACGCTGATTGTGCGCCCCGACAAGGTGGAGCAGCTGGAGATCCCGCGGGACGTCGAAAAGACCTGTCGGTCCTGGGACTTGTGGTCCAAGTATAACATTGTTGACCAGATTGATAGTGGGACATAATGTCGTTTATGGGAGGGGGCCAAGGGGCAGGTATGGATGGAGGTAGGTATTATATTAGAATTGCATGGGGCAAGCAAGTAATGTAATATTGGTTATGGTGGAGGTCTAGAGGGGTGATGTTAATTCTGGGAAGGGGGAGCGCCGGTGTGGATAGCTTATGGGGTTTTAAGCTCCCGCTGGTAACAGTTGCGAGCGGGGATAGAGTTGTCTGTTTACTGTCAGTTCTATTTTTGAAGTATCCGCACATTGTTGTCTCGAGGCGGTGATGTAAAAGGAACAAAAACACCCATTAATTGCTCCATCTAAACTTGTCAATCCCGAGAAGGCAATCAACACAACAGACTGATCGTTCATACACTGAGCGAATTGTTAATTTATCCCAAAACACCCCTTAATGCAACCAATACATGCAACTAATCCCCCTATCATTTACAAACCCCCCTCACAATCTTCATCAAGCCATCCCAGCAAAACCCCCCTCCACACCAAAATCCAACCCCTTAAACCCATCCTCCACCACCCACGACCGGCCTTTCTCGGGCGTGTACAACGCCTCACACGCCCGCCCAACCACAAGCAGCCCCGGTGGCCGGCTCCCTTCCTGCTCGATCGCCTCGGCCACAAACCGCAGCGTCGTCCGGATCACCCGCTGGTCCGGACAACTCGCTCGCTCGATGACGGCACAGGGGGTTGTCAGTGGCCAGAGGGTTCTTCTCCTCCTCTCTGTTACTTCTTCTTCTTGTTGCTTTTCACCTTCTCCTGGCTGCTGCTGCTGCTGCTGCTGCTGCTGCTGCTGCTGCTGTTGTTGTTCTGCTTTCTCCTCAGCAGTGAATTCCGTCAACTCCCCCACCAACTCCCCAATCCGATGCAACGCCATCAAAAACACCACCGTCCGACTCCCCACAAACCCCGGCGGCCGCGGCGCCTTGCCCTTCTTCCCCGTCCCCGTACACACCAGCACCTGGTCCGCCACATCCCGCTGCGTCGGCGGAATCCCCGCAAACAGCGGCGCGCTCAAGCTACTCGTCACCCCCGGCAACACCACCACATCGTTACTCCCTACCAGCCCATGCGCCCGGAAAAAAGCCACTTCTTCCCCGCCTCGGCCGTAGATAAACGGATCTCCCTGCTTTAGACGCAGCACGGTTTTCCCGGCGCGCACGCCATCCAGCGCCTGCTGGAGGAGTTCCTCCTGTGCGCGGTCCGCGTTGCCGGGGAACTTGCGCGCGATGGACACCGGTGTGCGGCGCGGGATTAGGTCGAGTACCCCCGCGGGGACTAGTTTGTCTGCGAGGATGAGGTCGGCCGTTTGCATTGCTTTGTAAGTCGCGCGGGTAAGTAAGTCTGGATGGCCGGGCCCGCTGCCTGCGAGGATGACTCGGCCGGTGCGAGTTGGTGAAGGCGTTCCCGTCTTGTCGGATATCTGAGAACTACCACCACCACCAGGATACGACTTCAAAATCCCCTCCACATCCTCCTCTCCAATCTCCGCCAACCGCCTCAACGGCCAATACTCACACACCTGCGCCAACCACCGCATCCGTCTCGTCTTAGCCGCCTCACCACCATCATCATCATCATCCCCTTCCCGGACCAGCTTATTCAACCCCGCCGACTGCTCCGTCGAGTCATCCCCATCCCCCCCTCCAAGAAGACCCCCATCCAATCCCCCACCCCCATCCCCATCTACAATCCTCCTCCTCAACCCCCCCAACCGTTCCATCGCGCCCCCCAACCCAGCCGGCAATCCCGCAGCCACCTCCCTTCGAATCCTCCCCGCCAATTTACACCCTCTCCCATTCGTCGTGACACCAATCTGCAGCGGGCCATCGACATGCACGCTCAGCAAGCTAAAAGAACAGAGTGCGGGGGAGTCGACGATGTTGATGGGGATGCGGTGGCGGTTGCAGAGGGTTGAGAGGGAGACGGGGGTCCATGAGGAGGCTTCTGGGGGATTATCTGAGGGATCTGAGGGATCTGAGGGAGGGTTGGTGTGGCTGGTGACGAAGACGGCGTCAACGACGTGGTTGACTTCGGGCCGGCCGAGGGTGAAGAGGTCGTCTGGAGTGAAAGCGCGGGGGAGGTGGGTGAGTTGGGACGAGGCGATGAGGGAGGTTAGGCTGTAGTGGAGTTGATGTTGGTCGTTGTTTGATGGGATGGGTGAGATGAGGATTGGTTTGGCGCCGGCTGCGAGAGAGGATGATGCGCGTGCTGCTGCGAGGGGGTTGGCGCCGAGGATGAGGTGGACTTGGCCTGCGCAGTGCTGGGCTGTGAGAAGCGCTATTGGGGGTGAGTTGGAGGCCATGACTTTTAACCCCTTTTAAAGGACGGGACTTGAGGTTTTGTTCTAGTTGTAGAAAGCTGCCTTAAGATCAAGACGACGGGGGGCAAGAAAAGTTCAAGTGGATAACAATACAAGGAGATGGGATGATGAGATGAGACGAGAGCTCAACTGTCGAATTCAAGTGCGAAAGAAAGAGATTAAAACCTCATAACAACTCCAGCCCCTTCCTAAACTTACTCAATCCCTCGATATCCACATCTCCGCTGATGACTCTCCCCAGACTACAAATACCATTTTTACCATCATCTATCTCCACGTGTAGTGTCCATCCCGCTCGGTGCCGTCCTCCCAAATTTTCTGCGTAAACTCTTTTCCCGTCAAAAAATCTCAAAAAGGCCAGACAGGGGACCAACCCACCAACCACAGCGCAGCCTTCCGCCGACTTACACAAAATGTACTCCCACAACCGGTTTAGCGCCCGCTGACGCCATTTCACGAGGGCCGCTTATCGGCCAACTTTATGATAAGGCCAAGGACCGACAGCCGGACCGGACGACAACCACCCCGCCGAGCCCACTCGCCATCCTCTGAAGATACCAAGGATGACAAAACGTTTTCCGCGGGGTTAGTTACACGTGTAGATGAACTTTGTAAGTCCCCGGAGATGCTCGCTTCCGCACGTCTGTTGTGCTTGATTGACTGTGTCGTTTAACGAATTATCTCTCGATATCCTATCGGAAACCGATGACGCTTTTTCCGCGGATGCTCAAGAAGTGGACTTGGTTGTCAGTATGAAATGAAATACCCCAAAACAGACGACTCATCGCTCTCATGCATGATCACTTCAACACACATTAATACCGGGACCAAAGACCTCTCTTAAAATAATCTTAAACTTCGTGTTCTTTTCTGACTCCTTCAGCTACGGAATTCACCCCGGGTACCGAACCGAACTGGAAAAATAAAAAAATAAAATAAAATAAAATACAAAAGAATAACAAAACGCCACAGCAACCGGCTAAGTCGTCGAAATTAAAAATCTCTTTAACACAAAAACTAAAGAAGGCAAAAGGCGCCCGCGTTTCTCCCCGCCGTGGCTCGCGCCTCCCAACGTCTAAGAGCCGGCAATCGAAGCAGATTTGCCCGCTCTGAGAATCCGCCCAAGCCGTGCTGTTGTTCTTGTCGACGGCAGGTGGATGTCGTGGTCATGAAGAAACGTCGGTCAAATATGTACAGCCGAAAAAAGACCGTGATTCGATAACTAAAATCGTGGTTGTCGAGACCCTAGAATGGATCGAGGGCGAAGAAAAAGACGATACCAAAGGGGAGGAGGCCATTGGGAGCACACAACGCGGAAATTAGTTCCTAGCGTCAAGAGGTTCAAAAAGACCACAGAAGTGATCGCAACTGCGGGCCGTTGTGAACTCGCTGTTCAGAAAACAGCCGTGTGAAGTCAGCCTCGGTCAGTCAGCTCACATGACAACGCACTTGGAGTCGTCACGCTCTTTCTTGACCGAAAGTGCGACACGCGCCGCTTCCGTGAACGCCTCGTTGACACCCCGATTCCGCATGGCCGAGCACTCGAGGTACCGGAGCGCGTGGATCCGCCGGGCAACCTCAAGACCTTGGTCGTAGTTGATCATCGGCTTCTTCTCGCGCGGGTTGGCTTCCTCGGATGCGGCCGCCTCGTCCTCGTCCGCCGCTTCCCGCAAGTCGCACTTCAGCGCTACTAGGACAAGCTTGACCCCTGGGCAGTTGTCGGCGATCTCGCCTACCCACTTGCTCTCGACGTTTTCGAGCGAGTCTTTGCTGTCGACGGAGTAGCAGAGCATGATCAGGTCGGTGTCGTCTAGAGGTCGTGTGTTAGCACCCCGCCTTCCCCAAGTTGATCCCAGGCAAACTCACCATATGACAGACTCCGTAACCTATCGAACTCTTCTTGCCCAGCGGTATCCCAGAGCGACAACTCGATATGCACATTGTCGACGAAAATGTCTGTCCTCCACGTTAGCACCGCTGCCATATCTTGACCCTCCACCCGTGTAACCCCCACAGAATCGATTAAACGCACCATGAACGTAGTTCTCAAACACTGTTGGCTCGTAGACGGTCGGGAAGTACCTGTGCCAAAATGTTAAGCAAATGCGACAATGCCGGATCACATGCCGTATGTGCGACTCACCCCCTCGTGAAGACATTCAGCAGCGAGGTTTTACCGCATGCACCATCGCCACTACGCAAAACATGTATCAGTAATTCGTCCGGCGCATCGGACCCTTAGCCTGACACTAATTCGGCCGGAGTCTTATCGATTGACAAGGCGAACTCACAGCAAGACAAGCTTGCGCTGGACCGTCTTGGAGCCACCGATACCACACGGCATTGTTGCGAGTTGTTAACGGTTTGTGAGCTAAGTTGTTTGGTAGATCGACAACCGCGGTTGAAAAGCGATGTTTTGTACGATATCGAAGCGCGCAAGTTGATCTGTTCGTTTGTTCGTCTCGAGTTCGAATATCGGCTTGTTTTTTCCCGAAGGACAATGTTGGTTCAAGGCGCGAGGGGGTGTCCCTCAAAAAGATAACGAAAAGAAGGGAGCGGATCTAATGCGACCGAGCGGGTTCCGGGCGAAGAATGTCGTCAGAAAGCGTCAGGTATGGCAAAGATGGATTTTAGTAAATCCCAAAGTAGTCGCCAGTCGCACGTTTCGAAACGTCGGGTAAGCCGCAAGGAGAAGCACGAGGACGGCGGCGGGCGTCGTCTAGCAGGCTTGGATCCAGAAGGAGCATGCGCAGGCTGCAGCGGGCAGGCAGGTTCGTGGTGACAGGCAAAGATCCAAGAAATTGGAAGAGGGAACGTGTGTGTCGTCAGACTGCGCGACCTGGTCCCACAGCGAGGAAATAGTTGTGCAAAGTGCAAAAGGCCAACGAGCGAATGGTGAGAAGTGAGGTGACGACAACGTGAGGATGACAAGAAGAACGGAAAGCCAAATCTGGCGAGAAATTGATGCCGCTCGGAGATGAAGTCAGCAAGGTTTCCCAGCAGCAGCGCAACCAGGACGCTGGCTCCCTGCTCACATCGGGAAACACGCAGGGGGGGTTCTGGAGGGGGCGATTGGAAAGTTGGACGGCCTGAAGGACCCACCACGACCGACCTTCAATGAACCTTTCGTCCATGCTTTTGCAGCTGGGAAGCCACCCGCCAAGACGACGCTCGACAAGGATGTGGAATCGCAGTGGCATTTGGGGCTGGGCCTCCAGTTTTGCGAGGCACTGGCACCTTCAAACCTGTTCCTGAAGGGCATGCTGCCCGATGATGAGCCACTCGACCACTCTGAAAAGGAAATCCAGCCTGGAATGGATCGGGGGCGGTGCCCGGGTGCGGGGGGCGTTTCCTGCAGGTCAAGGGGGGGCACGACCTCTTGGAACACGAGGCCCCACCAACCATCTGCCTCATGTATAACCGCACGGTTGTCCATTCCCCATTCGTCACGATTTGTGCATTTTGATGATGTATCTTTTCTTCCAGCAAGAATCCGACGGTTGCTATGAACAACGGCCTCAAGTCCTGTGATGCGAATGCTAGTTAAATGTTCATCTTTAGAGCTCAGTCTCTCCAAAAATCTGAAAAGAATAAGGTCGGGGAGGGGACGAAACCAAAATGACAAACATCAGAAGCAAGTTGCCTCGACGTCCAAATTGTGCCATCGACCCGCCTCAGCTGGCATAGCGTGGCCGACAACCTGCGTCCCGCTCTGTTGAATGTGACCTCAACGGCAGGCAGTTCGCCAACGAGCCAACCAGCCGATTCGAATTCCAGCTCCCAAAAATCTGAATTACAATCGATCTAAATAACAATCGATCTACACTGCAGTTCGGCCCACCGATCAGGATTTTCTTGTCCCGTCCCGTCGTTCCCAGGATTCCCGGCCTTGTAACTAGTTATCAGTCTCGAGCCATCGGACCGGCGGGGTCATATTACGGAAAAAGGTGTGTGAGCCCGGCGGGAAAATGCGCCGCTGAGGACAACGACGCAATATCAAGCCGTGGTAAAGATTGTAGGCCTGGAATTGAGAGTAATTGCGAGTAGTGGAAGGACAGACCGGCCAGCCGAGGGAAAGATTAATTGCTAAATACCGTCTCGCGAGTTCCAAGAGCCGAGGACCGGACACCCTGAAGTTATCGCGACCTCTAACCCATGAACCCTTTACCTCCTCCCAGCCCGATCAGCAACCTTCAACTCGGCCGCCCGACTATGGAGGTCGTTCATGAACCCAGCATCCCCTCCAAACCGCTTGTTGCGCTGCCGCGCGCGGTCGTCCGACTCTTGTTCTGCCCGCTCTTGATCCGCTAGGAGCGCCAACCGTTGCTCGCGGTCCTTGTCAAGATCCGTGGCAGCTTCCTGCATGGCCGCCAGCTTGCGGGCGCGCTCTTCTTGCGCGGCCTTCTCCCTGTCTGCGGTAGCGCCGCTCGAGGGACGTTGGGGGTGCCTGTCTTGTCGTGGTGGAGCGCGGTCGTGGCGGTCATCGTCGTACTTGCGCGATTTGTTGTAAGAGTTGCCACTGCGAGGGTTGTACCCTCCGCTGCGTTCCCCTGATTGTTCCCGTTTCCCCCGGTCATGTCTATCAGCCGAGTAATCTCTCCTTCGTCGTGGTGGGGATGCCGACCGGGATGCAACTCGTGACCGCCTATCTTTGTGCACGCCGTCGCGGCTCCTACTCCGACGATCTCGCGTATCCCGCTTGTCCCTCCTATCCTCGCTACTCCGATCCCGAGAGTCGGTAGACACCGACTTCTCCCGCCTGCGATCACGGGAATCCCTCCTCCGTCGCCTCCTGTCATCCTCCACTGAGTCGCGCCTCCTCGGGCTCCTCGACCTGTCCCTCGAATCGGATCTATGCCGACGCGAATACTTGTCACTTTCCCTCTCATCCCGGTGCCTGTGTGAACGGTGTGTATGCCGATGCTTGTGCCGCCGCTCTTCCTTGCGTTTGGACTTGTCCTGTGTATCATCAATGCCCATCGACGCCAACAACTGTCGCCTCCTAATGGGGTCCTTCATCATCGCCTCGTAAGCCTGCTGTTCCTGCCGCTTGATCGCCAGCATCGGATCCTCCCTGATCTTGGTGGCCACATCCCGGGCGTTGGCGATTGCGGGAACCGGAGCAGCCCCAGCCGAGTCCTGTGTCGACTTCTGCAGCTTCTTCACATCGTTGTCTTGCAAGAGTTTATCGATCCGCCGTTTCCCCAGCAAGTATGCTTCGTTCTCGGCCGCGTCGCCTGCCTGCCCGTCGGTCGGACCGGAGTACATCCACTCTACCCTCTGTAGTCTTGGCTTGCCCCCCGCGGCCTCCAGCGCCTTTTGGATTTCTTCCTTCTTTCGCTCCTCTTCAATTTCTTGGAGGCGCTGTTGCAACTTCTTGCGTTCTGCGATCGCTTCGGCTTCGGCTTTATGAGTGGCGGCGACATTCCCCGATCGCTGGGGATGCCAACTCTTTTTCATGTTCAAGTCTCCCGAACCCATCTTGGCGGTGTTGGTGCTGCGGGCGCAGCGGAAGTTGTAGGGAATCGAAGGACGTAGATTTCGTAAGGGGGGCTCGGTCGATCAAAGCGTAGTCCCAAGCCGTATCGTTTCGGTTTGTCTGGTGCGGGTTCCTCTGTGGACGGGAAGCGATGCGAAGTTGTTGATGCGACAAGGAGTGGCGACAAGCACCTTGACAGGTGATCCCGTCTTTTTTTGAGGTGGCTAGGCTACAGGGGTTCATCTCTAACTCGCATACTTGCATATTGACTAGATACATAATTCCACCACGCCAGAACGTCAAGTCGAAAGGAACGAGCATCTGCAATACGATAGGAACGGCTGTAATTTAAAGTTAAAGAAGCAATAACTTCCAATGGTCCCCGTCGCAGATACGCAATGATAATTCTTCAATCGTAAAACTTCTTTATATACGTTATAAAACATTTCCAAATTTGTTCTTACCTTTGACATGGAAGCTCTCCCGCTGCCAACCAATGATCAATCACGTTAGATTACCCCACACCAGCTCCAGCACCTTTAGCCCCTCAGCCTTATAAGGTGCGTGCCTGCCTGGTCCCTCCTCGAACCAAACCCAAACATCGAACTACAATCGGATCTTGCGGCCAGACACTTTGCCATTCTCGCCAAACCGGACAGTTTTATCAAGACAGCTCGCTGGAACTAGCCATCATGTCGGACGACGATTTCATGCAGGCCTCGGATGAGGAGTACGACTTCGAGTACGAGGACGAAGATGAAGAGGACAGTGGCGATGTCGACATTGAAAACAAATACTACAACGCGAAGCAGACGAAGACATCCGATCCAAAGGATGCAGTAGGCGAGTTCCTAGGTATACCGGCACTGGAACCAGAAAAAGGGGAATGGGGATTCAAAGCTTTGAAGCAAGCCATTAAGCTAGAGTTTAAGTTGCAGCGCTATGAGAAGGTCAGTCGGATGTGGTATGGTTCGGATTTCGAGGTCGAATTCTAACGCTGTTTAGGCAACCGAGCACTACCAGGAGCTCCTCACATACGTCAAATCCGCAGTAACACGGAACTACTCGGAGAAGTCCATCGACAATATGCTCAACTTCATCGAGAAAGGCGCCGATAACCCGGCCGCCGTCGAGTGTATCGAGCAGTTTTACTCGCTTACGCTTCAATGTTTCCAGAGCACGAATAATGAACGGCTCTGGCTCAAGACCAACATCAAACTCGCCAAACTACTGCTCGACCGCAAGGACTACCATACCGTTGGCCGGAAGCTTCGGGAGCTCCACAAGGTGTGTCAGAAGGAGGATGGCACTGACGACCCGAGCAAAGGCACATACTCGCTTGAGATCTACGCCTTGGAGATTCAGATGTACTCCGAGACTCGGAATAACAACCAACTGAAGGCGCTCTACCAAAAAGCACTAAAGGTGCGCTCCGCGGTGCCACATCCCAAGATCCAGGGTGTGATCCGCGAGTGCGGTGGCAAGATGCACATGAGCGAGGAGAACTGGAAGTCGGCACAGATCGACTTTTTCGAAGCATTCCGCAACTATGACGAGGCCGGCGATCTGCGGCGGATCCAAGTGCTCAAGTACCTACTCCTCGTGACGATGCTCATGAAGTCGGACATCAACCCCTTCGACAGCCAAGAAACCAAGCCGTACAAGAACGATCCTCGCATTGCCGCCATGACGGATCTAGTCGATGCCTACCAGCGCGACGACATCTTCAAGTACGAGGAAGTCCTCCAGCGCAACACCGATCTGATTGCCGACCCTTTCATCGCCGAGAACATCGACGAGGTCACGCGCAACATGCGTACCAAGGGCGTGCTCAAGCTGATCGCACCCTACACCCGCATGCGACTCAGCTGGATTGCCGAGCGTTTGCGCATCAGCGACGCCGAGGCCCAAGATATTGTCAGCTACCTCATCGTCGATGGGAGTGTGCGCGGCCACATTGACGAGCATGCCGGTACCGTGGAGATCGAATCGACCGGAGACGCCGCCCGCGCCCAGAGTATCGAGAACATGGCTACCGCCGTTAGCGAGCTGTACGCCACTATCTTCCGGGACGCCGAGGGCTTCCGCCTGATTGGAGAGACGGTCGGGTCTGGGTTCAACGACTCGGTGGGTGATTACGGTGGGTTTGGCGGTTCGGACCGGGACAGAAGCCGCAGTGGTAGGGGAGGCAGGGCGCTCCGTCGGGGCGGCGGGTTGAGAAGTATTCTATCTATGGGCGGCATGTCTTGAGTGCTTTCAAGGGTCATGGGCGAGAAGTAGGCTGGGCCTATACTGCCTATGTCGCGGGCCGGGTGTTGGCTAAACTATTACGAAGCGTTTACATGACGACCATCAAGACTAAGACCGTTACGAGGAAGGATAGGACAGGATGTCATGACTAGATGGGGTAGCGAAGCGCTTAGAATCGGTTGATTAGACGTATGGGTGATTCCTCGCATTACTACGTGGCAATGTGGAGTGTGAACTGAGGCATCACGAGGGGGAAATTCCCAAGCAAGGCACTAAAAAGCATTGGTAACATTAAGGGCCCCGTCCAGAGTGGACTTCCTTCACCGGCTTAGATCTACTAAAGGACCCATAGCACTAGGGGCCACGTACTATATGCCGCGTCGACCTTTCCCGTCCATGTCCCTCGGTGTCCCTGGAGGCACTAGCCCCCACCGCCTTGGGAAACAACATAATCCAACCGCCGAAAAAGTAGTGCTCAAACAAAGCCGGAGTACCAAAGCCCGTCCTCGCTCGCTTGGTGGGCGTTTATCCCGTCTGCCTCATCCTCCTCACCCACAACAGCACCTAGGCTAAGCGGGATATATTCCCGTCTGTACTTGCGTCCTCGTATAACACTTTTCTTCTTGACCGGCTACCGCTGGCCACGTCCCGTTTAGGCCCCTCCCTGGAATTGGTAGTATTGAGTATATCCCCAGGCCATTCTCAAGGCCATCAAGTAGCGGACCCGCGCTTGACATGCACATCTAGCCCCGCTCTCCCCTGGATCGGACAGACCCTCGGGGCCTTTGACCTCGCTTCGCGCTCAAATTCCCCGTCTCGCTTGACTTCCGCCGTGGGTGGGCGCATAGCCGCATGAAGAAGCGCGGCCTCTTGTCGATACCGGCGGCGGGTGAGCCAAGGTACCTGCCCCATTAAGTTTATTTACGTGTGAAGATCCTTTCGAGGGGTATGGGGCCCGAGTCCCGGTCGCATTTTTGGATGCTCGGCTAATTTTTCTTCCTCTTTTCCTTTGTTATTTGTCTTCAGTCAAACCCAACCGGACCAACAACTGTGCTTTGTTTGCATCTTCCTGAACCGCGTCTGCAACGGGTCGGCGGCTTGAGGTATCCGCCCTGCCGCTCCGCCGCTGTGTGGTGCAGGGTCGGCCGTCCCCGCGTAAAACCCCCCCCTCTTCAATGAAACGTCGCTGAGCGGATTTCTCCGCCGATCCAGTTCTTTCTCTCTTTGCCCCGCCGCCGTTGTGCGGTTTGCCGGGTAAAGTAGTCTTCGGCAGACGAAGCGGCCGGGGTGATCGCACGGAGGTGATCGGCGGGTCTCCACGGCGGGCTAGGCATCGGCCCGCTCGGAAGGAAAACGGATGGCGGAACCGGGTTGGGTTCAATTGTCATGGGTATGGGATGGGCGGGAGCCTGTCGTCCTGTTGTTCTGGAACCTCTTGGGGAGATTTACTGCTTTCACCAAAAAGAGCCCAAAGGGGCGGTGAGTTGGCCCTGGTTGCGTACGATCTAGATCGCAGCATGGGGAGCTCGATTATGCTTATCCTAGCCGAAGTAACATATCAGACTCCATCAACACAATCAAAAAACACCCTTAGGTTTGATCAACACAACGAAGACGCCTTGAATATGCGTAGTTCGAAACGGCTTAGGGGTGAGGGGGGTCGTGTAATGAGAATGCACGGCCTTGAGCCGTGAGACGCAAAAGTCATGGCCAGTGGTCGCTGTGGACTCTGCAAGGCGGGAACCCGCAGTCGTAGTCACAAAACTAACTGCGAATGGAGCTCCTTCCCGGAAACCCGCCAGTACGCATGGCCGTGGAGAAGACAAACGACGAGTGATGTTTGGCGTTCGAGAAGAAGGCACCGTAGATCATGTCTCCTACTCCGCTTATGCATGTTACTGCCCTCCCGTGCGGGCGATTGCGAGAAGGGGTGACATCAAGTTGTTGAAAAGATCGGTCTGGACACAATGAGAGTAAGTCTTGCGCCCAATAACGTTCGGTTCATGAGCCCGATGGCGACCTAAGACCATCTAGTTAGAAGCTGCCATTCCATACAGCTCTGCCATATGCACTCGTCAGCATGCTCAGTCAACCAACCGAACTCTGGGTTTGCGGTGTTGTTGTCCTCAGATGCCAACCCTTTCTGGGACGTTTTCTTGTGATCCTCCAAGGAGCTGAGGAGGTTGAAACGGAGCACTGTTCTCTCTTTCTTATTCCAAGTCGAACATCTAGAAGTGTCTCTACTTCAAATGTGCGACAGATCGTTGACAAAATATTGCAACCGACACAATTGAGGTGCCCCCAAGTTGAACCTGGTATGTTTGGGCCTGCGTGCAAATATCTCTTGGACATCAGTAACAGTGTGGCGAGGGGTGCTTTTGCCGTATGTCGCGGCAAGTCTTGAGAGTCGCTGTGCCGCTCGCCATGGCGAATCCATGGGAATCCCTCATTGCTGTATTCTCCCTGCTAACGTGAAGCCGTGCCACGAGAAGCATGACAGTGGTTTGCTGGGGGGGTGAAAATCAGGTCGGATTAACTCTGTTGGATCACACCCCACCAGCAACCACATGGGAGGGGATGTCGTGGGAGGAATCAAGAAGTTGTCGGGTGGGGTTGTTGGAGGCATCGCGCGACAGATGATGAGGAGTTGGCGCCGGGCCTGTCAAACGTGCAGCATTGCAAACAAGTTCTGCAGGGCGATGCGGAGGATGGGAACAGGTTTGTGGGAATCCGGGCCCCAAACTAGCATCAGACGACGGGACAAGAGGTTTGAAAGCCAAGGGAGTAGGAGTGAGCACCACCCGGTGCAAAGCTCAGAGCTCGCCGCTACCACTGAGAGATTCTGCTCAGAGTGGATCCGCACCTTCCCCCGGCCGGGAATACCCTTGAAGACAGAAGGCACTACCGGCATCCACCAGCACTCACCCCACGGGGTTGACAGCCCTAAAACGCCCACTGTGGGTTAGCGGGTTGCCCCTTCCCCAAGGAAATGACGCCCAGTCTGGCTTCCTCGATTCTCATGTTCTGCACAGGCTCCCTTCATTGTAACCTTGAAACAGGACAACCGCATAACCACACGACGACACAAGAGGAACTAGTGGCGGGGGCTCCCAGCGAAGTGCTGTTGATGAAAACGAGTACCACCTGTAAGTGGGAGTTTCTGTGAGACCGGCCTTGTGGAGTATCACATCCCTTGACAAAACGGCCGCGATAGAAGTTCCCCAACGGCGATGGTGATGTTACCCCGAGGCCGATGACAAGGCACCTCCGTCGAAGATGATCCTTTCGTTTCCGGGTCACACCAAAGGAACATTCACCAGGAGCTTCCCACCCCAAGACTGTGACCATGATGAGATGCATTAGCCCGCCGCAGGACGCCTCTCCACGCTCCCGTCATGCAAGTCCTGAATGACCCGTTTTCACACCGGTAAGCCAATCACTCCTTTCTCACTCTCGACGGGGTGGTCTCGCGAGTCATGGCGGCGCCGCCATCTGCCTCGCGAAAACGAATCGGATGGTCGAGCGACTGAGACGGGAAGAAAGGTCGCTCGCCCACTCTTGGTTCCGTTGCCAACGTTGACTGGGGAGATGATAATCATTGGTGATGCTAGTTCCCCATACGACCAAACGAGCCGTCCCCCAGTCGTGAAGCATAATGAATTACCCATATCGGCCGGTGTGGCATCCATACTGACAAATAGTTAGACAAGAACACACAGCAACAAACCTCTTCGGAAAGTTGGACTGAGTGAAGAGCATGGGGATCGAAGCTAGGTCAAGGTTCTGCGCTCTCCATCAGATGACAAGTACACGACAGTGCCCGCGGTAGGACGAGCCCTGAGACGAGCAATCAGACGTCGCAGGTCACAGAGACCGTTGTTCGCCGTGGCATCAAAGATGATTTTCTCAGGTTCCCGTCCATCTGACTGGAAACAGCCACACAGCCTGGTTAGTGCAGAAGCTAATTTTGACATGGGAAACAACGGGCACAGCCGAGAGACCTCGCAGAGCACCAAATTTGACCCAAAAGTAGGACCAACCAGAGTTGCGCAGAGCAGGTCATGGAGAATGCAGGCGGCCTTTCGCAAAATTGAACCCCACAGGAGCGACCCATGAGCTCGGGACGGCCCCCAGGACCCAGACAGACCAATCAGCCTAGTGGCGGTACGTGTATCGCCAAGGGAGTGCATCCTTCGCGCTGTCGTTCTCGGATCTCGCGGTCTCACGATGCGAACCCGTTGTGAGTGTCTTGAGTTTCCAGCCGAATCACCCGAAAGCAAGTGGCTGAGGAACATAAGCATGAGCTCTAACTACGAACAACAGCAGACATGGACGATGCAAGCTGAGCGCCCGAGCTCGCTTCGTCCAAAGCAATCATGGGCGTTGGAATTCCGTCTTGGCGTAGCGACGTTCCCGTGCTTTCCCAATAGCCATCCACCCGCCCGCTCTTTAGCCATTCCACCTCCGATGGATACGTCCCGGTTTGGTATGGTTGCGTGTCTTCGAAAATTTGAGCTCCTCTTGCACACGGAACGGATCGACGGTGCCCGGACGATGGCATGATAGAGCTTGAGGCACAGCCTGCCGAGTGAACACCAGCGTGTGATTGCGCATCAGACTGTGTCCACCCTGTTCAAGTCTGACTGATGGACAGGAATCTGGGGTCGCCGGGTGGGAGATCATAGCGCCTAGTGTAGTCGAGACCCCGACAAGTAAGTCTCGGCTCATACTTGGTCGCGTTGGGCTTGAGGGGAAGATGACGAGATAGGGCGAACTATCCCGAGTGAGCCGGGCGTGGGCGATGCTGCTCAGTTGTTCACGGGAACGTTGACCAACTTTAGGTTCTCCCTAGCGAAGACTTCACGATATGAGGACATGATGCTACCCAAGCTGGAGGATTCTTGATTGAAGCCGTTGCTACAGATCACAGAGGTAAACCCCGATGGCCGGCCGGCGGAAACAGCAACACAGCGGCCGAGGTGGCCCAGCTCAGGTAAACCCAGGTTAGGAGTACAACACTGAGCGCTTGTTAGTGGCCGTGGTGGGTTTAGACGATTTCTCGGACGGTCGAGGTCCGGAGGCCCCGCCAAAGACCGGAGAGTCTAGTCGTAAATGTCACGCAGCTCGACCTCTGGTCATCCGTCCATCGTCACCGACGCCTCAACACAAGGCTGCCTTTAACGCATGGCAACAAATTATCTTCAACTAGAAATATTGGCACCCATTTGGTACAAAATGACGACCGCCGAAGAGGTCGGCCCCGGTAGTAGTGGACATCCATCTCGAGCCAAATTAGACCGGCTTACACGAAGGCTTCCTTCCAAATGCCACTGACATCGTCCACTACCAGCAAGTCCGATGATGCTGGTCCGCTCGGCAAGTTCCCTCTCGTGGGGTGCAGGGGCGGTCTACCTGCTGCAGTCTGGCGCTGGATCAACGAGGAACGGCAGGGCGTGGCTGTTTTTCGTCTCGTTGATGAACTCACACCTCATCGCCAGGTGCAGCACGCCAGAAACCCCCTGTTGGCCTCCCCAGAAAATGGAGACCTGGTTGTGGACCCGGCAGAGAACGCTAGCGCAACCTCCCATTTGGCACATTTTCCTTGCTCCCCTCTCACATCGCGCTGTTTCCTCAATGCGTTTTGGGGAACACAAGAAAGCGGGAAGGAGTTTTGTGTGTCACGTTGAGGCCAATCCCGGGCAGAGGAGGCTTCGTTTGAAGGGGAAGGCTGGGTGCATGCAAGTAAACAGCTTACCCGTGGATGCAGAGGAGGGGTGGGATATTGTCGATTTGTATGTACTTGCGAGGATGTCGAGACTTGTACCGCGCTTTTTGTTTTGTGCAAGTTGCTGACGGGACGCGGAGAGCTCGGCAGGCGGGCGGGACCAACCCCCTGCTGGCCTGCCTGGCCTGCCCAGGCAAGCCAGGGCAGGGGGTGCGGGATGTGGGCCGCCAAGTGCCAAGCGTGCCAAGTCGCCAACGGAGGGTTCCTGGAAACGGTCAGTGGGTCTCTCCGTCCGAAGCCCGGCCGCCCCCTGTTCAGCCGGGGGTGGAGAGTCCAGGTCCAGGTCCAGGGGTGTGTGTCCTGGCAGGCTGGGCGTCGTTTGATCTGTGAGAGCGACTGCCATTGTTCACACTCCGTGGTGGCTGCTCACTTTTCTCGTTTTCTTCTCAGCCGCCCACCCAGCCAGGACACCATGTCAAGGATCAAGGGACAAGAATCGAGCAGCGAAAAGCCGGGTTTCTTGTCATGGATCCCACCACAACAAGTGACGGACCAGACAAAACGGCACGGCGTGGCAGGGCTCACAGGATGATAGCGGAGGAAATCACGACGACCACGACAGGGGACGGACGCATGGAGGAGCCATCACTCCGGATGACAAGCGATGACGAGTCGACGACGCACCGCCCCCTCTTCATCCTCGGCGTGCTTGAGCATGAAAGACATGATGGTTGTCGACGAGGGAGAACATGACCAGAGACGCGAGAATGAACGAGAAACTTGGAGCTCAGACCATCAAGCCCCTGTCTCACAGCATTGCCGGTCTTTTTCATCGTCAACGGGCAGGGCCAAAGGGACGCCCATTGGGCTCGTTAAACGTTAACGATTGGCAACCCGGGGGTCACTGCTCGAGTGGGTCAGCGGGCCAGTGCGTCTGGAACCGCAGTGCCAGGGGACAGGGGGTGGAAAGAAAGTGAGGGAGCAACACACGCCAGTCGGGATCCTCGTAGATTTTTGTTTCTTGGACTTCTTTTTTTTTGGCATCATGTCTCCCCTCAGTCGCCCGCTGTTCGGCGAAGGACTTGACAGGGGGTACAGAAAGTGCCGCCATCAACTGGGTCGACGCAGGAATCGCGTGGAGCATGAACAAACGAACTAACTGGTTAGAGTAGTACTATAGACAGAACCCCGAAGGCGGCTGGAGAGGAGAAGGACCTCGTGGCATCGTAAACAGGGGTTGGCAGCCACCGCAACGACACACAGAACGGCAACATGGGAAGGGGGGGGACGTAGCAGAGAAGCCAGGTCCCAGGCTCTTCGGTAGTGTACTGTGCAGAATAGCAGCCAGCAGCAACTTTGTTGGGCGGTGCCTTGACCCTAGTGTAGGAGCAACAGCGGCAGGAGCAGGACCAGGAGTAGCATGGGAGCAGCGGCAATGCATCGATGCGAGCGAGCATTGCAAAGTGTCCCCACTCGAAAAACGAAAGTGACAAGTTGGAGAAGCAGATTGTCGGGGCCGAGGTCGTCTGGCCTAGGTCGGTCGTTTGGACTGGCCTGGCCGGCCATGCTCATTGCTCACAAGTCGCTGTCACTGGCTGACTGCTGGGTGGGTGCCCGTGGCTCGCACGGCAGACATAATTATATTGTTCCCTTCCCCAAACCAACCCTGGGCTTGCTCAACCCCTCTCCCTCTCGCTCCTCTTTATTATTATTACCGTCTCCTGCCCGGCTGTTTGCCTTGGTCTTCCCGTTCTTCCCGTCCGCGTCTTCCGGTTTATATTTTTGTTCTGTCTGCGACGCTCGCCTGACGTAGGGAAGCTCACGTCCAACCTACGCGTTTGGTCGGCACCTACTCGGCCCAGTTCGGTTACCAAGACATCGACAGACTGTTTTTGTCCCGCGAATCTCATATCTCGGCCTAGTCCCCAACTGATACCCATTTGTTGTTTTTTGGTTCTTTTTCTATCGTCCCTTTCAACATCAGGGTCTTCGCATTACCGAGCGTATCGACCTATCTCGCCCATCCCGGCATCACCGGCTGCTCCTCCTCGCTGCGGTCCTCCAACCGGCTAGGGACATACAAACTTCGGCACGGTACATGACAACCGACGCAATTGGGGTACCCTGAATCGCCTGATCACACAGAATACCCGTTACTACGCTCCCACTGCCCCCACTCCAGATCCAACCCCCCCTGGAACCAACCCAGAGTCAGTCCAGGACCAACTCAACGGATTAAAACCCCCAAGCAACCCCGTTTTCTCTAGCCTTCACTCGGACGGAGTCCGCTATTAGTACTCTAGGTCGACCTGGCTGCTGCTCCTCCTGGTGTTGTATGTTCATGCAGAAAGGAGTCAACCCAGAGTCAAGACGATACCCCAGCTTGTGCACACATGCGCTTTCCACCACAACTCGGTCTGCTGAAGCTCAGCGCCTTTTTGAATTTGGTTCTGGAACGTTAGAGAGGAAACAGGAAAGCAGAGACCAAGGAAGAACGACGACGATAACGACGAGGACCACGACGACGACACAGTAATCCCATAATTCAGAATGTACCAACCCGAGCCGACGGCGTACCTTCAAGTGTCGACCGGGTATGCAATGCCGCACACGCTGCCCGAGTACACATTCGACGAGACGCCATTACGTCTAAGCGACGGCCGAGGCGGCTCGTCGATTGGGGCCGGGGGTAGCAGCAGCAGCAACGCCGCTGCAACGAGTGCCCTGTTGTACGGGACTCCGCTGTTCAGCAATACCAATAGCGCAGGAATCGGCCCCGCACCACCCACCAGCGGGTCCTCCACAGCGCCTGCGCCCGCCCACAGCCACACTTTCCACCACCAGCAACAGCAACAACATCACCAACACCCACCACAACAACACCGAACGAGAAACGTCGCTCGCACTGTCCCGTCCTCCGTGGCCGCTTCGTCTTCCCGCATCCACCAACACCCACACCAACAACATCACCGTGCCTCGCTACCAATACTGCTCAAGATGGAGCCGAACAGCGAGGACATCGCCGCGCAGGAAGCCGCGGCGCGGGAATACCAACAACATTTCGAGGTACGTGCCAATGGAAGATAACCTAGAAACGCGTCGTCACATCCATCAATCGTCGGCGTGTGCATTGGATGCATTCCATTTTCATTCAGTTACTCCTTCATTACCCTACCGTCACTCCGGTTCACAATTTCTTGCCTTGTTTCCATTCATTCTCATCTCACGTTCTGAAGACCCCGCTCACATTTCACTCACTCGACATAGGGACCCCTCATCGGCAAAAAGACGCCCAGCACGGCCATCGTCGAGGAATATGCAAAGGCCGACCCTATCTACGTGCAAAAGACCATGGTGCGTAGCTGGCTCTCTCCTGTTTACCGTGTGTTTACGCCCGCTGACCTCTTTTTGCTCTTAGGTCTTGCCGCAAACATATTCAGATTACCGGCCCGTCCAAGGGGACGGTAGCTGTGGTTGGCGGGGTAAGTAAAGTCCAACAACAACAACACCAACCACCAACAACCTATCACCGTTCAATGGTTTCGTTGCTATTGCCGTGCTAGACAGCCCGCTGACGATCCGTGACAGCGATTGGCTTCGGCTACTTCGAGGCCTTGATCAAAACCCGCAGCAAGGCCCGCATCGATGCGGAGCGCCAGCGTCTGGAGAGCCTCACCCCCGTCCTCGAGAACGTTGGCGGTTTCCCGTCCTACTTGCTCCAGGACTTTGTTGATGAGACCTTCTCGCTCTTGCAGAAGCTGGCCGACCTGGCCAATCACCCAGATCAAGCCATGTCGGCGCTTGAGGAGGTATTCAACACACCCGACGTCTCGAGCTGCATCCTTTATCATCTCCGCATGCTAGCCAGCTCGTACCTCAAGGGGAACCAGGACCAATACGCCGCCTTCGTCACCACCAACACCGGTGTCGAAGGGTATTGCAAAGAGGTGCTGGAGCATCACAACGTCGAGCTCGACCATCTCGGCTTAACCCTGCTCGTCAATGTGCTTCTCAGAGATGCCGGCTTCGTTCTCGAGGTGGCATACCTCGACAGGAGCCCTGGGTCTGAGGTCAACACCTACCGATTCCCTGAGGAGGCCAACGGCCGCCACCCGTCCGAGCTCGGCCCCATCATCCACCTCCTCTTCCGCCCAGACCATTACGACATCCTCTATATTCCCGAGCCAGTCGATCTGCAGGTCCACCGCGTCGCCAGCTTCTCACACCGGTACGAGATCGAAAACTCGCCCATGGCCGCCATGCACAATTTTGGCGGCCCCGTCAACATGGAAACCCTCGCCATGATCCCGGGCTTCGGCACCCCAACTCCGGGCAGCCTCGCAGCCGCACCTCCCATTCTTGACACTACCCCCTCCCCTCTTAGCGCATACAGCCCCAGCCCAGTATCACCCTGGGCCACGGCCCCACCACCCTACGCCGACCCCTTACAACAACAACAACATCAACATCAACAACACCACCAGCAACCCCCAACAGCTCCAATGCCGATCCCAATGCCGATGCCCGCCTCCTCAGCAGCAGCCGTGGCCGCCAACACCATGTCCCTAGCTGTATCCGCCCCACCACAGACCCACCCCTTGCGGTTCAGCGAGTACTGCCAGCTGCCCGAATATGTCGAGAACAACACATGGCGGGAACAGACGCTGCAAACGACGACGTTCAAGAACAGCCACTTCAACGTGGCGCACTACAACAACCCGAACTTCCAGCCGGAAGAGTATAAGCCCGAGTCCGACGACCATCATGATGCGCCGCCACGAGCGAGCACGAGGAAGAGGGGGAGTGTATAATCCTGGGGAAAAGATGACTAGGAGACTGGGTTACGTGATGGGGGCTTTCCTTAGTGTCAGTGGTCTTGAAGAGGGCTGGCTGTGCCAACCGGGATTCTACACGGGCGTGAAAAGGAAAAGCCGCTCGAGGGGAAAGGGCGAGTATGGCAAGAGGAAAGGGGACAGATGGGGCAAGGCAAAGGCGTTATCCGGCGTGCAGTCAGGAGGATTTAATTTGATGGGGCTATGAAGAGGAGTACCGGGGTTAGGAAAGGGAGAAAGAAGAAGGCGAAGATATTTCCGATTCTGTGTCTCCCTCCCAAGTTCACCTTATGGAGATATTTCCTCCATCCTATCCTGTCTTATCCTATCGGGTGTTATTTAGGGAACGAAACGAACGAACGATTTACCCATTGTCATCCCTCTCACTCTTACTCTTATTTCGTTGTTTACCTTTGCGTGGAGGGAGTTGGGTTTCTATTTCTTCTCTCTTGACTTCCTTGCTAAATTGCTGCTTTTTTATGACCATGTTTGATAAGAATCCCCGGAACCAGGCCGGGCCACTATCATTTTTTTACTTGCTCTGCTGTTCACTATGCACGGTGTTTTAGGGTCATTTCTCACTTTTAGTTTTCCTTATCTTTTTCACTCACTATCTTTACGTCCCGAACTGGGCAAGTAAAACAGGGGGAAACAGAACGGGGAAAAAAACAACACGGGAATAAACCACTCTTCCTTCGCTCCCCCAAGAACCCCCTTCAAACTCGAACACGCATACCTAGTACATACCCCCATGTGTCCTATCGCCCACCCATCCTGTAAGATGGCTCTGTAACGCATCTGCCCTGCCCTGCCCTGATTTCCGTTGCGTCCCTGCAGCGTGCGTGGGCGCGAGTATCCGCCGCTGCATGGCCGACCCACAACACTTACCACACAACCACAGGATGGAAAGGAGGGAGCCATGGGAGCCAAACGTTGAGCCAACCCCCCAAGCCCTCAGCGCTCTTCATCCACTCTTGTGCATAACGGATGTAGGGACATGACATCCCGACCCCCCATCTTGTTCTGGTCTATCCGTTGGCTGGTTACAGTTACATGTAGCCCGATAGTCGGGTGATTTTGAGTTGGGTTCGGTCGGTACTTTTTCTCTTCTTTATTTATTTCTTGCTATTTCTCACCCTCCGTATTGTTGTGTATGGTAGGTGGGTGTTGACTGGTGATTTCACATGACGGGGTCAACACGGAAGCGGAAAATCCCGCTAAGAACGGCGGAGGGACGATCTGAGGTTATGATCGACTAACGTTACCTAGCCACAGTGCAAAGCAGAGAGCTCCTGCTTGATTTAAGAGCCGGCCGACCTGGCTGGGCCGAGGCCGGGCCGGTGCGAGTGGAATGTGGGTCGGCAATGGGGGGTTCTTTCCGAAGGGGTATTTTGTCCTATGTAAATCAATTTTACATGCATCGAATGGATGGTCAACGTTCACCCGGACCAACCCCCGCGGGAAAGAGCCGTGGACGGTGAGAGGTTGGAGCGAGGGTGCTGCATGCAGGCATGCAGGCAGGGGAAGGAAGTGGGTATCTTGAATTTGTTGTTGATGGACCTGAAAGGCGAATGTTACTTTGATGTTTTTTTTTTTCATTATCTGAGCCTTGGCCTTTTTTTTTTCTGTGCTACCACACCGGCAAATTTTGGCCCAACCGTTAACTTGGTGTTGCCGCATTTCTTTTCTTGATTAGGGTTTGCCTTTGCTGCAGTAAAAGTCCCGCCTCGGTGGTAGTCCTCATGGATGAGCCATCAAATAATTAGGTAAACACATGAATACCTGAGAGAGTGAATGGTAAGAACACAGTCACCCCTGCTTGAGCACTGTTCTTCTCACGCAGACGGGACGTTCCAGCTTCCCCATTTCTGCCGTTTTCCTTGTTTCTTTCTTTTTCCACATGTTCAGCAAACGATGGCAACATGTGAGACATGCAGCATGCAACAGCGTCCAAGACAGCGTCGCCGGGAAGCAACAACAGCGTGCCGGCAGGTTGGAATCGCCACCGCGTCCACCTCCACTGGAAGCTAACGTTACCGTCCTGAGTGATCAACGTTATGCTAACTTAGTGGCTCCTTGATATGACCCCCTTGCCTGCCGGCAGATTCGGGGGCGAACCGAACAGAAAGCCACCCAACCGCAACACAACCAACAACCTGTCCGAAGACCATCGCGAGTGTTGATCCCGCTTTTCAGGACATTTTGTTTTTGTTCCACTTCTTCGTTTGTCTCTCTTGAACTACGCTATCTGTTTCTCCTCCGCCTTTATCTCCGCCTAAGACAGCCTAGAAGCCACAAGTTCGTCTGCATATGACTCGATACAGGATCCCCGGCAGGCAGCCTCGTCTTAGAAGGAACGGGTCTCAGACTTGCAGCACTCGCAGCCACAGCAGCACCAACCGTTGTCGTCAAGAAACGTTAAAGGAGGATGTGCATCGTGAAGAGTGTGATTCGGATATTGAAAAGCCACGCAACGAGGCTGAAACATGGGGGTGTGCGTGGCTCATGGAACTGCGTCCTATTCGATCCGGCCAACGTTCTCGTGTACAACGAGGGGGTAACATTAATGAAAATAGTGCGGGAATCACTCCTGCACTAGCTCAACCAACAAATCCCAAAACTTGAATGAATAGTGTTGAATGAAGGAAAGAGGGTGTGTTGTCTCGGGGCTCGTCTCCCTTCTCGCCTCTGTCTTCCGGGGGAGTGGCTCGTGAACCAGCCTAACCAACCAACCAGCCCGCGGTGGTAATTAATCGGCCGAACGAACAAACCCAACCAACTGGGCCTCACCTTGGAGGATTCGATCCGGGCCCAGAACTTGACTACGTCCACCGTTTCCACTCTGGCACTCAGTCCAATAATGCCGTCTTTCGTGATACTTTCGTATAATCATTAGGTAGGTACCCAAACAAACCCCCTAACCTTCTCTCCACTGTCAACGCTAGCTCGTAAAATTCAAGGGGTCTCTGTTCAACCGGTCAGTGACCGCCTGCGGAAGAAGTCAGCCGGTGAAGAACACATCTCCACGGAACCTCAAGAACTGGTGGCTAAATAACCACAAGTAGTTACCGCGTTACTAACACAGGACCGTAACATAACCCCCCAGCGGGGGCGACATCGGACGGACTTTTCCGTCTCGGCGACCTCGAAAACCTTGAATATTTATTTTTATTTTATTTCTGCACCCATTTTTCCCTGTTGCTATCCCCCCTGCTCGTCCGTAATGCTCGCCCGCCTATTGGATAACGTTTGGCAGTTTCGCGTATCGTCATGGCGGGAAACGGAACCCCACAAGCCACCTACCAGTCGCGCATCTGGGGAAGGGTTGCTTTGGCCAACGTTAGCGGGATGTCTGTTTGCTTGGCTTTGCTGTGATGTGTCGTTCGTTCCTTCTTCTCCGCGGGAGCGACACACTTTCGATCTACACTAGGAAAGGACGAGGAATCATCTCAGTTGTGTGGCTTGGCTCACTTGTCAGGGCCATGCAGTCCGTGCTTTTCCATCCCCCTGAAACTAAAAGCTTGAAGCGAGGTGAATGGAATTTGAGTGGGTGCCGTACCCCGGCTCCTTTGACCCGCCCCCCTGGTCGTGTTTTCGGTGAAGGGGTGAAAGGGGTCAGAGCTCGGGCCACATGGATGATGGGGGACCAGACCGTCGGGTACGATCTAATTATTGTTTGCTTGATCTCGGCTAGCGAGTTATTAGTTGGATATGTCCACGGCGAGTTTGTTCATACCCTAGACCATGGCTGTTTGTAGTAACGACACTTTGATCTCGTTTTCGTGATGAACGGCATCTCGCATCTGTCATCTCACACTAATGCGCCTCCTTGATCCGCTCCAGATAGCTTCTCTCCTCCTGCAGCTCATCATGCTCTCCGACTGCATCCGCCAACAACCCTTCCATCAACCGTATCACTTCCCCTTTGCCGGCGACCTCCACCCCCTCATCTCCCTCCTCAAGCCCGATGTGCCGAGCTAACTCACCGGCCCAAACACCGGCAACTTCCGCCTCTCTTGTGCTCTGCCCCTGGTGTCCTCCCGCCCCCTGCCGAAGCCGCAGCAACCGATCCACACTCTGCCCCCCACGTGCTGCCAGTTCATCAACGATAGATGTGACGCCGCGACCGGTCAAACCACACGCGACGAAGCGCGCCCACGGGTTGGTCCGTTCGTTCACGTCCTCTGGCCCAGGCATGTCCACGTTCAGTGCGGTGCCTAGTGCTGTGATATGTCGACGTAGGTGCACACCGAGTGCTGCAATCTTCGCCAGGCCATCTTCTCTGTCTCGCTCCTCTCTATCTCGCTGATGCTGCTGCTGCTGCTGTAGTCGCCGTACCCACACACCCGGGTCCTCCGTGGTAAAGGCCTCAATGCCGAACCCCTTGCCGAGTGTCCCGATCGTGGTCTCTTCCAGCAGGCGAGCGTAACACTTGACGCTAAAGGTGCGATAGGCACCGTGGAGCGGGTGCAAGTCGAGGATTGGCCAAAGGACGACCTGCCCTGGGCCGTGGTAGGTCGTTAACCCGCCGCGAGGAGAGTGGAGGAGGCGCGGGGTGGTGGAGATGGCTCCGGTGCTGTTGCTGCTAGTGCTGGCGTCATCTTGTTGTTGATGGTGATGATCTTGCGGGTGGATGGTCTGGTTTTCGTTTCCTCTTCGGGGACTGGTGAGCTGAGCTGAGGGAGCCGATGGAGTTGATGGTGATGGAGACGGCGATGACAAAGGTGAGATCAGCAGCGGCGCAGTCAAACGTGCGGCTTCGGCAGGGGTCAAGGGGGCGGTTTGGCGCCGACCAAGCGTGAAGATGGGGGCCGGCGTGAAGGAGATGAGGGTTGGTGGTGGTGGTGATGGTGGGGGCGAAGCATTGGAAGCGGAACTTGAAGACGACAAGGAATCCTTGAAGTCAAGATGCTGTCGGCGGAGTAGTTCCTGCACGCGGTTGGCGAGACTATAGGGGACATAGTGCGGGTGGATGCTGGGCAGATGCAGGTGCTGAAGGCGGAGCGGGGCCATGGCCGGCCGTTGACCCTCTTGGGGCCTTGGACTGGTAGCGACGCGGGAGGCCGCGTGTTGTGGAGGGGTTGATCGGGGGGTCCAGACAGGGGCAAAGCCAGGCGTCGGTGATCAAAAGGGGTGTCTGGGGTGTGTTGACGTGCCTGGAACCCGGAAATCGGTCGGCTGTCGGTCGAGGTCTGGATTGAGAGAGGGGTCCAAGCGGGTTTAGGATTGGCGTTCCTGGTTCTGTCTTCATCAGTCTGGGAGCTTCTCCTGGGTTGGGGTTGGATAATGACTGCCGGAGATGCGCACATCAGTCCTCCATCACATCGCAAGTGATTTGGTGGTCCAATGGATCTTATCCCTTTCACACCGAGTCCCACTTGGTTTCTCTTTTTTTTTCTTCTCTCAATTTTCTCCCCCTTCTTCCAGGTTTTGTTTCTCACCTTTCGTCTCGCCTTGTTTTTTCCCCGCCCCGGGGGATGGCGCCACGCAGCCGAGTGTCTTAGTAAACGCAGTCGAAGAACCCGGATTCCGGGTTTGGAAAGCTTGGATGCGCTAAATCCAATTATCCAATCGTGCGCACAGTCAACAGGACGGGAGTGTGGAAATTCGGCTTCTGCCGACCTGTGGGCTGCGGTCGCTGGTCCGTCGTCGTCGTCGTTTGTTAGTGGACACTCCTGTCGTCCTTGGAAAGGACGTTGATTAGCTTCTCATAACGCGACAGTCATATTTCTTTTCCTGCCCTGATCCTGGGTATGTCTGACCCGCCCGTCCGTCCCGCTTTCCGTTGCAAACTGACGGGCGGAGCCATCGTCCGTGCCCATTCCCACATCGACTCCCCCATCGCTCTTTCTCCTTCCCACCCCCTCCATGCTTTGTTGCGCACAGTGGAGTCCAAAAGAGAGAGCTGAGAATTTCCTCTGTCAGAAAACCCACAAACCCAACCTCCTGAAGCTCACGAGAGATTGAGGGAAGGTTTTCAGAAAAAAATGATTCGAGATCCCGGACAACAACCGAGAAGTTCAGATTTGCCCAGACGGAACGCAGGAAGCGGGAAAAGGATCATGGGCCCCACAGCGGCAGAGGCCGCATCAAACGAAAAAGGCATGCATGTCGGAGGCTCTCAGGAAAGGTCGAAGACTCGAAAGGGTAGGCGGGGCTTGGCATTGCGCTGGGGAAGCCAACCCCAGGCTTCATTTCCCGCACCTATCATGTTACAAGGCGTTTGACGCAGTTGAGGAAATTCTCCACTAAGAGCTTTGGCGATGAAGAAACTGAGGGGCCATGAGGTTGCACTGCGCGGGGCACTTCTCGCCAAAAACCTCCTTCCCCAGACTTAGTGTACTAGTCGTTGCCATGCGTTTCCCACGCGAAGCGAATCCTTCGTCTCACAAGTGCGATGGAGAGAGGGGGTCCGTGACAACTGACAAACAACGTTGGGGAGAGGACGGCCTGTTGCTCTTGATCTCGGGTCCCGCGGAACACCAGAGGCCATGAATTATTATGCCGTCTGACCCGGAGAAGGATGTCCGAAGACGAAGAAGGATCAAAAAAGAAACCACAATATCACCCCCAGCCAAAAATAAGTTTTGGGGAAACAGCAGGACCTCACTAACTAACAACATAGTAGTAACTAACCATTTCCCCGCGATTGTTGGGTTTCGTCCCGGTTCAGGGTCTAGCCGATTACCGATGACGAGATTGGGCCGGTCGGCAGGAGTCAAGCCGGTTCGCTAAACGGGACCGAATGGGATGCGGGGTGAAGCCACGGGCCATTGTCGTGAGGGAGTAGGAGGTTGAAGAAGAACAAGACCCAAACGGGCCGCGGCGGGGTGTCCCGTCAGCTTACTCCCGTCCCTATGGATTGGCTTGGGCATCTTACTATGTACGCTGCAGCAGCGGGAACGAGACACCTGCCTTTCAAGGAGAGCGATGCGAGTGGTTTGGGTTATTGCTGCTCGCTGCTGCGTTGAGAGAGCAGAAGGGGTGTCAACACACCCTTGGCCGAATGTTGAACGGTTTCTTGAACGGTGGACAACGACCCGATTTCTTCTCTCGGGCCAGACTCCGACCTGCGTGAAGGCCCCTTCAGGTAGAGTGAGATGATGGTTGTGTGATACAACAGAGTTGGTGCTCGAACTATCGGAGAAGGATACCGATGGGGCAAGCATCGTGACAAGCTTAGAGTTAGAACGCCGCCTGTATGATTCGAGACAACAGTAACCGCCAGATTGTGAGATTTTTTACGCCGTTGTGACCCCTATTGTACACCGATACACATACCATCATATGTTATTCATACACATCATTCCACCGTCCTACAACCCGCCCTTCTTCCGCATAAAATCCCTATACTCCGGATCCTCCTCCTCTTCCATCTTATCCGCCCCCAATTCCTTCATAATATCATCCAACTTGACCCTCCTCCCACCCTTCGTCCTCCTCTCCGCCTGCCTCGAGCCAGGCTTCACCCTCTCACTCGCGCCCTGCATACCGTACCGCGGGTCCACCTTGATATCAATAACCCTCTCCTTATTCTTGCCCCGTGACTTCCCGCCAGCCTCGGCCGCCGCAGCACGCGACCGCACACCGCCATCGCCAGTATCTACGCCGGCTTTCCCGAGGCGTACGGCGCGTGTGGTGCGTGTCTTGGCGCCGAGTGCCCAGAGGTCGCCCCATGCGGACTTGCGCGCGTCGTGGTAGGCTTGCTTCGAGAAGGATTTGGGCACCACCCAACGCTCGATGTTGCCGGCGGGCGTGCACATGTCAAAGGTGATGTGTCCGTGGCGCTTGAGCGGGGGAAGGATGGCACGTGGGAGAGAGAGGGGGTGTGGGGCGAGTGATGATGATGATGCTGATGCTGATGAGGGTGAGAGCGAGGATGAATTGTCTTCATAGCCGGCAAAAGCCTTGTCAGCGGCCTCTTTGCCTTGTAAGAAACCCGTTGGGTCTGGCCGGGCGCCACGCCGAACAGCGACGTAGCTGAAGTCGATGTCCTCGTGGTTGTGATGGGTTGCGTTGAGAACCTTCTGCAGGAAGGGGGGCCGGATAAACCGCTGACTGAAGTGGCAGAAGTCTTTGCGGCCCGGAGTGAGGCCCGGAGCCAAATACATGGGACACTTGCCGTGGTTGGTACACGGGGCAATGATCATGCCGGGCTCTCGGACGCGCTCATCCTCGGATTGCAACTGCTCGTCCTGTTTATGTTCCTGCGGCGTGGGCGGGATGATGAACTCGTCCAGAACGCGATCACGCACGTTGGCGACCGCCTCAAAACCGCGGGGGTGACCCTTTTCCATAACAATCAACACACCGCCCTGGGGGTTAAGCATGGTCCACAAGTTGTCGAGCAAGTCCTTGCGCTTCCATTCTTTATCAATAGCCATCAGCTGGTGCGAGGCGATAATGACATCGAAGACCTTGCGCGGGGCCGGTCCGCCGCCCGAGTCGAGCTTCCGCTCGCCGCCCTCAATGGAATGGAGGTAGTCCGGCAGACGTGGGAGGAATGTCGTGTCATCCAAAAAGCGTGAGACACGTTGCCGAAGATTCTCCGAGCCCACCACAACCGTCTTCTTCCCGGGAGGCTTCCGCCCCTCGACCGTTCCGTTCTCGCGGAGAATGTCCCATTCGGCCTGCAGCACAGCCTCCCATGCCGCTAGCCCAGCGCCGCCGGCACCAACATCAAGAACGCGAGGGCCAGCACCGTCGGGCCGAGCAAGCATTTCCCGAATCCACCCTTCGCCGAGACGCTTCCGCACCTCGACTAGGATACTCGTGGAAGTTGCATACAGGCCCGGAAGCACGGTGGCCAGGTAGGTATCTGCCTCAATTTGAGACATCCGATGGTGGCCGGCTTCCATAGCGACTCCTTTCTGCGGGTAGTTGGTCCTAAGTTTGGGAGTGCCCGGGCCATGGGGCAACATGGGTCCTCCTAACATGCGTTCGGCCGCCTCCGCGACGTGCGTCGGGTCAGTCCTGCCCAGCAATTCGGTAATGGGTTGGACAAAATTCTGCTTGGGAAGATACAGCGTTCTCGGCGTCGTCTTGAACTGGCCCAACATGGTGTACTCGTGCACCCGCGTGCCGGCATATTCCTCTTCCATGAGCTCAAGATCCATCTCCTGCTCGGCTTCGACGAACTCTTCCTGCGCGGTCTCGTTCTCGGCCTTCTCAATAGCCCGCTGCTCCTCCGCTTCCTCTTCCTGTCTGATCCTTTCCTCCTCGAGCGCTTTCTCCTCAAGAGCCCGCTGCGAGGCGACCTCAAAGTCACGTTGTAACTTTATCAGCACGTCATACTCGCGCTGGTTGTTGGCTGGCACACTGAGATATTCCGTCTGGCCGTCAGCGGCCGGCTCGAACTCGCCAGCTGCCTCGTAGTCCGCATCAAGGGCCACATCCACCTGGCCATCCTCCCCGAGATCTAACACGGTTTCCTCTATCTCTCCTTCTACCTCTCCTTCCAATTGTTCTGGTAGAATGGCAGTCGACTGATCAAAGGTGTATTCGACCTCCTCCATTGTTCCATACTCCGTCTCTTGCAGCAACACAGGCTGATCCTCATCACCTTGTGGCCTGAGCGATATCCCTACATCCTCCGGTGTGGTTGGGTGCAAAGGTGGCCCGTATAACCTCTCGTAAACTTTGTATTCCTCGGGTGTCAGGTAGTCGGGCGGCAATGAGTTGCCAAATGTCTGCTTTGCCTGGCGCACAATCGTCTCGATTTCCTCGGGTGTTGGCTTGGTCTCAGTCGGTTCGGTGCCTTCCACTTTAGTACCTTCCACAGGCTCCTGTCCAAGCTCGGTATTTCCCACAGCCTCTTGTCTGGGTTCCGTATCTTCCACAGTCTCCCGTGTAGGCTCGGAATTCGTCACAGGCTCCTGCCGAACAGGCACGGTTGTCGAGAATTGCCTGGCCGAGCTGCCGTGCCAGGGACGAGCAGCAGCACTAGCAGCAGCAGCAGCAGCGGGGGACGCCTTGGAGGGGCCATGCAGTCGCGCGCGCATAAATTGCTGGCCTGCAGGCCTCCCTCGTGGCAGCAAAAGAGCATCATAGAAGCTCAAAAGCTGGGCCCGGCACCCAGGGCACCGGTTCTGCATTTTGCCAACCGAAATCATGGTTTCCACCGGTGTTTGGTGCTGTGCAGAGATTTGATGTGGGAGGCAAAGAAGGCAGTTTCACAAAAAGTCAATCGCAGTCGGGAGACCCTTCCGCCCAGATCCCTGCACGATGTGGGGTATCTGAAGTACAACACAACCTATCAAACTTCGGCCAATTCTCACCACCAGACATCAATGGAATGGGACGAAGGTCCGAAGACATTGAATACCAGAGGAATACACGTACACTCCGATAAAGAGATGGTCTCACACTCGCAAAAGTATTGACAATAGTTTGATAATATCCAACCCAAAACGCCAAGAACTCCCGTCTGACCCTACTACATACCTAACTGACCCATCATGAACTGCTCACATCGGCCATTGTCCCAAACCGAGGGCGCGGCGCGCCAGACCCGCCGAGCCTTGTCCCGCCCGTCGTTCCGGGCCTTCCTGCTAACGGGTTGTGGCCCCGAGCAAACGGCGAGCTCTCGGCAGCCTTGTAAGGGTCGAGCTGTAATGACATGTTAGCATAGCCCTCTCACACACCCCGGGATAGCTAGCCCTCGACGTAACAACAGAGGAAACCAAAAATCCAACACTCACCGAAAAGAGCGTCCAAAAGTACATCCCAAAGAAGGCAACCAGCCCATTCAAAAACGCGCCCAAATCCGGTCTCGCCAACGCGCGCGACCCCGAAGCAGCCGCCGCCGTTGGCCTCCCCACCCCGCTCCCACCAAGCCTCTGTCCAACCCCCGAAAACATCGCGCCACTACCCGCCCCAGGTCCAGCCAGCTTGGCAGCCTTCTCAACGGCCGCGGTCAGCGCAGGCGGGTTAGCGCCGCGGATGGTCTCGATGACGGAGCCGTTGCGCAGGACTAGGAAGGTGGGCATGGCGCTCACGCCGTACTGCTGGGCGACCTCGGTCTGGTTGTCGACGTCGACCTTGCAGAAGGCGATGCGGTTCGGTTTGGCGTATTTGGTCGCGAGGGATTCGAAGGTCGGCGCGATCATCTTGCATGGGCCGCACCAATCGGCGTAGACTAGGTAGGAAGAGGGGTGGTGAGTACTTGTTCGGTTGTGATTTGATACTTCGTACGAGACGCGATGCGTCGAAGAATGGGACTTACAGTCAGCGACGACGATGCTGTGGGAGCCGAGGGTTTGGCGCCATTGCGCCAGCGAGCCGATGCTGGTTGGCATGATTGCGGGTTTGGAAAATCGAAAGGGTGACGAGGGTCGATGGATGGCTAGGACAACGAGGTTAAAATGGGATGGGATGCTTTCACGTTGCGAATGCGATTGTCAGCACTCCGAAGTTCCGGAATGCGCAACAGGCAGCCTGGAGACTTGGCCAGATCGGCGTTTTCGAGAACCAGGGTTAGGGTTGATACAGGCCTGCCCCGCAATTCGGCCCCACTGCATTGACCCCTACCCTTGTCGAAACTCTTGAAGGCGGTCAATTTTTGTGAAATTCTGCCAATTGAAGCCAAAACTTCAAGAACCTTCACGACCAAGCACCAGGCTGGGCTGCAATTTAGGCCTTTCTTTCCGATCTGCCGTTGTTGAATTGACTTTCCAACATGCCGGGACCGTACGATCATCAATCAAAAGTGAGTTTCCATGAGCTACCGGTTCTTCAACGTATCTCTGGTTTTCTTTAGATACGGAAAAGAAACAAAGCACACAGCTCATGGGAGGTGGTTTTCAACGGCACGCTTCCTGAAACCCTGATTATTCGTTGATCTTTTTGTCTCTTTCATTCTTTATGAGGCTACATTAATCTCAACTCATTCAACCGTCGTCCCATATACCATCCCGGATCCCCTCGCTAACAGCCGTTAGAAACGTCGCCTTGACACCGAAGACGATGGGGGGGATGCATCAAACTTCAGAGCGCCGGCCCGCTTCCGGCCAACCATCCCCAGAGAGTGGACCATATCGATTGCGGTTCCTACCAGCTTGATCACAGAGTAAATCCCGTCTCGCCATCTCCCATCCGCCGTCCTCCTTCCAACCCCTCGCTGACCCCCCTAACAGCTGCGTAACACGGGAGCAACGGACCACCAACGTCGGCCGCGTCGCACGCGCCATGGCTATCTTCTCCGTCGATGAAGTGGTAGTCTACGATGACAGCCCGACAGACAAGCGCATCACCAACGCCGACCCAGACGCCTACACGGGCGATGTCGACCCGGCGCACTTTATGGAACACATCCTCACCTACCTCGAGACCCCGCCGTTCATGCGCAAAGTCCTGTTTCCGATACACCCGAACTTGCGGTCCCAGGGTCTTCTACCGAGTCTTGACATGCCGCATCACCCTCATAAGGACGAATGGCTTCCGTATCGCGAGGGGATGACGTTGGAGGTGCCACCAAAAGGTGGGAAAGGGTGAGTTTCTTTCTTTTGTACCTTTCAGGCGCAGAACTAGTTATTTACTAACAGCTCGGGCACTCAGCACCGTCGTTGACATCGGCATGCCCCAAACCGTGACCGTGACCGAGTCCATCCCGCCCAAGACCCGCGTAACCCTCCGCATGCCCGACGAGCCACAAAGCGGAACCGCCGAGCCGATCCACCCAACAGCGCCGCGCACGGAAGCCGGCTACTTCTGGGGCTTCAGCGTGCGCAAGGCGAGCTCCCTGTCCGCAGTGCTGACCGAGAGCCCGTACGAGGACGGCTACGACATGAGCATCGGGACGTCAGAGCGCGGGCTGCCGCTATCGCGCGCGTTTCCGGACTACGAGCAGGCCAACTTCAACCATCTCATTGTGATTTTTGGCGGGCCGCGTGGGTTGGAGTACGCGGCCATGAATGATCCGCAGCTGGGGGAGATGGGGATTGCTGGGGCCCGGACGAAGGAGCTGTTTGATCACTGGGTGAATGTGTTGCCGAACCAGGGCACGAGGGGGATTAAGACGGACGAAGCACTGTTGATAGCCATGACCGGGTTGAGGAGGCTGTGGGAGAGCAGCTGATTGGGGGTTTGTCTTGAGATTGACCGGCGTCTTCGGCGTATAATTTTCAATGCATTATGGCGGGGGAAAACTTCTTGTTTATTCCCGGGCTCGGATACCTTTTTCTCGCTCCTTTTGATGGCCGGCCGGGTTTTCTTTGCAGTCAACCAACCTGTGTCATATTCCGTTCCGGAGCTCTCTTCGGTCCCGTAGAGTTTCCTTCCTAGCCGGGTTGCTCTGCTAGGACGCATTGATATCCACGAAAGACACCACCACAATCGTGGATCAGGATGTAGGGCCGAGAGAAACGATGCAATGCGCGGTCGGCATAGAACCACGCCCAACTTCGTTCATGGATGGATCACCCCATGGTTGGTCCTAACCCCGCAAAAAATGCCGTGACGAAGCGTGCGCGCGCGTCGCTAACGAGGAATGGATGCCTGGCCCGTCCCGTGCCCTGTTGTTCTGTGTATCTTGAAACGCAAGCCCCATGCCATGTCAGCCGCCATCGACACCCCCAAGCTAAGACCCAAGACAGCACCACCCACCCACCAAGACAAGACGCCCGTCGATCCGGTCGATGGGGAACCAGGCCAGCGGTCTTGGCCCAGCCCAAACAACTCAACCACAACCCTGGTCATCACATCACACGGCGTTGCACGTGAAGGAAGGACCATGCAGGCTGAGAAGCGGTGTTACTTCCTTCAGGACCCGGCATGGATGTGTGTGTGTCTGGGTGGGTGTGTGAGAGAGACAGTGTGGTGTGGTTGGGTTAAGTGCGGCCCCCAACTTTGCGAAAAACATCCACTCAGACGTCCGTATAGGTCCATAACCCATAACCCAGACCCATGGTGAAGGAATCTTGATATGTAAAAAAATGCTTACCCATGCTCAGACACTACACCCTCTTTCTCAACTCTTTGAAACGGAACCTCGCCGAGGGAAGGGGTTCAAATCCCTCCCGTGCATTCGGTCCTTGCGTCCGTTTTGAAAGCAAAGAAGCGGGTTTAAAGCAAGGGTTGAAGCGGGGTGGGCAAGGTGGGTATCAAGAAAACACAACAGGGCTACGAAGTGAAAGATAACTCGGAAAATAATCGTTAGAATTCATGAGTGAGATGCAGGTCAAGCGGGAAAGAAAAAGGCCGCCTCATTCCCAGCGGCCCAGGGGAAAGCGGCCCGACCTCCCGACAGGGGATTCGCTTCTCGCTTACACCGTCGAGGTCGTTTTTAGAGGGACTTCAATCTGGTCTGGATGCTGCTTCAGTTGAAGGATAATCGTAATTTTGTCTGTTGTTGCCATTGTTGATTCTCGTGTTCTCGCCTGATGGCCGAGCCGCCGCTTGAACAGAGGCCAAATCCGTTCGTCCGGGCTGTCTCGGCTGTTGGATGCTCAAAAGTGCAAATAGCTGACATTTCGGCCCGCTTCGAGCTGGGCTGATCGCCTTTGTTGGCCAAAACAGCTGGGGAATCCCAAAACGTACGAACCTCCGAAACCAATGTTCGCATTTTGACGGAATAACACAGTGCTGCAGTTATGGAATTATCGGACTTGATATTCCGAGGCGGTACTTGAGGGTACATCTCTGCTGACACGACCTGGTACCACCATGCCATTGGCGACAATGGGCAACAACCTTGGAAGCAGTGCAGTTTCTCACCAAGTGCGAGCGCACCCTCTTAGCATCCATCACCATTAACGTTATTAGTTATCGCATCGCAGCTTACACCTACTTGGCAAACCCGACCCGACCCTGCCCGTAGATAACCGCTCCCAATAAACGTATCCTGTTCTAGCGCTACTGTGGCAATGGACTCATGCTGACGATCAGTCTTGCCTCGTTTGTGTGCAAAACCGGCTAGATCTTTGTGCGTCGTGATCGATCATCCTCCCTTTTCTGACCACCCTCTTTTCCTGGAAACTCTCCGTTTCCCTTCTCCTTCCCTCCCGCTCTTCTTCTCTCCAAATTTTCGGCAAAGAGCCGAAGAGGAGGGGCGCACGAAGCAAAAAAAAAGAAAATTGGAGTTGAATCCTGCTGTGCTCCCCCAAGGTGGTGTTGCGAGAAACCACCCCCCTCTAAGTAAGGGTGTGGTTCCATCCGGCTAGGCTATTTGGGAACTTTGGCTCGCTGCCGGGCAGAATGGGCAACGACCTCGTCCGTTTTCCGAGCCGTCGGGCGGTGTGACGATGATGCGAGAGCGAGTTCATTTCTGGCCCCCAAAAAAGAACAGGGCCTGCCGTGGAGCCGATGTTCAGGGGTCTTCAGTCTGTCGCTTATCGGCTGAAGAATGTCAGGAACTTGTGTTGAGCGATCTTTTGGCCCTGTGCCGCAGCCCGCAGGCGTGCCGACCACTCTTGATGGAGCGGCGCAGCGCCTTCCTGGGACCGTCTGACGTGCGTCTGTTCCGTTGAAAAGCTGGGGATGTGTTGGGGCCGGGGCCACGGGGGGTGTGAGGGGTGTGATCCTGGAGTTCTGGGCTTTGGGGATCGACGGTGGTTGAACCTCTCCGTTGGGTTGGGAAAAAAAGGCTGGGCAAGATGTGCCTCTGCGGCACAGTATCGTGTCATGTGTTCTGGCACGGGGTGCAGGGGATGACTTCCTTGGAGCCTTGGGACGTGTGTAGGGCGGTGGCGCGGGCATACGCAAGGCAGGGAAGGTGCTATTATCAAGAAGGAGGACGATGGTGATTGGCAAAATTGATTAACTGACTGCATGATCTCTTCTTGACTGCAGAATAAGGCGGGGTCGGAATCCATTCTGCCGTGGCGTTGGTGGGTGAAGACGGGTCTAGTCGACTTTTGGGATCGTTTTCGGTGTCTCAGTTCGCGGAGTTCGGGACATCTGTTTCGGGGCATTCCAAAATGTTTCTGGAAGGAGAAACAAGCCCAAGGTGACCAACACACACGGGCCGGACGTTTGTCAGTTTTATCGCACTTAGCTTACGAAGTACACCAGGCCAACAAATTATGGAAGGGAATGCGAGACCGCAAGAAAAATATCCCTACACTACACTACATCGTAAAAAGAGTTCTGGGCGAGCCAAACCAGGGTGTCAAATACGAGCTCTGCTCCTGGTGTCGATCACTTAGCACTAGATACGAATACACTATCCGTACACTACATAGTATTCGTCCACTACACCGTTAGCGGAGAAAATAAACGAGACGAGTACAACGACCAGGGTACGGGTATTTACCATGTAGATTGGAAGATGCTACGGAGTACGAGGTACTATGTAGTTTTGTTCTTTGACCCGGGCGATGACCCCATTTTGGTTGTCTAATCGACCAAGAAAAGGGGTGTAAACAAAACAAACGCCAAGATAATGTTGAAAGTTACCTGTCTTTTACAATTAACAAGACTTGTTGACCGCAAACCCCAACAGTGCCCGGGAAATATGCTACATAGTAAATAAAGAACGGCTCATTTGGTTCCAATAGTGTCAATAGTATGTATTTGTATCGAAGAAACTGTTGGCAGCTCTAGAGTCTCCTTGTTGTCAAGTAACCTTGTTTAGGCCAGTCGCTGAGAGTGAGCCTCTTTATTCAACAACAGCAACTTTCTCAGCGAATAGTTGCCACCGCTCTCATCATAGAATGCAAAGTATTTGCGGTCTATGGGACTGATGATACCTGATGCCACTGGCAAACCACAGATCTTGAGTCATATTGAAAGAGAGAGGAGAACATCGCAGGGTACATACAAGTCGGGGACTATGAGAAAAGGATATCCGGACAACGAAGACAAGAAAACAAACCTGTAACGTCCAAAACATAGTCTCCAGAAGCACCATTGCTCAACAACACAATGATTTGAAAGGATTCCGTAGGTGATTGGAAATGGAATGTCATAGAAGGTTCTGGGGATAGGGACCGGGAGTTCACTAGAATCGAGATGCAGCGGGATGACCTCACTGTGGCCCGCTACTTCCTCCTGACCATCTTTGTCGACCACCACTTGGATGCGATATTGAAGGGGGACGCAAAACACTGGGAAAGGCAGCAAATAACTGTGTTAATGGAGTGAAGAGTAAGACGTATTTGCGGGAAAAGAAAATAAAGCCGGCAAAATCCACTGAGCGAGGGATATCAAAAGCCTTGACCAACCCGCCGAAACCAACCAGAGTTATATCTCACCGCTAGCCAAACAGACATGGAATGAACATAGAATATCTATCACATTGAGGAGCAATATTAATTTGATAAAAAGTCAAAAAGCTCACTGACTAGCCACACGTCTCGCTAATGTGGGTAGTCAGCTACGAAAACCCCCTGGTGGGGGGGTTTTACTTCGCGGTCGGTTTGGCGGGCGAGAACTGCAGGCACCGCTGCCTACTACTTCGACCTGGATTCGAACCCACAACCTCCCGAAGAAGGCGTGAGTAAGAACCCAGGTCCCGGGTACCGACCTCCTTACCACTCAGCTAAGTTGCCTTTCGCTTTGTGGGGGAGGTCGGTGACTGTGAGGGCGTTGGACCTAATACATATACCCTCTTCCTTCCTGCTGCCAGTCTACCTGCCTGCACCGCTGCATGACCACCCATTCTTGCCGGCTTGCCAGCCTGCCCGCCCAAACACGCACGCCTTCCCCGCTGCCCAACTTAATGAAGTCATCGCCATTGTCGTTGCTGCCATAGCTGCCACTATTCCCGACGCGATTTCCCGAACCCCATTTACCAATGCCAGCACCACTCATTCCATTCATGCACGCAACGACCAAAAAAACAGCAACCGCCGGCGTCAGCCATCCGCCCTGGACACAATCAAAACCTCATATGCCCCGCCTTCGCCTTCTCTCCACCCAACACACCCCCCAACACCATCGCCTTCTTCCCCTTTCCACCCACAAACAACGCATCCGCCGTCACATTCACCGCCCCAGTCACCGCGTCCTCCACCTGCGCCACAACCCAACACTTGTAATGCCTCTTCCCGCGCTCCTCCTCGGGCAATTCCTCCTCCCTCTTCACCCGTACCCGCACCACATAAAACCCATTCGCCATCGTAACCTTCTTATACTCCAACCCCAACTTCGCCGTCATACCCGCCCTTCCACCCCACTCCTTATCCTTAAACGCCGCGCGTCCGCAGCTCTCATCCAAGATCGTCGCCAGACACCCGCCATGCACAACCCCCGGCCACCCCGTCGTCGCGGGACCAAAGAAAATCACACTAACCAGCTCGCCCGTGGCCTTATTCCAGAATACCTTCTGATACCCGCCCACGCCGCGCGACCCGGCCAGCGCGCCGGCCGAGATGTGCTGCGCGCGCTGCTCGGGCGAGAGGGATTCGTAGGCGTCCCAGGACTCGTACTCGCCGGCTGCGACGCCTGCGGTGAGGAGTTGGACGACGGGAAGTTTGGCGGCTTGGTCGTGGAGCACGCGGGTTGTGTAGGCGTCTTCTTCGGTGTGCGGTTCCGGAGGGGTCGGGGGGGAGAGGAGGAGGCGGGCGGATGTGCCGGCTGAGAGACCGAGGATTGTGCAGCCGATGGCGAGGAGGATGCTGGGGAGGCGCCACCGGGAGGGTGGTTTTTGTGGGTTTGGGGTTTGTTGTTGGTTGGGTTGTGGTTCTGGTTGTGAGGGCGTGGGCGGGTGTGATACGGGCTCTGTTGTTGCTGCTGTTGTTGTTGTTGTTGTTGTTGTTGTTGAGCTGAGAGGGCCGGCGGGTTGTTCTGAAGGGTGTGGGTGTTGTGGTTGTTTCAGTTCTTGTCGTACGATCGAGGAGGTCGAAAGGGACTGGGCAAACGGTATCGGCGTCGTAGTTCTCGAAGTCGCAACCAGGCGTGTAGAGAGAGTCGGCGCGGCCCACGGGCTAGAGGCAACCCTCACCAGTTGACGGTATGGTATCCTCGGAACCATGGCGGGCGGGTTGTGAATATTTCCGCAGCTTGAGGTGAGACAATGAGGCTCGCGAGTGTAGAATTTGTCTGGTTTGAAGAGGTTGACGTCGTTTCTCGGCCAGCCTCGGCACCAAACCCCGAGGTTTGTCCAATTGGCCGGTTTTCGGACGTTCCTGCAGGCACAGGGTCCTGTGGGTCGCTTCGGCTCAGGGATCCACCCAGTGGTGTAAGTCGCAGGGAAGGAGCTTGTTCGTGATCTTGCCCTCGTCCCTTCTTAGTCTTTGTTTTAATACTTGCTCTTCTCGTTCTGTAGTCCCTTGATTGCTTACTCACAATGGATAAGTCTTTCCTCAAAAAGCTTGTTGGGCGAGACCTTTGAAGGCTGGGGCAGGGGGAAAAAAAACAGATGAAGTGGACGAGACAACCGGAAGCACATCACCCTATTTTCAAGGGCTGGGTGTTTCCATTTCGTAACATTGTTATGCCAGCTCTATCGCATGGAAAGGCCATTCCTAATGCCCAAAATCAAACCATGACCTAGACCAGCCAAGGTGTTGACCACACTAGAGTCGTAAAAAGGTATTCATATATCCAGCGCCTAGTTCATCATTCCGCTGTCTCGCCCTCGGCATCTTCAAATACCACCAGTACCGTTCCAGCCTTGCAGATATCCTGCGTTTGCGTTAGCATAAAAGCCTTAGACAACGGGTATTTATGAGTTACTTACCCCTTCCTTATGCGCCAACTTCTTAACAACGCCCTTTTGCGGTGAGCGGATGACCGTCTCCATCTTCATGGACTCGATGCTGTAGCCGAGATTAGAATTGTGACAAGACTAGAAAAAAAAGAGCGGAAAGGCAAAAAAAAGAAAAGGTAAGAAAACTCACACAACCAAAGGCGCTCCCTTTTCCACCGCCTCGCCCTCACCAACCTCATTGCGCAAAATCTTACACGGCATCGGCGCCACCACGCTGCCCACGACCTCCTTCAGTCCCAGCGCCTTCTCAAACCACGCCGGGTTGACCAGCTCCAGCTCCGTCTTCTCGCCCAGTTGGAAGATAGTCAACTTCTCCGGGTTGGCCGGGTCTTGAACCACTATTGACTCGACTCGGGCAAGGGGGAGGTGAGATGTTATTTTTGTTGTTGTTGTTGTTGGTGCTGACTTGGATATGAGCGCGGTGGAGGATGAGGAGGGAGAAGATGACGGCCGGGAGATGACATTCTCAAACACCACTGGCGTTTGACTGCCATTCCGCGCAACCGACACGCTGTAGCGCCCGTCTCCTTGTTGGGCGACGTCCACCTTAGCCACCTCTGGCTCACTGCCCTCCTCCGCAGGGGCGTCGTTGCGGACTTGTAGAGTAAACTGGCGTCGTGTCTGCAACCCCTGCTCGCCGAACCCGAGTGTGCCCCCGTGTGGCCCCGGTGCGACGTTGCTGTGGGTATTGGATTGGATGAGTAGACCAAGTGCAGCCTGGGCAAAGACCTCATCTGCAACGGGCTTGGGCTTGAATAGCTCGTCGCGCCACTGGTCGATGAAGCCGGTCTCAACATCGCCCGCGACAAAGGCCGGGCTGCGGCACAAGCGCTTGAGGAACTCGATGTTGGTGCTCAGACCGACAACCTCATATTCGCGCAAGGCGAGCTCCATGCGGCGGATCGCTGTCTCACGATCGCGGCCCCGAACGATCAGCTTAGCGATCATGCCATCATACGCCTCCGACACGGTGTCGCCCTGGACGAAGCCGGCATCAATGCGCACGTCAGCGCTGGTGGGTGGTGTAACCAGGTGGATGAGCTTGCCCGAGTCGGGGAAGAAGCCCTTGTCCGGGTTCTCGGCGTAGATACGGGCCTCGATGGCCGCACCGCGCTCAAGGATGCGGGCCTCGATTTGGTCCTGCGTCAGGGGGAGATGTTCACCAGCGGCCACGCGGAACTGCCATTCCACCAAGTCCGTGCCAGTGACCATCTCGCTGACCGGGTGCTCGACCTGCAAGCGTGTGTTCATCTCCATGAAGTAGAACTCGCCCGTGTCCTTGTCGAGGATGAACTCGACTGTGCCCGCTCCGACATAACCGACGGCCAGCGCCGCTGTCCGCGCCTTATCCCAGAGATCGTGCCGTGTGGCATCGTCCAGGAGCGGCGCCGGGCTCTCCTCGAGAATCTTCTGATGCCGGCGTTGCACGGAACAGTCTCGCTCGCCAAGAGCGACACAGTTCCCGTACTTGTCCGCAAACACCTGAACTTCAACATGCCTCGGCCGCACCACGTACTTTTCCACCAGCATCACCTCTCCACCATCTCCAAAGCTCGCCCGCGCTTCGGCCCGAGCACTCCGCAGCTGTGCCTCAAACTCCTCGTCTGTCTTCACAATCCGCATACCCTTACCACCCCCTCCCTTCACACTCTTCAACAACACGGGGTACTTGATCTCTTGCGCCCTCGCCCGCAACTGCGCCGGCGTCTGCTCAGGCCCATGGTACCCCGGCACGCACGGCACGCCCGCAGCCGTCATGATCTCCTTACTCCTCGCCTTATCGCCCATATCCGCCATCGCCGTCGCAGGCGGGCCCACAAACACGATCCCGGCCTCCTCGCACGCCCGCGCAAACGCCGCGTTCTCCGACAGGAACCCGTATCCCGGGTGCAGCGCCTGGATGCCGTGCTGCTGGGCCAGCTGGACGATGCGGGGACCGTCCAGGTAGGCAGAGGACGCCGGGCCGAGAGCGATGGCGCGCGGGGAACACCGCGCGTGCTGCGAGGCCGCATCGACGTCGGTGTAGAGCGTCGTCGTGCGGATACCCATGTCGGCGGCGGTGCGGGCGATGCGCAGGGCGATCTCGCCGCGGTTGGCGATGAGGAGGCTTTTGATGGGTTCTACGGTGGGTTGGGTGGTTATTGACCGACATGATTGACGCTGGAGGAGAGCGGCGGAGGGAGAAGATGCGGAAGAGGAGGGAGCGCTGGAGGCAGCGAAGAGGAGAGGGGTGCGGAGTCGCCGCGATGTTCGTTTGAGAGAGCGCATGGTATTGAGTGTGTATCTGTATCTGCTCCCGTGTTTCGGTCTAGAAATGGGAGTTCGAGTATGACCACGGCCGGTTCCAATGGCTCGTGGAGAATAACTACAGAGTTTTTGAAAAGAGAGAGCAAGAGGAATTGGCGATGGGAATTCACGGGCTTGCAAGCCGGTGGTCTTCAAGGCCGAGGTCGTGAACTCCGACAGTAGCCGGGCCCCGGCAAGGCCCCTTGTCTTCGGGCTAAGCACGCTGGGCTTGTGACCACCCTGGAATTGGTCGGCTCAATAGTTTCTTGTGCTTTCAATTTGTCTTGTTCTACAATGGGGTAGTTAATTGATCGAATTCAGCCTCAAAAATGACACTCAGCCATCAGACTTGCAGCAGGTCTGCTGATGCTGATACATGGTCCTATTTCTCGAGCTGAGATGGGATGCAAGAGCGAAAAGAAACCCCAGCGAAAGGACGTCATTGAGCTCCCCGACGTGCTACCCCGCATTAGTCAGCGACTCTGGGGCCCCGCAGCCACCTTCTAGACGGAATCTAGACGGAAGACCTTTTGCACATCTTCGCTGCAATGAGATATCAAACTCCATCGGTTCGTCAGGGTAAAGCTGCTACATCTCAGAGCTACCGTTAAACGACACGAAAATCGGCATTCCCCCACACGCCTGTTGCTTTTACAAGTGATTGCGAATCGCCGCCGGTTATCTCTTTCCTAGTTGTTCTGTTGAACAAATCCAGAACTCCTTCCACAACACCGTCCGTACTTTCTCCGTCCTTTATCACAGAAGCCAAACCATGGAGCAACAAATACCCCTGAGCCATGAGGCGTCGGCCGGCAACACCAACATGCGCGTAACCACCACGCTCCCGCCCGAAGTCGTCCAGTGCCTTGAGAACGCCCGCTTCCTTCATCTGGCCACCTGCTCTGACAACGTACCCCACGTCTCGCTGATGAACTACACCTACCTCCCATCTTCACCGCACTCCCGCTTGCCCGTCATCGTCATGACCACCAACCCGGCCAGCAAGAAAATGAACAACCTCGCCGCTAATCCCAGTGTCTCCCTACTCGTCCACGACTGTACTGTCCCCCCTTGACTTCCAAATCTCACTATCATCCGACTAACACAAAGCCCAAAACCAGGGGTCTCCCACCGCCCAACACCCACCTCCCAAGCCCGCCGTCTCTCCTCCGACGGCAACGGTGGCGGCAACCGCACATCCGCCTCCCGCTCCCCACACCGCGAACCGACCTCCTCCCTCGCAGCCCTCCTCTTCAACCTGAACACCTCCGCCGTCTCCTCCATCAGCGCCACCATCAACGGCAGTGCTCGCCTCGTCCCCCGCGGCTCTGATGAAGAGAAATACTATCGCGAGGTGCACCTGGAGAATAACACGTTTTCGGACGCGGCTGGGCCCGGGGCGGCTGCGGCGGCGGATATTTTGTTTGGGACGACGGGATCTGGAGAAGGTACTGGCGGTGGTGGTGGTGGTGGGGCGGAGAGGTTTGCGGCGGGTGATGATGCGAGGGTGATTGTGGTGGGGATACAGGATGTGAGGATTGCGGATTGGAAGGGGGCTATTACGGATTGGGTGATTGCGGATTCTGGGGAGGCAGAGGGGGGTATTAATGGGGTGCGGTGAGAACATGATAGGTAGAATGCGGGATGCTGTATATAAATTGATTAGTGGTCAAAGGTCTCTGCGTCAACATAGCATATGTATGCTGTTGAACTTTCTTAGCAGAGCACCCTCTGACCGCACTCGATGATTGACCGCATCACAACGGAGGCTCCTTTGGTCGGGCGAGACTTCTACATGCTAAACCAAAATTCCTACGCAGTGCCTAGAGAATACACTGGTGCAACACGTAGTAACTTGGCAAGAAAACTACCATTTAAACCACAATACTGAACGATGGAGCATCAAATCATTTCTCATCCATTGATACACGCTATACCACGTTGACAATTTGTACAACATGCAGCTTCGCCTAGGTAGTGTTGCAGGCCACCTCCTCCCACTTATTCACACACAACCGAAACCCAATTCGCAATTTACACAGCCTTTCCCAGGCCATTAGGGAACCATCCCTATCCCCAGTCTATGTGTCTCCCTTATTCCCAACAAGCCGGCCTCGGCCGTTCATATCAAACCCAACCAAGAAGAGTTATGCATACGTCCTGATGATGACCAGATGAAGACCAAGGACAACTCCTGAAAAGCGCAAATTCAAAACCCAGTCATAAATGCCGATTCCATGAGAGTTCCGATGCCGTTACAGTATGCCCCGCAGATGATCCCGAGTTGGGGGGTGCGGGGTTGAGAGAGGACGAAAAAGGAAAGAAAAGGATTCGGAAAACAGGTAGGCAATCTGCCACGCGCTCCGTGCAACGACTTTTGCATCGGTAAACAACCTTAGCGAGCCCACTCAACCACCTCCAGAGCACACATCACAAGGACCAGCGTCGACGGCAAGATCCTGACAACTAGTTAGCGGCATGTTTCAAAATAAACGTGGGGTGAAAATGGGGGGGAAGCTCACCAAATAACATAACTCTGAAACAAGACCCTCCCCATCACGCTCTCATACACATTGTTGATCTGGCAAATCTGCGCCAACTGCAGCGCCGACGGTGCGCCGGTGAGCAGGAAACACACAATCACAAAGATCGGGTCGTCCAGGATGCTGACGGGCACAAACTTGGCAAACATAGCCAGCACGGGCGCCATGATCAGCGTCGGCAGCAGCATACGGCTTAGCAACGAGGCAACCAGCAGGCGCGTACCGATGCGCCGCTCCTCCGGGTCCATCTCCTCTTCGCGCGCCTGGGTGTTGCGGGCGAGGTTGGCGCCGAGGACGACAAGGATGAGCGGGACGGCGACGCCGGCGGAGGACGAGATCGCACTGGTGACGGAGGTCTTGATGAAAGACCCTTCGCGGAAGAAGAGCGCTTGCAGATCCGGGACCGAGGCGACAAACACGGCGATGAGCATCGCCCAGAGCGGGGGGTTCATGAAATCCCAGAGGAAGCCGTAGACGCGTACCGAAGCGCGCTGGAGCCCAGTAAGGGCCGTTTGGAGGGGCCGCGGGAGGCTGTTGTAAGCGCTTCGGGCCGTGGTCTTGATCGCGGTGCAGACCCTGCGCTCGGTCTTGCGCGCAAAGCGCTGGACACGCACAGGTACACCCTTGATACCCTTAGGCGCTTCGGTTTCGTCATTAAGGGCGTTGTGGATGTGCGGGAAGGAGAGGATCCGGTTGAAGTCGTCGTCGTTATCGTTTTGATCGGCAAGTTGGCGACGGCCGTGCGGGTTGGCCTTCGAGTTGTTGGCTTTCTTCAGTGCTCCAACCGCGTCATGTTCGTCGTCTTCCGAGTCGTGGGGCGACGCCCGCGAGGATCCGCCCACAGGTGTCCGGCCGGCTGGGCTGTAGTGGGTTCCCGAGTCGTCGGTGTGCGCGGGGCTGACGGGCCGATCCAGGCTGCTGTCATTGCTGAGACGATCTTCCTCCCCTTCAATCAACCCTTGTGTCTCCTCGCCTTCATAGCGACCCTCTTCGATCGTCTCATCGGCATACTCCTCGTATTTCGACTTCGGCGCTAGCAACACGTGGTAACCCCAACTCCAGCGCACCAACTGGCCAAGTTGCTGGAACACCAGGAGGTACAAAATGCCCCGCGCGGCAACCTCGTCGTCGTTGTCGCCCGGGATCTTGTCCCAGTGGAGGCCCTTGAGGGTTTGAGAGAGCGAGATGACGAGCGAGATGGGCAGCGAATTCGAGTTTCCAAACACACCCATCGCGGTCACGAAGTTGGAAGCCCGATGGTTGAAACCGCAGCATCGCGCTACTATGCGTGATACGATGTACGACACGAAGGTCTGGATGATGAAAATGATGGGGATGATCCCCAGGTCCAGGAGCTTATCGGCGTTCAGCTGCGATGCGAGCTTGGTGAAAACTATCGTTATCCATTATCAGCATATCCAAGTCGCTTACCTCTACAAAACCAGTGAAGAAGACGAAGAAGAAGACGGAAACCCACTCAGACATGGCGTAAACAGCATAACATTGAGGTTCGCAAGAAACTTTTGCTTGTCGGCGTCAAAATGACCGAGCCGCGCAATGATGTACCCCGGTAAGCTGACGCAGACAACCTCCAGCACAGCACCAAAGACGAGCAGCATCAGGTGGTCGAGCGAAGGATGTGATTCCGAAGGAGTGTTCTGAAAGACGACGAAGCGCGACGGCCCCGCCGTCATGGTCGTCGGATCCCATGCATCGCCCAGGGCCAGGCGCAATGACGTCGGCGCCCGGAAGTCGAGTAGACCCATCAAAAGTGGCCGCGTCTCGTTTGATTTGTTGCCGACTCGTTTCCACGCTGTGTGTGGGAGATCGGGAGAGGATCGATAACTGGAAATAAAATCGGCGAGACACCACTCGAGGTATGGCAGTTTATTTGATGTGGCGACGGCGCTCAGATTCTGTCATCGAAGTTGGCGGCGAACAAGGTTCAGAGCTGGTCTGAGACGGCCAGGAGTCCTGGTGGAGCTCTCTGGGGGTTACTCTGTTGCAAATCGGGGTTGCGTTGACACACCAAAGTGTCGGAACAACACGCCCAAGAAAACAAAGAGAATCGCTTGATAATGCCGCGGGCAGGCAGTTGGGGAGAAGCTGGAACGGAGGGCGAGCACGAAATAAGAAGGGCCAAATTAAGCATTCCATCCCCGATGGGAGAGGGCCTGTGCTGGCCTTCAATGGGGAGGCCGCAAGCTGTCTCGCGATAACGCCAACACAAGGCGAAGCGGCTGAGCGCTAGAGAGGGACTTGAATCGTCGCGAAAGACTTGAGGCAACAACAAGTCCCTCACTACCACTATCACGCCGCCGCCCTGGCCGCTTCGCCTGTCTTGGCGTGGGCCCTAACGGCCGCCAAGGTCGCGCCAAGTCCGTGCCAAGCTCCTAACAAACACAAGGATCGGAGAACGTGCAGCAGTGGTGACGTTGGGCCTCTGGCCCAGGCCAGCCCACGATCGCATTGCTGGTTTAAACTTCCGCACTAGTCCAGAGCAGGTTTCCGTCCCAGGGGATTGGAGAGTTTCCAATCAAGCTTGTCCTGAATCAACAACTTTTCTGACGGTTGAGAAAGACTCTTTCGACACCCGATCAAAAGACTCTTTTTTCTACTAAGTTTCACTTCACCTCAGTTGCCCCCGCCCCGCCAAGGATCCCTTTATCTCGAACCGAAACTGTGTCTGCCAGCTGTCCCGTGGTTGGTCGTTCTTGACGCAATTCTGTCGGCAACAGACCCGGTGCAGAAACAAGAGGTAGTTTTCAGCCATGGCAACACCGTCAGAGCCAATGAGAGTTGAGTAAGTGTGAGACGTCGGGAGACTCAGGGAGGTCGGTGCTGTTCACTTCACCTTTTTCTTCGCGTTTAGGAACATCGCCAAGAGCGCGAAACGGGCCGCAACCGCAGAGCCAAGGGCGCTCAGCGATAAGGCCCCTTCGTTCGGCCATTGAGATTATGAGAATCGAAATATGCCGAGCTCTTGGTGCAGAGGAGTTGCGGCCGCGGTGGTCACGCTGCTGTAAGTCGAGGGAAGGTGTCGGGACGATCGGGACGGTAGTGGTAATCGGGAAGTGATCAGATCATCGAGAGCCCAGAGTTGAGAGTTGAGAGTTGAGACGGTGAGCAGGCTCAGCGCGAATTCCTTCTCAACTCCTCGCCTTGGTGAAAATTGATTCGACGCTAACATTTGAGAAGACCAGTGAGTCGCCGCCAGACTTTTGGACAGGGGTTTGATCGATGCGTCATGAGCTGAACTTTGGGAACCTCTACGCTGAATTAGGTTAATGAACTATGATCAATTTTTCTTTCCTAGTTGCCCGGTTGGTCAAACATTGGCCGAACAAACAAAATCGACGGGCGCCGGTCATGGCTTGCGCGGCATGACGAACTCTCGGCAGTGCCTCAGTGTCAGCGTGTCGCCTGGGAAAGAGGGAGTGGCAGGGCTGCCAGCTGTCTGACAGCCGAATTGTCGATTGCGTGGGCTGCCTCACTGAGCGCCGCTGACCCCTGGCGCCCCGATGGGCAGGTTCAGCAGGGAAACCGCGGGCCGTTTGTTCTGTCTATCTCGAACCAATCAAGAAGTTGAGCGTGTGAGGAGGCTGTTTCAAAAACAAAAACTAAAACATGGGGGCGACGGGCGGCGACTTCCAGGTTTTTGCCCACTCAACGCAGCGTGCGCAGCTCGCTCCCGTCTTGCCCGTCACACCTCCAAGCCTGAAGCCCTGGTGGCGGCCCTGCTGCAAGCAATTGCGACCCATCGTCGTTTGCCCTGCTGGGAGAACCACCTAACTCGGGCGATGATGCACTTGTGCCACCCCCCAACTCCGCGTTTGCACACACGCGTCGTAACATCCCGTTCGCGAAATGAGAACCACAGGCTTGAATTTGTGCAACTTCTCGAATGTTTCGTTTGAAATTTGAGGCAAGTCTGCGGGGCGTTTCCCCAATGGTGGGGTTTTGCGGCGTCAGCCCCACTGCCGCCACACCCATCACCGGCCATCGCCCACTTTCGGTCGCCCCTCGGAGAGTCTGTACCAGTCCCAGAACACCAGTTGCCAGGCATTGGCTCCGCGGACTCTCTCTTTCATGGGTCAGCCACACCGGAGCAAAAGCCCCTACCGGCGCCATGCTCGAAAACAGGTGATGGGATCAAGAAAACCAGGAAATTAGCCTCGCTCCCACCTGCCGCGGGTAGACCTCCTGCCGGGTTCATTAGTTAGCGATAGGCTGTAATGCAAGCTGCAACTTGGATGGAGGTCGCGGGCCATGAAATGAAAGAAAAAAACACCAAACTCCTTGGCTGCTCGACCAGCTCTCTGTTATTTTGTTTCCATTTAGCACCGCCCGATTGCCAAACCGTTTGCCGCAGTCTAGAATCCGCCCAGCTGGAACTCCATCTTCGCCCCGAGTAACCAATCATCGCATTTCCAGATTGGCCGCAAGCTCCGCCAGCGTGCACTCGTTCAACTGGGGAACCGTTTTGAGATCGAGTTCCCGCTTCCGGCCCAATACCCCATCCAAAGACTCCGGACCGTACACTGCGACCGGTGACGATAGAATTTTCTCTCCTCTTTTCCGCTCGCAATTTCCGTTGTTAGGCTCACCTACCACGGCCTAAACCAGTGGAGTCTGCCAAATTTTCTGGACCACTTTCCTCATAAAGGGTTCCCAAAACACCCACGGACACTGGCGTGCTGTGCTTCTCATCCTACAAGGTTCCCGTTTTCGGTAACCGCCCGCTTGGGAACAACCCCGCGGCCCATCTCGTCACCATATTATTCACCACCCGCCCACTCCGGGCATTTTGACCCTACGACTCGGTCTTTCCCCTCGGCATATTTTCCGCATAAAGAGACGGCGGGCACACGACTATAACCGAGGCATTCACAGCCTTACGACGCGAATCGAGCAAAAGCGCGAGCTGGTTTTATCTCGCCTTCGCCTGGGGAAGGCCCCACCTCGCTTCGTCTCGGCCCCTCACTGCACGATCACGACACATAGCCTCAACGCGGCTGCACCTCGACAATTCGAAGTTTCGACAACCCGACACCCCGATAACCCGATACCGCGATCTCCCACTCCTCCAACGTTGGCCTCACAATGCCTGACTACGACTCCGGCTCGGAACCGGCCACTCCTGGGGAGGATTACTCTTTGAGCACTCCGACCTCGCCGGGCTACATCGACGACGACAATGATTCCGAAGCTAGCACTCCGCTCGACCCGCCGAGCGGGGGCTCCGACACCCAACCGAGCTATCCCCCCAGCGAACCACCGCGCCGCGTGCCCTCTCTACGAACCGTTTCCGATCCTCAAAAGACCACCCATATGAATCCGACTTCGAGCGTCACAGGGTTATTAAACACCGCAAGAAGGCCAGCCCCAAGCGCCAATAGTTTGCCCTCCGACATCATGCAAAGGGCGCGCGCTCTCCAAGAGCAGCGCATGAATATGGCCGCGCGGGCGGCCGCTGGAACGGCCGCAAACCTGAGCAGGCCGGGTATAAATGTGAACGTAGGGAGTGGCGTCGGTCACAACACCGGAGGGCTTCCAGGAGGACTCCCAGGAGGACTTCCAGGCGGGTTGCCGGGGAATCTTAAACTACCAGGTGGCATGGCCCGTCCTATGCCCCCAAATTTTCCCAAGTCGGCACCTGCAGTACCAGGTGCGAGGAAGCCTCCGAGCCTGAGCGAAAGGAGGGCTATGAAGCTGGGTGGCCTCTCAGGACCCGGCAGCCCTTCTCCAGCTCCAACACCAAAACTTCAAGACCTTGGCGAGGACGCATCGAGCAAACCATCAGTTAACGGGGAAGGACGAGGGTCCAAGCTGAGCGACTTCAAAAACTACATTGATGCCGACAAAGGTTGGATTACGTTCGACGGTGCTGCGACCATTACACGGACAGGGGTCAACTTTGCCAACGGTCAGACATTCTCCATCTCGCTTGACGAGATTGATGTCATAGACGAGCTGGGTAAGGGGAACTACGGGACCGTGTACAAGGTCCGGCATGCTCGGCCAAAGGCACCGCGGTTTGGCCAGGGGCTGAGCCAATTCAAGCCATCCCTTTCCCTCCAGTCCTCCACATCATCGAGCGAGTTAGATGACGCGGCAAGCGACACTTCGCTAGCCGGGGGCGGCGGGCGGACAACATCCGGGGTGGTCATGGCGATGAAAGAGATTCGGCTGGAGCTGGATGAGGCGAAATTCACCACAATCCTCAAGGAGCTCGTGATTCTGCACGAGTGCGTCTCACCCTACATCATCGACTTTTACGGTGCATTCTACCAAGAAGGTGCAGTTTACATGTGCATCGAGTACATGGACGGCGGCAGCATCGACAAGTTGTACGTGGGCGGGATCCCCGAAAACGTGCTGCGCAAAATCACCTTTGCCACCATTGTCGGCCTCAAGACCCTCAAGGACGACCATAACATCATCCACCGCGACGTCAAGCCCACCAACATCCTTGTCAACACCAACGGCCAGGTCAAGATCTGCGATTTCGGCGTCTCGGGCAACCTAGTCGCGAGCATCGCCAAGACCAACATTGGCTGCCAGAGCTACATGGCCCCTGAGCGTATCAGCGGTGGCGCCCTGGCGGCTGGCGCAGCGGGTGCCGCGGCCGGAACGTACAACGTGCAGAGCGACATTTGGAGTCTCGGGCTGACTATCATCGAGTGTGCGATGGGGAAGTACCCCTATCCACCCGAGGTGTCGAGCACCATTTTCAGCCAACTGAGCGTGAGTCTCCTAACTGCATTATGTCTCTGCTTTACTCGCCTGAAACGGGTAAAGAGAAAATAAGGAAAAAGAAGGAACTACTAACCCATCTTCCAGGCCATCGTCGAAGGCGACCCGCCAGATCTCCCCTCCGAAGGCTACTCCGCCCAAGCCCAAGATTTCGTCCGCTCCTGCCTCAACAAGAACCCCCATCAGCGCCACACCTACCCCATGCTTCTCTCCCATCCATGGATCAAAGCCCTGGGCAAGCCGGAAACCATCGCCGAAGACGCCGAGGCCGAGGACGCCGCGGCATACGACACCCTCGCGAACGCGGCGGGTGCGCTGAACCTGAATAACCCGTCGGGTCGGGTGGCGGAGGGGGATTACGAGGTCGGCGCGTGGGTCAAGGATGTGCTGGAGCGGAAGAAGAGTGGGCTGCTGCCGCGCGGTGCGGAGAAACCGGCGTTGCATGCGGCGCCGCTGAATTCGGTCAGTCCGGTGGGAAGCCCGTTGGCGATGCCATGACCTGTTATGTTGTTGTTCCTTTTCTTATTCTCTTGCCGTGTTCCTTCGCTTCTTCCTCCGGGCGAGTGGATGGGTGCAGACGGGAAGGATGTGAGAAGATGACTGGCAGGAAGCATATCTTGGTGTATTTTCTTTCGTTGAACTAAACTCGCGGCTTGTTTCTCTTTCTATCTCTCTCTGATGTCATCCCATCCCATTCTTTCTGTCAATTCCATTTTAGCTTCCGGCTGGACCGCATTCGTTTCATTTAAACACGAAAGGAGAGCGAGGTGTATCTGTCGCAGGACAGGAAAGGGCGTAGTAGAGTTCGGGGGGGTTCCCATTTGCGTACCATAAGAAAGAAAGAATATAAGAGAAGCGGGAAAGCGATGTTTTGATGGGCCAGGTGGAGAGGGGGGTTCGTGGGGACTAAGTGCTATTTGGGGTATCGACACTGAATACTATCTTCCCCCTCGCGTATCTTTTTCCCTAGTTATTGTGACTCGAGGTGTGTGTGATGCGGTGATTCTTCTTTGAGAATGTTAGAAACGGGGAAGTCGGGAGTGAAAGAAGGCGTCTCTTTTCCTTACTAGCGTTATGGCCTGGTATGACTTGCGGCTTGTTAGATCACATTCGCTACTACTCCTCCCGTGTTTCGTTTCCTTTGTGTGGGGATACGGTGAATGATATGGCCAACAGATTGTGCAAAAGACTGGCAGGAAGTAATGTTCTGTCCTATTCCGCAGGCACAAACTTGGAAATAGTCAAAGTCATGGATTCATCGCTACCAGGAATGCCCAGCGAATGTCCTTAGTCCCCCGAGTACGCCCCTTGCTATGTCAAGTGTTGAATTAATGAGCATCCATGTCCAGCAAAACAATCCCTTATCTAAAGTGTCCCCCAGTTTGGTATCGTAGATGGCAACAAGTAGTCTGTATGCCGATTATCATCATTGTCGTTCAATTTCCGTCCATATTCCGTGCCTCACTCATATCCATTGCAACCACACACATCAACCAAACTCCCCTTGCTTCTCCGACGAAGCTCAAGCATATTCCTCCTTCACACGGCGCCCATCGTACCCCCTGCGACTAGCAGAGCGGCGGGTCCAGGGCCAGGTGCGGCGAGAGCGGTCGGCTGCGGGTGTGGTAGCGGTAGCAGCAGCAGCGGTTCCCGTCGGAGCGACCGGGTCACGGCGCTTATGGCGGCCAGCGCAGAAGAGGATGGTAGCGATAAACAGCGCGAACCAAGCTCCCCAGCTGAAGCCGAAGCCGTAGCGGCCGAGGGTTGCGTCCCGGCCGTCGGCGATGATGACGTTGCGGACTTTGACAAAGGTGACGCTGGGAACTCGGGGGTTAGTATCGTCTAGTGGTAGAGTAAAGAAAAGGGCAAAGTGGGTAAAAAACATACGTCATCAACGAAACGGCAATAGTCAAGAAGAACAGCGCAACCGTCGAGAGGAGACCGGTGAACGCTGAACCCAGCCTGCTGCACAGCGCCAGGAACCCCGAAAAGAAAGCGACCACCTCGAAGAAGAGCGCAATCAGGAAGAACACCCATCCAAACCGCCACATGTACCAGTAATACGTCCCCGTGGTATCGTTGCCATGGTTGCCCACCAACTCTGCGGGCACATTGCGCGCATTGCTAGCCCAAGCGTCGCCGAGGGGAAGGGCTGGGCGGGCCGGGCCGCAGTCGGTGTTGTCGTTACCACAGACGTGGAAATAGGTCCACTGTGAGACCGCACGGGCACCCTCGTAACCTGATGTGTCGGCGCGCAGGAAATAGGTCTGGCGCAGCGGCGAAGTGCGGGTTACGCCGGAGAGGATGACGAACCAGAGCAGGACGAGGGAAGCTGCTGTGAGGAGGAGGGCCACGGGGGCCAGAATCGTTTCTGAGGGAGGTGTTAGTCGATTTTGTGCGGCCTGAAGGGTGGTGTAGAAAAAGAGGTGTGTATCCGCTTACTTCGTGACATGTTGAGATATGGGGATGCTGGTGTGTGGTGGGGTGAAAGGTTTTAGAGATCAGAGGGAGGTCTCAGCCTCGGCAATGGAGTGTGCGCAATGCGGGAGATGATTTGATGGTATCGCCAAAACAATGCGCGAACCGACCCAACTTCGAAACCCGGCGATGTCGTCACCTGACTTTTTTAGATGTCTCTTCACTCTCCGTGATGGTCCTACGTGTTCGTAAGAAATATTGGTCCTCGAAAAAAGCTGTGCGATCCGGAGCGCATCCACAAGTATTAGAGCGCCAATAATATGGTGATATCATTCAAGTGTAAACGTGAGTCGAAGAAAAAAAGATGTTGTGTGATCCGAATCGGGAAGGCACAAGTGGAAAATCGGAAGAAGTTTGGTATCACGAAAAACAGGTAGGAGGAGCGGTGGTCAAATAAATCAAGACGGCGGGTTCCGTCCCTTGCCATGGTCACGCCGCCCTGTGGAGGCCCAAGGCACCCAACTTTTTCCGAGCTTGCCTCCCATCACATCTCACCAAGCTTCTCGCCTTCAACCCAAAAAGTCACTTGTCCCGCCTTTGTCTTGCTTTGAGCACAAAGCTGTAGTGGGCCGTTTATTTCGTGCCAGCGGAGCCCCATAGATGACGCAAGTCCTAGGAGCTCGGGGCTTGGCAGGGCCCTCTTGGCCAATGGGCATTTTAGCTAGTGGCCCCATGTCGACAGCACAGGTCCCCGCCAGCCAGGGCAGCCCACCTCAAACTATGATCTTGCAGAAGAATGCAGAACAACACTTTAAGCAGGGCGAGATATGAGTGGACGTCATACTCGCTGACCTCCGGGGCTTGCGTGGACAATTGACGGCAGTGCTCGAAATCAGTTCGTGATCTTGAGCAATTTGAATCTTATGGCGGTGTCTACAACTCCGAGCTATCGTTGATCATTACTATCTCCGAATCATTCGTATCTCTCACTTCTTGTGCCTGGCCACGACAGAGCGGCTTTCCCCGCGCGAAAACCGAGAGATATCGCGCATTTTGCATATGTGTAGTGTAGAGCTGAGGGAGCTAGTGTAAGCTAATATCTAGCAATGTCTCACATCCAACCTCCAGTTGGCAATCCACCATTGGTGTACCGCCGGCTTGGACTCCCTCGGTTTTGCATTTGAAGACCGAATGTCTCACTAAGTAGCCGATCGGTGAAGCTCCAGCCGTTCAAGGGGACCTCGAGACTCGATCGGATGTGTAGCATCATGTCTGGTTTCTTAGTTCTCAATCCTTCTCTTTCACTCGGCCTGTCTACCTATGCCCTCCTCAGCTTTCTTCACTCCGACCTGGTACATACACGGCAAACAGACATGGCCTCCGGACCCAGTCCGCAGCGTCGCATCCGGACCGGACAGCTCCGGCCCACGGACCCACTCGAAACCCGCAACCCGAGATGCCGAAACCCACTGCACGCACAAGACAAGAATTCCGTAGATTTTCCTGCTTTTTTTGCTACTTTGACATTCTTAAGCGTAACATCCCGTCGTTTGACGCTGTAACCAATCATCAACAATCCTCTGTGGCGCAATTGGCTAGCGCGTCTGACTGTTAATCAGGAGGTTGGAAGTTCGAGCCTTCCCGGAGGAGGATATCGTTGATACTTTTGCTTGGAAGCCGAGCAAGATAAGTGTTTTTGTTCATTGTTGGACTGGATCTAAATGGTCGGTCTATCTGTATAACTCTCCTGGGCATGATTTACCTCCCAATTTCATAAAAAAAGCCTTGTTAGGATTCGGGAGGGGGGAACATGATCCGTTTCGGGGTGCTTCAGCACTGACGGGACACAGCGACCATTTCTGCAAGGGACAAAGAAGGTAAATGCAGGGACGAAAGTCGCCTGCAAGTAACTCCAATGCCAAGATAGAAACCAGGTCTCATCAACTGTCCTCCTCTGCAAACTTCAGCACATCCTCCAGGATCAACTCTTCATAAGGGCCAAGCACCCACCCCAGCGCATCCTGCTTGTTCCATGGCGTCCTCACTGCCGTCGCTATCATGCAGTCGTCACCCAGGGATCGTAGACACATATTCACATCATCCACCCGCCTCCCCTTGAGCCGGATCTCGATGTTCCGCACCACTTCCCCTGCCTCCTCTTCCTCCTTTGCCGGCACATCCCATCCAGCGGTTGGCCGCGGCGGGGCTACCCGCACAAACTCGAGGTCCTTCAGCCATGGAGCCGACAAGGCATCGCCAGTCAACTTGACGTAGGCCTCGCGCATCGCCCAAGCCGCGTAGAAAGCCCGTAGCTTCCCATCCGCGACTTGCTCGGCCGTGGGCGCAGCACCATTGCAGCCGGGCGTCATGTGTAATAACCACGGCACGGCGCTGAGGACTTCGTTCTTGAGAAAAGCGACCTCGTTCGCGGAAAAGGCGTCGCCATATGTGTTCACAAAGTCGTACCAGCCACGGGGCTGTCCCATAATCTTCGCCCGGTCGCGGTCCCGCCGTTCGGAGGTGCTGACGACGTCCACACCGACCTGGCAAGGCTGGTCTTCCAGGTCTATGTCCTGTTGCCGAACTAGATTTGAACCCAGGGGCGAGGCGGCAGGTACGAGGGAGGGGGGAGGATACCCCGCGACAGCTACCAGCGCGACGATTCCCGCCTGATGCGAGACATTAAACACCACGGGCTGGCGTCCCACCCCGTTCTTTCCCTTTCCGGCCACAACAAACGTTGGCTTGGTCTTCCCATCCCGCGTGAAGCCCGTAGTCACTACCTCACCCCACGTCACCGCCGGGTCGCGCGCAAGACGGGCTATGGCGTAGTGCTTGATCAGGGCCGAGCCTAAGGCCATCTTGGCGTCAGACATATGATAGTATGCTAACACTCGGTCCCGGACGTCTGGGGGTAGGATAGCAAAGGCACGGGCGGCCTAGAAGCACAGGTTAATATTCTGCATGGTTAAAGGGGAATCGAAATAGAAGGTTGCCGTGAGAGGGCATGTAAAAGCAGGTGGAGACCATTGCAGCTGGTTTGCTGGTGGGTTAAACCCTCAAAGATTGTAACCTGTAACAATGGCAAGAATAACAAAACGTAAAACTCACGTGAGCCTCTAGATGCCTCGGAAGAGTCGCCGTGGGGTACCACTTGCGGGTGTCGAAGTACCATTCTACTAGGACACATCCATCGCCGCGGCTAGGCGTTGGTGAGGGGGTTGCCATTTTCCTTGGGGCTTGTCGTCTGTGTGGTGTCGTCTTGTTGGGGGGTGCTTTCTTCCTTGACGTTTTAGTTCTCTTGGAATCTCAACGGATGAGCGGTGATCATATGAGTGTAGGTTGTTGTGAGTGTTTGGGGTTTTGAGTTTCGGAGACGGACCGGGAGTGAAATTCGGAGGTGTGCGGGAATCGGTCAGCTTCATTCATGCAGTGCGACCCGTCTTGGCCATGTTACTCGCTGCAACGGCGGCCTCTTTATTTTAAGAATTGCCGTCCGCTTACCTCGAGTTTCCTTCCCTTTCTCGGCTACCGCCTCCCTTGTTTTTCTTGGAGGGGTCATGCTTACAGTGCTTCGGAGAGTTTATCTCTCACTTCCAGCGTCGTGCCTTCCCTTCCCTGAGCGAGGTCTCTTTTAGGAAGTCGGAATTGAATCAGCCCCGTGGCCCCTCCTTCCCCGGCCGATTTTGAGGGGCAGACCCCGACAATTTTTTTAAATTCACGGGGAACATCAACACAGTCCGGCAGCTCCTGGGCGGCTAACGGGCCCGGCCATCCAATCCGAAATCACGAGTCCCGGCCCCGGCCCGGACCGGGTCCGATCGACCCACAGTCACTCAACAATCGGCGGCGCCCGATGCATTGAGTACAAAGCTACTCTTCGATTATTTCCTTCAAACCATTGTGTTCCTACACGTCGCTAGGATCACATGTTGGTACATTCCACCTTTAACCCAAGCCGCAGCCATCACAACAACCTAACTGTTGGGTCCCGCGCAATAGTGCGCCGGGCGTCCCCCAGGTCCCGGCTCCCTCTATGGTTGAGTTATTGATTTGGGACGTCAGGCCAGCTGCTCCATCCCGCGTTAAGCAGACCACCGATGAAGCAGGCTAGGAAGAAGGTCGGCCTGAAATCTAGCGGTAGAAGTCAACCGTGGGATGGGAGGTGCTCTTTTTTCTATGTTCTGTGTTTTTCCTCCGTCTGTTTCTCTTTCGTCCCCGGTGCTGCCCACTAGGAGAACCCCCTCGTGGTTTTGAGAAAGAAACCGAGTCTTGACATTGGGGTCGAGTTTCATTTCGCTTTTTAGCACACACAAGTCAGCATTTCACAACGCCGAGAGTAGAGCAAAAATGGCGACCCTAGATGGAGTCTTGCTTTGGGATGATTCTGTACAACGGAATCTAAAAACAAAACAAAGTCTAGTTTTTGACGACCCCGACTTCCGTTTCATTCTAAGCTTGGTAGAAATTATTAGCTATGCTCCGCTGAAAACATGCGATCCTTCCATCAAGCAACCCTAAAGAGCAAAGTCTTCTCGCTATACTTTACATTTACTCCATCTCAGCAATGCTAGTACGGAACCCACAGAGACCATTATTGCTGTAAACAGCACCTTTCTCAGCAGTGGAATTTATACTGTATGAGGAGAAAATCCTTCAACTGGCTGTCTCGCCCCTAGGAGACCATCACAAAACCACGCGGCGCAGTAATCGAAAACAGGAACAACTCCTGATGTCCCTCGGCAACCCGTACTGGCGCCTCGTGTGTCTCTTCCTCCTTGTCTTGATTCTCAGTCTCCTTCCCGGCTTCACCTTCTACCTTTTCTTCTTTTTCCTTCTCCTTTTCCTCTTTCATCTGCTTTCCGACCTCCTGCTCCTTCACCACTTGCCCCTTTCCATCCACCTCTACCACCACGTCCTCCGTATCTAGACTCCCGTCCTCTGTGTATTCCCACATGTCCTTCACCTCGCCACGCAGCAGGCCTGTTAGCCACAATGCGCCCGTTACGCCGGGCACTAGGTACAACAACGCCGGCTGGCCGTGGTTAAACACCAACATGGCGGTCAGCGTAGCCAACATGCCCGCCGCATACCCAACCACGGAGGCGTAGAAGTAAGGCTTGGGGAAAGCCGTCGCCGTGCGGGGCTCTGAGGCATCACGGACAGGGAAAAGCCGACCGATGGGTGTGGTCCAGAAGCGGTTGCCCCACTGGCCACGGATGTCGACGTAGAGAGGCTTAATTCGGCGGTGATCGGTTGTGGTGGTCGTTGTGCCGGCGGTGGTCTCGGCCTTGAGCTGGACGGGTTCGAGGCGGGTCTGGCGACGATAGTGCAGGAAGAGGTCGAAGCGCAGAGCTAAGGCCATCAACATCCCTGGGACGACGATATCGCCGAGTCCGAGCATGCTGGCGCCTGTGGGGCTGGTGAAAACAAGCTTGATGGGTGCGTCGATGTTCTTAGCCACGGTAATCATGTACGGGCTAGGAGGAAGGTCAGTCTGGAGCTGTTTCACAATAATAGGGTTGGTCCTCCTGACAAGGGTCGATACCTACGTGTAAAATACCATGATGACGTCGTAAATGAATAGGCTCGCTAGGACCATGGTGCCAATGGTGAAGGATGTCGGGGAGAACATCATGAACGAGAAGTAACACATGGCCGTACTAAGGATGTTTGACAACGCATTCCACGCGGTCAAGTGGTAGGCTATCGAAACCATCACTGCCAAAACATAGCCCAGCAGTTCGTTGAGCCCGAGCTCAAAGTTGAACACGGGACTACCAGAAACCGCAAGACGCACTGTCCACTCTTGGGTAACCAAGTAGCGCAAGCTCCACAGGAGGCCTGTTGAAAGAGGTGAAAGCTTCAAATTCGAGAGCCACCCAGGGAGTGGTGTGGTTTTCCCCTCCACGGTCCTTTCTTCCCCAGTCTTCTTGTCCACGACATAATGGCGCTTCTGGCTCGCATCGATGTGGTGTACAAATCCCTTGCCGTCTACCCACATCGTGGGGAAAACCAAGCTCGTGAGATTGCTCAAGGCATCGCCGGCCAGTGTACTCAGCCCAACAATAGACATGATGGACATGTATCCCCTGAGGATTGTGTTCAGGATGGCCGGATCCTGGAGCCATTGAATCAGGTAGTACAGTCCCATAAGGGTGGCCGCTAGCATGATGGGAAACCGGATTACGTCGGAGGCAACGAGACCTTCAATAAACTTCTCCTCTTCGCGCCTCTTTTCACCCTTTTTCAGCTTCGGGGGCGCTGCTGAGGGTGGCCGACGGAGAGAGCCATGGGCGCCAAGCCAGATGATGCTGAGGGCACTGACGACGACGAGAAAGTATTGCGGTTCAAGAAGCCTCGCAAAGGCAAATACCGGGGGTGCGCCGGGAATATCGGGAGAAGCTGGGGTTGAAGGCGACGATATGTCGGCCACGTCTGGCGGGCCTTGCTCTGAGGACATAGTCGCGTGGCCTGGAGGATGCTAGAAATTGAGTCCGGAGGACGGAATATCTCCGTTCAAATCTTGATCGAAAGACAGATTACCATAAATATTGGCGTTTACCCCTCAAAACACAGTCGGATGGGCGGGGGGGGTCGGTTGTTGTGAGCCCGAAGATGCAAACTTGTGAAACTTGATGTTGAATGTTGTCCTGATGGGAAGTTGTTTAAGTTCCATTTTGGGCGTGGCGTTCCTGCAGGCACCTTGTGGGGCGATCGCCTGAAAACGCCCCACGAGCCCGCTGAAACTGGCTCCATTACAGGGGTCATGTTTCCAGACCCAGACTCGCCAGACCTGCCATCATTGAACAATTCCACTTTGCAACCACATCTCGGCTAGAATCCATCCATCACCTATCCTTTCCGCGTTCAACAACTCGCAATGGAATCCGGGCCCATGTCGGTAGACAGTGCACCCTTGGAGCCGCCGGCGCTCCCCGAGGGGAACGCAAACGAACCAACGCACGGCGGGCATTCGCGATTCGAGGTCGAGCTCGAGGTACGCAGCTCAACCGTCCCTCACCTGTGTTGTCCCCAATCGTCTCACGTATTCCGTAAAGTTAACCAACCACATCCGCAGTTCGTCCAATCCCTCGCGAACCCGGAGTACCTCAACTACCTAGCCTCACGAAAGTTCCTAACGAACCCGGCGTTCATCGCCTACCTCGATTACCTGCAATACTGGACGCGCCCGCCGTATCTCAAATACCTAACCTACCCCACCTCGACACTCAAGACGCTGGAGCTCCTACAGCAGGAGAAGTTTCGCCAGGACATCATCAGCCCGGATCTGGCGCATATGATGATAATGGAGGGGATGAAGACGGCTGTGGAGTGGCACCGTGAGGGGTGAGCCTGGGTGGCCGGCGTTGATGAAAAGCGGAAAAGATTATTGGGAAGTCAGATCGAGTTCCCCCTGGCTTGGGACAGGCCGATGGACTCCGGCGTTGCGGGGTGGAAGTCAGGGCATTCATCCCGCAATGGCCAACCCGCGGGTTGAGGCTGGCTACGCAGCCGCCCACGACATAAGCGCGTCGCCCGTAATGGGCAGTTGGGGGAATCGGGAGGTGAAGGAAGCCGCAAAGAAGACGGTTTGAAGAGATGGCCGCGTTGGCACCGCTCAATGACATGTATTTCAGGCCCTTTAGCTCAGCATCACCCTCAGCAACAAGAAAACAAGATACCGACCCCCTGTATAACGCCTCGCAATGCTTCCATGAAGATTTGTCTTTCTGACACCCAACACCAATACCCCCCTTCTCCTCCCACCCACTCAATTCTCCCTCCACCTATTCCCACAGGTCATACACTACCACAACGGTCAGCCATCATATCCCACCCTCACATTGATAGACAAGCAACAAGGGTAATAGGCAAACACACACCTTATAAAACGTAGTCATCGGCTCATCCGCACTGCGAATCTGAACCTGGAAAAACGCCGCCTCGTCCCCCGCGCAATCAGACGTCGGACACTGCACCCGGCCCTTTTGCGCATTGTCCCACGCCCCCGGCCCGCCAAACACGTCTTCTTTCTCCTTGCGCGGGAAGTTCTTGCGCGAGAAGATGGGCATGTCGATGGCGTGCTGGTACGGGCAGGTGCGGCATTCCAGCCGGTTGCCGCCCGTGTCCATGCGCGAGAGGATGAGAAGGTTGGCGCAGTAGGGGCAGACTGGAGGAGGTGTTAGTTTTGGTGGGTTTCTTGGATGGGGGGGTGATGGGCTTACAGAGAATTGGCATCTTGAAAGATTTGGGTGTCTACGGAGATTCGCTGCAAGTGTTTGTGGTCAACAGTGTCGTCAACCCGGGGCTGATCTTTGTTTTTGACAAAGGTGTGGGAAATGAAGTTGTTCCTTAGAATCAAGGTAGAAAGCTGAGTTCAGGAAGAAGTCTCAACTGAAGGGCTTGATCGCAGACTCAGTGACACATGCTTGGGATGAGAACTTGAATCTTTGGTTGTGAATCTTTAAAGTGGGCCTCAGGAACAAGACAGGTGGGGCAGAGAAGCTTAATTAACCCTAACCCCAACCCTAACCCCCATATCTTCTAAAGCCTTTGAGCACCCCTCCGCTCCTAGACTTGAACCCCTTTTCTGTGTGATTTTAATATGGCTAGACCGTCAATTGGCGTTTTAACAATGTTCATCTTGATTCAACATACAATAGATGTACTACTGTACATGGAACCCTCTCTCTCGCTCTCCTCCCCTTATCAAGACCCTTCGTTTCAGCCCCACCAGTGCTGGTGGGGTCACACCCTGTCACACTGCCACCTCCTGGGCCGCCAGTGGGCTGGTGCTGTTAGCTGACACGCCGAGACAGCCCCCCTAGCACCGACACTTCACATCGTCGAGCCTCGCCCGCATAGCCGCGCGGCTTGAATCTTTGCGGCTTTGTTTATTTTGAACACGAGAGATCTTTCCTAAGACCCGCCTGCCGAAATTTTTCCCTCTACGACCTTCCTTTCTCACCGCAACTTCGAGGATTACCCCTCCGCTCGTGGTGCTGTTCGGTGATCTCGACAGGAACACCAACCAACAACTCACGACGAAACATCACCAAGTGCGATCTACGAAGCAAACCTTGCGATCATGGCTGGCCGCGCTAAAGAGGAAGAGCACGAGGTTCGTCTTGAAAAATACCGTCCCTTCATTTTCAATTTCATCGCTTCCCTTAGTCCAACCCCCACTTCCCTCCCTCCGACTACGTAAGTAGTACTAACACGCTACCCCCCAGGGCGCCTCAACAAGCGAACTCCTAATCGAAGCCTGCCGGCGCAACAACACCGACCTCCTAACCGAACTCCTCACAACCCTCCACACCGACGAAGCCATCGCCACCGCCCTCAACACCACCACCACCGTCCTCGGCAACCACCTTTACCACGAAGCGGCCGCCCAAGGCAACTACGAGATCATCGACATGCTCCTGGACCAGCCCGGTTTCGAATGCGACCCGATCAACCGCACCGACGGCGACACGCCCCTGCACACCGCGATCCGCTGGATCAACAGCGAGCCGCCGGCACAGCGGGAGTTTGGGAACGCCCTGGTTGAGATGATGCTTGAGGCTGGGTCGAGCACGCGTACGCGTAACAAGGGGGGGCTGACGCCGCTGCAGTTGGTGGACCCGCGGAATGAGGGGTTGAAGGAGGTGATTCGGAAGCATGAGTATGCGGCGCTGAATGCGGGGGACTTTGTTAGTGCGGATGAGGTTAAGGGGGTGAAGAGTCAGAATCAGCCGCAGCAGCAACAGCAGCCGGAGGCTGGGGATGAGGAGGATGAGGATGCGGAGTTTAGCGGGAGTGATGAGGAGGAGAGGGCGGAGTGGGAGAGGCGGAGGAAGGCCAAGAGGGGGTAGGCCATGCCTCACTGCGAGATGAAGAAAGAGAGAGTGTATTACGCCGGATGGGACGAACAAACGGATCAGATATGGCTGGCGTATGGGCGCTGTGTATTTCACAACATGCACCGGAGCAAATGGACTCGGCCGGTATGGTCGACTTCCTTTTCATAACAGTCCCGCGTGTAATGTGTTGCTCGGTCACATAGTATGGGTATCCCAAAAACTACTTCATGACTGACGCATTGTAGGAGATCTAGGGGTCTATGTCATACTGGGTATCACTACAGCAAATAAATACTTCTCCCACCATCTCACCATCCCTTATCACTTATTTACCACACCATCCCTCATTACCACACCATCCCCCCCATCACAGCAACAACAGCAGCAACCTCCATCACAGCCCCCAACCCAACCTTCCCCCTCCCACTCCCCTCACTCCTCCACCTTGCCTCAACATACCCCTTATCCATCACCCTCTGCATCTGATTTCCACCTAACCTATGCCCGGCCCCAATCGATCCTATCTCCTCGGGAAACGTCCTCAAGATATCCGTACTCCTGCCCCTCGGACAAAACCTGACCTCCCACGCGGCCTCGACCGGCGACCAAGGGATCACAAACGTGCTGACATGGTCATCATACGCAAAGCTGTACGCGTCCGGGCAGACCCGCTTCGCGCGCAGCGAGTACTCGCTCGGTTTGCACACGTCGGGCGAGTTGTACTCCCCCGCGCAGCAGTCGGCCGGGTTGTTGGTTGCGCTGCAGGCGGAGAAGCAGGGCTGGAAGTTGGGCCGGGGGATGCCGTCGTCTGGGTATGGGAAGACGCCAGAGCCGGGCTTGGGTGGGGGGTATTGTAGCAGGTCGAAGGGACACCAGGCGCGGACGGTGCCGTCGGTTTGGGAGGACTCGTAGGGCATGGGGAAGCTGGCGTTGGCGTTGAGGTTGGTGGATTTGGGGGAGGGTCGGGTGGAAGTAAAGAAGGAGGGGGTTAGGTAGCCGGCTGAGGCGATGCAGGCGATGTTGCTGAGGTTTGGTGGGATCCAGGAGGTGTTGGAAGAAGGGTGGTAAATGATGGAAACCGGGAGGTTGTAGCCGTCAACGAGGGAGATGTCGTAGAAGGTTTGGTCGTTGTTGCTTCCGCCTCGGAAAGTGAATTCCGACACCGTCGTGGGGTTCTCTCCCTGCAGTTTTGCCGTCTGTCAGCCCAACAATACCCTTTCCATCTACCGTATCTCAGAAAAGAAGAAGAAAGACATACCGAACCAGTACAGTTCCTTCGCCCACCACAATCCCCCGTCAAACACGCCCCGCCCCGCCCATTCACCCCTTCCGCGGTCCTCGGGCCCGTCCCATCGGCGTTAAACGTGCAATTCGTCCGGCCCCAAACCCTCCCCGCCCAGTCCGAGCTCAAAAACATCACCCGGCTGGTTCCAGGGACCAACTCAAACCCATGCGATGGTGGGCCGACGCCGGTCTGCGTGACAAGCCCGGGCCATATTGACTCTTCACAGCTGTTGGTGATGGTCAACTTGATAGGGGTGCGGTTGCTGAGTGCCCCGACGGTGGCGTTGCCGGTTGAGTTGACGTTGCTGATCGTGGGGTCGGACAGGTCGGGGTTGTCAAAGCCGGATGCAGCTGCTCGCCCGCTGAGGAGAGATAAGGAGAGTAGAGCCCCGTTTGCGAGGGTGTTGATTCTATTCTTCCTTTTTCGGGTTTGACGGCTTAGCCTGGGAAGTTGGGGCCGTTCGGTCGACATTGGCGGTATAAACAGCGTTAAACTGGGTGGAATTCAGTAGGGCTAACTGGCTAGGGCGTGTAAGTCCAGGAAGGCTTCGAGAATTCGCTGGATATGCGTCGTCGGAGGCCTTGTGAGGTGAGTAAACAAAAAGATAAGATTTGCGACAAGCACAGTTTAGTATCCAAGTCTGATAACGATACTAACGAGGGGAGGGACAGTGGCCAGGACGAAAACTAAGTTGATAATATTCCAGGAAACTCCTCTATCAAGAGCGCGTAGTATAGACGAGGACGAGCAGACAAAAAAGTAAAAAATAAAAAGAGTTCAACAACCGGATTTTGACCAAACCCTCCCAGATTCCCCCAAAAGCGACATCATTCACCATCTCTAAATAGAAATCAAATCAAGAAGGGGGAAACGTGACCATCACATCCCGCCCCTGGGGTTCCCAACTTCCTTGGCTTTGCTGTGCGCCTTGTTCGGGCGGTTAAGAAGGGTGGAAGGGCAAGGGAACGGGTCAGAAAGGTCAAATCATGCGAGAGAGGAAAGCGTTGTCTTCGAACCAGGCATTGACCGGGTTTGTTGGCAGCCTATGACGCAGGAACGATTGGCTAGTCCCTAGCCCGAACCGAGACATGCGGCGGGTTCCTGGTTTTCGCGCCTTCGGGGGGAAATGGGGCGGACGCAAATTCGGGATGAACTGCGTTGAAACCGCTGAAGGGAGTGTCCCTGAAGAATATGGATGAAAATGGTGGGGGGAATGAGTGGCAAACCCCATTTTATGCCCGATGGCTGGGATGAAGCATACAGAAGGTAGTTCGAAACGCTCGACCTATTCCGGCTCGATCAAGTAACTAACCTCTTTGTGCGCCAACATTGATCCCACATCTCCGACGACATTTCCTCGCCCGCATCTTCGGTACATACATGAAAAAAAATAACAGAGAAATCGCCATTTCTAGACTGCCCTCTCCGTTCATGAAGCATTATATCACCTTTTCCATCCCACAAACCCACTCTCCATGCCCCTAATCCAAGGTCGCACATTTGCCCATTTCTCAAATGAGTGAGGTCAAACAATCACCGCCCAATCTACCGCCCACCATCCATCAAAATCTAGGGCAACATCGCCCTGGGCGCCAAAAACAGTATTCGAGGCTCACATTTGCCTGCTATGCGAAAACCCATTTTACTTCAAAGAGGTATCACGGTGAAGATTTGATGCGAGCGCGAAATGAAAACCCAGTCAACTCCCGTCGGCCATCCGACTTGACACGTTCGTTCCTTTCCGTCCTGTCCCCTTTCTTCTATCTCATCCTCTCCGTATTTACCTGAACCGTGCCCGGCAGCGGCCCATAACCTCGCCTTGGCAGACAAGCTCGGCGCTGAATTCAGAGCCGTCAAGGGTTAGGTAAATATCGAAGTAGACGCGGTAGAACGTGCCCTGCGGTGTGTCCATGCGCTCGAAGTCTTTCTCCAGGTTCTTGCGGGACAGATCCGACGTGAGTGTGACAACTTCCTTGATGCCTGTTTGGTACCATTAGCAAATGAACATAAAATACAGACCACGGCACGGTGGTGAGACTTACGCGGATCCTTGGTGTATTCTGGGCAGACATCGTCGTCACAGGCGTACAGAATATCCTCGTACATGAGGGTCGCGCCAGGCGCAACTTGCCGGAAGAAAGAAACCTTGACAGGCTCGCCAATCTTGACCTTCTGGCCTTTCTGGACGAAGATTTGACGGGTGAACTTGCAACGGTCCTTGCCATCGAGCGACGGCACGCGATACGCCTCAGGGTGGTAGCCCTCCTTAAATGGCTGCAGCGTGGCCATGAGGTAGTGCCGACGAGCGATACGGTGGGTGATGACTCTCTCGGTGATACCGGCGGTGACGGCGCCCTTGACGATGGCGGCAACGGAGTCCATGGGCCGGACGACCTTGGACTGAAACTGCGGGGGGACGTGGAGCTTGATCTGCTGGAACAGGTATTCCGACGCACCAAAACCACCAACCACCAAGATGTTCTGAAGCGTCCGGTTCTGCGCCTGGATAGCGATGATCTGATTCCGGACAAGCTCCAGGATACGGTTGACCACAGGCTCGAAGCACTGCAGAATCTCCTCGTTCGTGAAGGTCATGTACCCTTCCTCGATGCCGGCTTCGGGGAACTCGGCTTCGATACCCACATCAACAGCCCACTTCTGACCGTTATTCCGGAAGTCGGCCTTGATGCGGTTCTCGAAATCCATGATACACTTGGCGTACACACGACCTGCCGTCTTGGAACCGTCGGGCAGCTTCATCTTCCGAATCTTGGTCCGCAGGATGTTGCTGAAGTTCCGGTTCAAGGCAGTCGAGCCGCAAGAGTCACCGGAACCGGCTGTGCATTCGGCCACCGTGAAGGGGTTCTCATCCTCAACTTCGTACGCGATCAAATCCACCGTACCACCACCGCAGTCAACAATGAGAATGGCATCGTGTACCTTCAGGTTGAGCAGACCGGTCTTGGCACAGAAAAGGGAGGCCGCTTCGGGCTCGCTGACAAGTGTCAGGCGGTTGTCGTTCTCGTCCCGGAGGAATCCAGCTTGGATGGCAGCGGCTCTGGTGGCCGCCTTGCCGGCATCGTTCCAGATGGCAGGCACGGTAAGGTAGTACCTGATGTTCCTCTCTTCACGGTTGAACACCTCTCCTAGTGTCTTTTGGAGAGCTGCCCTCATCGCTTGGCGAAGCTTGAACAGGTAGTCGGCGGCCACATCGATTTCCGACTTTCCGGGTGGAAGAGGTGGTAGGTTAATGGGATCGATGTATGTGTTGCCCGACAGCATCAGCTGCAGCTTGAACCATTCCACCTTTTGCACACCAGGCTTGGGATACCCAGTCGGAGCGAGGGCATCGGCGATATCGGGGCCCCAGCCAACGACTTTTTGGTATTGATCATAGTAAAGGACGGTCGGAATCTAGGTGAGAAGAAAAGATACTCAGTCAGCACGGATGTCCACACATGCAATCGTATTCAGGGGTTGTGGGGGACAGGTTGGACGCATGCCCGCTCACCTTTTGCTTTGTGTATGAACCAGCGCCGGGCCACTCGGTGATGATGTCTTCCTTGGCCTCGTTGTTTGTCGCAAAGGCAAACGCGACACCTGAGAAGGTGGTACCCTAGGGAGAGAGAGAAGCGGTGATTAGCACAATGCGTTGTTCGTGTCGCATAAAGAGAATGGAAAGAAAGACAGGGAGAAAGACGTCGAGTAGAAAGGAGGAGTCGCTTACGAAATCAATGCCGACAATCAACTGAGCTTTGCTCCGGCTGCTACCCTCGACCTCGGCGGCGGTGTTGCGAGCGTACGGCGCAGCAGGGCCAGCAGGTTGTGGCGGCGGTGCCGGCGGATAGCCGGTCGGGCCAGCGTAGCCGGGAGGACCGCCGGCGACAGGAGGGGGGCCGCCGCCCATCACCGGGGGTGGGTACCCGGCGACGGGGGGAGCGCCCGTGTTGATGGGGGGAGGACCGTTGAGCATTTGCGACGGTGGAGTGCGGGTCGGACCTTGGTTCGTGAGCGGACTGGTACGGCCGACGGGGCCAGGAGGGCCAGGAGGGAAGTTTGCTGAGTAGCTAGGCGGTCGCGGACCAGCACCTGGATGATTCATTGGGAGACTCGTCTGGGACGGGTTGGATGCACTCGACGGGGCGGGACCCGGTCGCGAGGGGAACAGCGGCGGTATTTGAGGGGGACCCGGGGGCGGGGTCGAGGTCGGGGTGTGCAGCACGCTGGGGCTGGGACTGGCACTCCCCTGGGGCGGGTTCGGGGCGCTCGATTTCCGTTTGAAACCAAAGCCTTTCAGGCGGGAGTTCAGAGAACTCATAAGGGAAAAGGTCCGGTGGGAAGGAAAAAATTAGGGTATTAAAAAGGGTGACCGAGGGGGGCCGTCACCTACCCAGGACCTGACCAGAGGGGGTGGTGGTAAGACCGAGGGAAGGCTGCGGGCGGCGCCGGGCTGGGCAGGCCTCAGAAAGAACAAGCTGAACGGGGGGGGAGGTGCGAAAATTAGCTGTTCGATGACTGGGGGTAGGACTTCGGGTTGCAGTGGGTGGGTTCGCGGTTCATCGGCGAGTGGAGGGCTGGAGGGGTTGTCGCTGGTTTGGCTGGTACTGCTTGGGGTCGGTGTGGGCGCGGCTCGCAATGCTCAGAGAAAGTGGTTGGTCGGATCCCGTCCCATCAAAGAAGTCGTCGAATCTCGGCAGGCCCCAGGTCTGATGTGGCTGAGGAGATGGCTGCCGTGCCTTTGCCCCTGCAAACCAGGAGTGAGTTTGGTTCAATTCCTGACCGTCTGTAGGGCTGAGCCTGTTGGTCGCGAAGCACAGCCAGCCCGGGAGTGGGGAAGAGCTGGGTTCTGGTCGTTTTCAAGGTGTTCCGGGCGGTGTATGGGCAATTTACTTCGAGACGCCGTCAGCGACGGAACGAGGTGGATGGGAAAACAATGCTTTCAAGGGATCAAAGCGGCTATGGATTACAAGATCAGGTGCAATAAAGGCCAGTATTGTAAGCCCAACTCGAGGGAGGAGCCACCCGCTTCGCCTTCCATAACCAAAGCATCAAGCTGGAACACTGAGGCGTGCCTTCCAAACACAGAACGATTCGCCCCCACTTGCCCACGGTTTCCAAAGTTCAGGACGGTGGGACAGTGAGAGATACGGCCTGCAGGGGTCACCAGGAACTTCGTTGGGTTGGGATTTCGGCCAAATCTTTGTGGGCTTCCAAGGTTGTCAGGCAGAACGTCCAACTCGAGGACTCTTGGTTTGTTGTTTGGTGCTTGAGCAACCTAATTACGGGGCGGGGAATGCATAGCGGTTGGTGAATTGGGTGATTGCGAAGAGAGATATGGAGTATTGCGTCTTGAAGTTAGGGCCCGTCTTGAGGACCTGCAGCCAATACAGGGCGGCCCAACGGGCCTCGATGTCTACAGTATGGACATCGAGGTTGCGCAACAGAACCTACCTCCGCATAGGACACCTCTTATGGGTGTTCTTGCAGTCCTGGCCCGGACGAGCAAAGACTGATGAAGTGTTTCACCATCCGGTACGATCAGGTTGGCTGCTTGGTGGTTTCGACCCGAACCGCCAGCATTTGTGGTGCAGGTGCCTGACCTAAGCCTGAAGCGGGGCTTGCGGATTGGGGGAAATGGTAGGACCTTCTCGTAGGACTTGGGGACTCGCACGTTGAGCCGGCGGGACCTGTGGCTGAGGCCCGCTGCTGCTTGCCGCGAGAGCGCCAATCAACGTCAGTGGGCCCCTCTCAACCTCATTGGACAAAATCTTCCCTTGGACCGCCTGGGCGGTCCAAAGTTCCTCCTCCCTGCCTTGTCAGCCGCATCAACGACAAGACACGGGCATCCGCAGGATGATGTTGACGTTATGGAATCATCCAGGACGTGAACCGAGATGCTTGGCCTGCCGCTCGCCACTGGAGCTTATTCAGACCATTTTGAATCAACCATGTAGTGTAGGTTCCATCTTCGACCAAAATCGCGAATGTGATACCTTTTTGGGATGAGCAGTGGTGGCGGTCTTCAAGGGAATGGTTTGATTGTCAGCCCCTGGCGCTTGAGCAGTTCAATGCAAGGTGGCTGATCGCAATGCGACGCTATCGATGCAAACAAAGAATTCCTTCCCCAACCCAGCCAAAGCAGCAACCACCAACTCCTCGGTCACAACCTCACTCTAAAAGACAGATGCATTCGCGGCATCATTCAAGGGTGGAAAGTGATTTTCCAAACCCGCCCCAAACATGCATCGGTAGTGAAGAACGGCGCGCTGCAGTTTCACTTGAGTTACGCTCGCTATCCCCGAGAGCTCGAGCGGCGAGGACTAGTGTACCGCGGAGAACCAGCTAACGATTCTGTTGGCTGCCGAGTGGTGGTATTCGGAGTCTCCAGCGGCACAGCGACACACATCGACTGCCGCATATACCCCGCCATCCGGCATCAAAGGAGATGCTCCTAGTTGAAACCTTCGTGAGTGTAACAGCAGCTTCAACCGCGCGCGCAGATTGGCCAGAGATACTTTTGGCAAGATCAAATTGCTCTCAATGCCAAAGCCTAACGACACGGTTCCGTCGGCATGAGCGACGGTGCCATCCTTGCCTTTAAGGTATCACGCTCGGTCGATTCGTTTTCATGTACTTCGTAACCAGCGGATGTCGTCAAGGGATCGGGCTTGCCGCTGCGAGGTCCTTGTCTGCTTCCGTCATGGCTAGGATTTAAAGCTGTATCTGGTTGAGGCGGAAAATGGCATCCTCAAAACAAGGCCTGTCCAAGACCTTTAACTAATAGTTAGTTTAATCCTTTCGGCCCATATGATATGCACCGAAGGCGGCGAGTAAATGTAAGACCGAACTGTGCCGCTCATTCATCTAGCGTCACATTGAACCTTTGTCACCTTGAAGTTCGAAAAAGTACTTTACTTACTCTGTACGTGCAAGTTCTCTTTTGGTCCGGTTGCCCTCGTCTCGTTCGAGCGTGATCTTACTTCTCGGTCCGGGAACGACTTTAAAACTTCTGCAACCGACCGGGGCTGCTGTGTGTTGACAAGGGTCTCGGAGAACCACGCTTCATGGTTCAGGACTGGATCTCGGGACGAAAACCCCTCTTCAAATGTTCGGCTGTTCCAATTCACAGTCCAAATACATTGCATTCAAATATTGTTTTTGCTATATTCTACGTTGAAAGGGACGTGATTGGAGTTTCGGGGGGCAGCATCGCAACATCTACCGTGCCGGACGAGACACATGACAGAGTTCCCGGGAAACTGTAGTTACCTTGTACTATGAAGACTTGAGTGTGTTGGTTACACGAAAGGCGATAGGTCATTTCGCTCGTCTCGGGTTCGGATTCAGTGCAGACGATTGCGGGAGGGCATCGGGCCGACTTGTCGGATCTAACACTTCGTTTGTCCAGCGACGTTGGCGCCGTCCCTGAGTGTTGAAGGCTTTGCGGCTTTCTCACCAAAGTAAATCAAGCCTCGCACACTCCGTATTTATTTCGGCACCGTGAGAAAATACGTCCGGGGTGGTTGAGTGGTTTCAAGATCTCACCAAAACCAACAGTTCCGAGATAGATTCCACACGGCAACTTAACCTCTGTCCTTGAGTCTTGACAACCAACCCCGTCCGTCTTTAACCATGGCGTCTCCCTCATCGGCCCTCATCGGCGCTATCGGCACCAGTCAACCCCTTGCACAACCGATCTCCACACCCAAATTTGTATTAGGGCGGTCTGGGGGCCAATGGCTTTTTCAAAACTTGGTTCCTTCAGTCGTTTCTACCCACCTCTGCGTTTCCATATTGATCGCGTTCTCGAAAAGCCGTCCATGTATCACTTTTCCCGCCGCCGAATCGCCGGAAGATCCCAGAAGCGAAACAAGCGATAACCGGGCGCCCCATGCGATAGCGAAAACGACCTTCAAGCTAAACAACGCCGGGAAACAGACAAGTGGATAACCCTTTTAGTGCCAACCGCTGGCGCGTCTACGGTTCCAGGACCCAGGACAGCAACCTCCGTCGTTCGGCCCTTCCCTTCCCGCCTTGCGTCTTTTTTGTGTCCCCAGTGACTCCGTCGACGTACTCCGTACCAGGAGGCTGGAACCCAGTGTCCCCGCAGCGAAACCTCCAACGTGGACATTTTTCGTCAGCAACTCGGCGCGTGAGGAGGGGGCATCCATGGTGGGAGCGTGAAGGCGTTTATGGAAAAGTGAGAGAGGAAAAGAATTAGGTGTTGATGAATCAGCCCTGACCTCCGCAACACGCCAAGGCCGCTGGGGGTTTTGTTCTCTCCGGATCTTCGGGAAGCCAATTGGGTCTCCCTTCTTCCGGGTTCGACGGGCTGAGGCGAACTGCAGCCATCGCCCAAACTAACACCGCATAATTGGCCGGTTCTCGCAGGCGGCGTTCGCGGCTGCTCGCTCCGCTGTTTGCGTGGTTGCGAACTGCGCGGGTTCTTACTGAGAGGGAATTTCAGGAAGAGCCGGTACATGCGGGCGCGGGCTCTTTGATGCTTGAGCAGTGCGCAACAGCAGCTGCAACCCACCAATCCATGATCTGCTTAGCCGACTGACATCCCAATCCGGGCCGTTTTCACTTGGCCCTCCATCGAGTCCCCGTCGGCTGCAGGGAGCCGGCCCCAGCACGACCCCACGAGTTTCCCAGCCGCTAAACCACTCACGGACAATCCCCTGCAACCGTCACAACGTCATCCCCAAGCTTGCCCGGCGCCTTGGGGCGTCCGGCCGCTGTTAAGAACCCACCACCAGCAGCGGCCGGTTGCCAAAAACCCAATTCGCGCAACTATCATGATCTTGTATCACCTAGCTTGGTTTATCTGTGTTCCCTAGGGTTTCTCATCCTCACATCGGTAAGTTTTTGGTTTGTTCTGTTCAGCGCATCCCCCGAGCTTCCCCAGGGGGTAGACGGAACTCCAAGGGAAGGGAAGACCGACCTGGGGTAAGCTGGAGGCTGCTGTCAAGTCGCACGCGAGGCCAAATTTAGTGCCCCGCATCAGCTACCCGCGCCGCCATCAGAATGCCCCTCCATCCCCCACCAACAAACAATTCTACGACATTTGCATCATACCAACAGCCGCTCCTCCGAGCTCCTGCGCTTGCAGCCGACCCGATTACCCCCTGCATGGATTTCTCAAACATTTTATCTTGCAGCTAACAGCGCCCTTTCCCAGCTCTTCTTCCATCACACTGCGCGTCACTATTCGTCATCTCCCGTGAAGCCTCGCATTCCTGCTCAAAACGCTGTCCACTATTTCCCTGCCCCATCCAGCCACGAATCGAGAACTTGCGAGTATCCACACCCCTTTGCGACCGCAGCACCTCTCTCCAAACCGCTCGCCATGGCCCTCGAAACCGAGACAGACTCCATTGTCCAGCAATTCGAATACTCGGACAATGATGTCAACAAGGCAGTGAAGGAATTCCTCCGCCAAGCGGGTAGGTGTTTTGTGCGGGATTCTAAGCGCACAGTGTAGGAATTGGCCGTGAAGAGTATATCGCTAATGTGTTGCGATGGTCAGACGAGGGACTCGAGAAGGATGGGACAAGCTTGAGCCAAATTCCGACCTATGTCACAGCCGTACCCAATGGCACTGAGAAGGTACGTTCGGAGGAATGTGAGACAATGCCGGCGTGCACCCCGTTCTAATGTTTGCTACGACAGGGGTTGTACATGGCCGTCGACCTCGGTGGTACGAATTTCCGCGTGTGCTCGATCCAACTGCTCGGCGACGGCACCTTCAGCCATACGTACAACAAGGTCGCCGTCCCGAAAAACTTGATGGTGGCTAAGAAGGCGGAGGATCTCTTTGCCTTTTTGGCTCAGGAGATTAAGAAGTTTCTTGAGGAGCATCACAGCGAGGATTTTGAGCACCACATCCGTCGTCGCATGACCGTCAGCTCTCCAGATGGATTCCGGGACGAACACATCTTCCGCATGGGGTTCACTTTCAGCTTTCCCGTCAAGCAGGTTGGAATCAACAAAGGCACCCTCATCAGGTGGACCAAGGGTTTCGACATCCCCGATGCCATCGACAAAGATGTGTGTGCGCTTCTGCAGGCCGAAATCGACAAGCTCCATCTCCCAATAAAGGTGGCTGCTCTCGTTAACGATACCGTCGGCACGCTCATGGCGCGCTCGTACGCCGCTCCGGGAAAGAATGGCTCTGTGCTGGGTGCCATCTTTGGCACGGGTACCAACGGCGCTTACGTCGAGAAGTTGTCGAAGCTAAAGAAGCCCCTGGCCGGCGACTACGACCAGTCAACCGGGGAGATGGTGATCAACACGGAATGGGGCTCGTTCGACAACCAGTTGAATGTCCTGCCGACGACCAAGTGGGATGCTTCCCTGGAGAAGGACAGCTTGAACCCCGGTTTCCAAATGTACGAGAAGCGTGTTTCGGGCATGTTCCTGGGCGAGATTCTTCGTCTCGTCGTTGTCGAACTCCTGAACAATCCCGAAGTCTCTTTCTTTAAGGACGAGAACTCGAGCTCCAATGACCGGGGATCAGTAACCATCATTTCGCGGGACTCGGGTCTGTTCAAGCAATGGGGTCTGGACACAGCCATCATGTCAACGGCCGAACTCGACCAAGATCCAGAGCTCACTGGCCTGCGTCAAGCTCTCGAAAACAACCTCCACGTCTACGCCCCCGCGTACGAGGATGCCCTGGCGTTCAAGAAGGTTGCGCACGCCATTGGCCGCCGCGCCGCGCGTCTCTCGGCCGTCGCCATCGGCGCCATTGTACTCCAGACCGGCAAGCTCAACGACAAAGACGTGACTGAAGAAGACCCCATTGACATCGGCGTCGACGGCAGTCTAGTCGAGCATTACCCAGGCTTCCGCCCCATGATCTACGAAGCCCTGCGCGCCATCGACGGCATCGGCGAGGAAGGCGCCAAGCGCATCCGCATCGGCCTCACCCAGGACGGTTCCGGCGTCGGTGCCGCCCTCATTGCCCTCGTGGCCGCGGGCATGGAGAAGAATGCGAACGCCGAGTACATTGGCGAGCTCCGCTCGACTTCCAAGGCTGCTGCCGCTACGGACGGGTCGGCGGACGAGAAAGCAACCAATTCGGACTAGAAGTCTCGTTGGTTGTGGTCGCGAGCGGCTGCCCGTCATTCTAGGTCTGCGATCGAGGACCGGTTGACCAGAGTATGTGACGTCATGTAACGACAATGTGGGCGTAGCCAGACCTACATACGTGTACTACGCAGGTGCAGTTGCCTGTTGACGCAAGTCGTGACTGATTATGTGGTAACCTACTGCTGCAGGAGGTCACACGACAGGGGTCAAAGGGGACTGTGTGGCGTCTGTGAGCTGGGATGGAGTAGCTGTGTATACGTTAAGATGTTTCACATCCAACTGTACGTTGTGCTGTTATCGTTGCTGTTTGCATTCGGGAGAAGAGCTGGGTTTTGGGTTCAGCAATATGGCTTTTTGCATCGTTTCCGGGCGCGTAATGCATCGAATAGGGCTCAGAAACATGTCAGATCTCAAGGACGGAAAATCGTTATAGGGTTCTGTCTTTTTGCAGCGAAGAAAAGCAAGCAAGAGGAAGACAATAGGGCGCTACACGAGCAGGTTGGGAATTGGGATGGTATGGGGCGTGGGGAGGAGGAATCAGCGCTGGTTTGCTTTTCATAAATAAGCCTTCTCCGTTTGAGGTGCCGGCAGCTAGATACCTCAGTTAGCTACTTGGCTGCGCTGATTGTCGGTACCTTGTGAGCTAGGGGCTCAGCGTAGAGTAGGTGTCTAAAAGTATGTTTCAAAAACTGGAAGGGGTCGTCCGTCGTCTGTGTGACTGTGCGTAAAGTGTGTTCATCGGCTTGTTTCTTCTATGTTCTATTTACACCTACGTCTTGCCCCCTTGGCTCGAACGTAGGTAGCGCCCACATTTCTAGCTTGTCACTGCATAGCATGCTGTCCATCCAATGACACCGGAACCTCACGCCACATATCCATGCAACCCAGGCGGGATACCTGCTTATCCAAACGTAGGCGAGGTGATCGCCCCAACAACCATCGGGCCAATAGACCCGCACCTGGGTCTCCTGTCCTCCGCGTCCAATGCGCTTGTTACGGCCCAAAAGCAGCCGAAGGATACGTCCTCTCCCTCTTCTTGCGTCCCGTCGTAGAGCTACTACGTGAGCTAGCATTGGATCCCGACGCAGCGGGCGGTCCGTTCCCACCGAGTCCAGCCGTCCCTGCAATTGATATTGGTGGTGGTGGCGATAGGTGCTGTTGGGAAGCGGTACCAATCAGACTGGTATTGCTATTCCTGGGCGCGGTCGCTGTGCTGACCATGTCGGCGGGGAGATCGTTCCATTCTGTTTGAGGGCGGGCGTTTTGGAAGGAGAGAGAGGAGGCGCTTCCGGCGGGTGAAGGAGAGAGGGTTGTCGGAGAGCGGCGGGGTGGGGGCGCAAGTTTGCCGGTTGATGATGGTGCAGCAGCTGCCGCTGCTGCAAGGAGTGGTTGTGACACCGGGCCAGTAGGGGGTGTTGCGGCTGTTGTGTTTGATACACTCTCTGGAGCATGAGTGCCATTGATATTTGCAGCTGGCCCGATATGTCTGCGCACGACCCACGCCGTATCGGGTCGTAACTTGAAGTAGTACCCCTTTACCGGCTCGGCGCCTTCGCGCGTAAACCCCCTAGATTCATACCACCGAAGCCCTTCCTCATTCTCGGTCCAGACGTGAGCGTAGACAGTCCGTGCGTCAACGTTGCTCCCTGCCGCGGGTAAGAGAACCGCAGTCGCGATGATGTGTTCAAGCGCAGCGGCTGCAAGGCCCAGCGAGCGATAGGGAGAGAGCAGGGTAAGGGATTGGATATAGATAGCGTGATACGGTGTATCAGCCGGGACGACGGGAGACTTTTGTGGATGAAGTAGCGCGGCTGGGTGAGCCAGGGCCTGGCCCTGACTGTCGAGATACGGGTTCGGCTCGATACGACAGATCAGACCTCCGATGACCTTGGGTGTGTCGGCGGCCGAGTCCTGCCAGAGGATGGCGCGTGAGAAGAGCCCGGACACGGCGGGATCTAGGGCCTTGGCGTAGAACGAATCAGGGTAGGCAACGGGTAAAAGGAGGGAGTTGATGCGTCGGAGAGCGGGTATGTGGTGTTCTGCGAGCGGCACGACGGTTGCGCCTGAGGGTAGGGAGGGCGGAACTGGCAGAACTGGGACGCCATTGGGAGGAAGTGTGATAGAGATTGGGGCGGAACTGGGACCTGTTGGGTTGGGAGCAGAGGACGCTTGCGCGGAGGGAGGAGGGGGAGGCGCTGGCGGTGCTGGTGGTGACGACGATGTTAGCTGTGCATCGACATTGGTGTTCGTTGGCGGGGCAGTCGAAGCCGATGGTGGGGCAGCATATTCGGGCAGACGCCGAGGCGTGAAGAATGAGCGGATCGAAGACTGTTGGGCACGCGACATGGTGAGATGCTGGAAGGCCTGAGCGGTACCTCCCCCGGGGCCGGATCGTGTGGAAAGGGTTGAGAAGTTGTCCTGCGACCCACAGGGCGAAATTGGAGGTTCTTAAAAAAAGAGTGAACGTGTTCTTCGAACGATCGGCCCGCACCCGGAGGCCTTGAGCCTCGATTTTTAGCAATCATCACATGACCGACCCAAATCGTAAATCCTCCCACGGTTGAACAATATCACAATCGCGCTGTACTCCTACAGCCAAATACCATACCTTTCATTAATTGAACATTTACGCTGTAGCGGTCTTCGACAGTCATGGAGTTTACCGACTCCCTACAGCCGTCGCTGTCTACACAGCCGTCGCTATCTACTGCCGCGACGTCAATTACGTCGGACGAGCAGGTTCCAGTAGTCAAATTCACAACAATAAAGGAGCTTTTTCAAGAGATCAACGCGACTTCTAGCGATGTTTTAATTGTTTCAGGTGAGTATTTTCAACTTCTTATAAATGTAATAGAATATTTTATTAACCAGATATATATAATTAGACATATCCCCCAACGATGTAAATGAAATCCATCGTGCAAGAGATGAAGCCTGTCGAGGATTTCGGCTGTCGTACCTTGAGCCCTCCACAAAGAGGCTAGAGATTACGATTCCGAATTCGCCACATGAAGCCGCTCACGGAGCCATTTATGCCTTTATCACCCACAAGATGATCACAATGGGACTCGCCAGTCGGTGGAAGGTGGAAGGCGCTACTCGGTACACATCCACCCAGAATAACAACAGTGAAGCTGAATCAGATAGTGCTGGAAAACCAATACCAGACCGCCCTAGGAACGGATGGCCTACCTTAGTCATCGAGGCTGGGTATTCCCAGTCTCTGGCGAGCCTAAGGTCAAAAATGGAGTGGTGGTTTGACGCCTCTAACCATGAGGTCAAGATTGTTCTCCTCGTCAAAGCCAACCGGGTTCAACAATCCATCTTGATCGAAAGATGGGAAGAGGGACCTAGTACAGCTCCTCGTCCCGGCGCAACAACCACACGATCCGTTACATCAACCATCGGGCCAAACTGCCGCCAGGAAATCACCATCACCAAGGACACAAGCAGCAGTCCGCCGCAATACCAAGTTAATAGTACTGATTTGGTACTGTCGTTCCGGTTACTTTTCCTCCGTGAACCGGGCCCCCAGGAGGGGGATATAGTGGTAACAACTGCGGAGCTTCAGTTGTGTGCGGCGCAGATCTGGTATGATGTGGTTTAAGGCCTAGTTATCTGGTCATTGTTTCCCAGCCTCCCGGCCGCCCACCGCCTTTTTTTGGCCCTGGCAGAATTTTGGCCACAGGCGGGTTCGCTTTGCGGGTCACTCAGCGCCGTGCGGCTGCGTTGAGGCCCCAAGATCGCATTGAACTTGCGCAGCTGCTATTCATCTATTGTCGAATGGAGAACAATAGGTATAGAAGATTTTGGTACCCCGTTCCATCATCATCCTCACCAAACCTGAAGCTGTTTATCCACATCGGTGCCGGCAGTGGGCCAATCCAACAATAGCGTACCTTAGCCTGTAATTCGGGATTGTCTGCATGCACAACCTATGGCCGGTTTCCACTGATGAGCCTCCACCAGGTGGGCAACCAGCCGGCCGCCTCATTCCTTTCAGCGAACCTAACTGACCCACCATGACAAAGTACATTAGCAACGGCTTCCATACCTGAGCTGGATCGCATTGCCACCACCAAACTTCCCCTCCTTCATTCAACCGTTCATCAAGAATTCCAATTCATTTCACTCGGGTCTCGCAAGTGACCTAATTGTCTTCTCATCTTTCTTCCCCATCGCCCCTTCTTTTTGAGCCTCGGTGTTCGTCGGGCTGGCCTGTCGCAAACCGAGCGCAGCAAGAGGCTGAACCCTGGCCTTTTTCGCCCATTTCCGATTGACGCTACTGGGCCTCGCGCCAGAGCACCCGCAGCGACACCGAGCGAGGCCCAAAAATTTGGAGGCCGGGTCAACCAAGCTTCGACGGCACTGCCTGCCGCTTGGATGACAAGCCACAACACTCTCACGAGACCACCGACTCTCCGTTCCCGCCTCCACACAGCCACCATGTCGTCGGAAATTGGGGAGACTGGCAAGGCCGGCATTGTTGTCGCGTCCGAGGATGCGGCTCCGGCCGAGAAACTTGTAAGTCGACCATCGCCCTTTCCGCGGGCCTTCTCGTTCGCCTTGGGGAATCCGCACACTCCCGGCTTGCTGACCCGCCCCCCTTTCCCCGTTACAGGCGCATTCGCTGGTCGACGACCTGCTGTATAACGTTGTCCATGACCTCCTCCTAAAAGTCCACCGCGACGAGAAGATTGCCCGCGCCAATACGGCCGCCATCAAGGTCGAGAAGCTGGCCAAGAGCACCAACGCCGACCCCAAGCCCGACGTCGAGATCGAGACCGACGCCGCCATCTACAAGGACGGCCGAGTTACCCTCAAGAGCAACCCTCTCAAGTCGACGAAAGAGATCCTTTGTTCGAAATGTCACCTCCCGCGCCTTCTCCACCCGACCGACGGCAAAGGTGCCAAGAAGCCTGACCCGGGTGTCATCTACTGCAAGAAACACCCTTATATCGATAAGCAAGGTTACGACATCTACGGCCAGACTTGGGTCGCTCCCGGCCCCGGTCGCGGCAAGAAGAAGAAGGACCAGAAACTAGACCCGAATGACCCGAGCTCGCCCGCTACTGGCCTCGAGGGCAGCGCGAAAGATCGACCCGCCAATGTGCTCAGCTACCCCAGCGCCACCTGTCCCAAGTGCAAACGCTGCATCCTGGTGACGCGCCTCAACAACCACATGGGCTCATGCATCGGTAACAGTGGCCGTAACGCGAGCCGTGCCGCCGCCCAAAAGATCAGCAACGGCAGCAACGCCGGGAGTCAGAACAATGACAACACCCCGCCCGGCAGCCAAAAGGGCACGCCACGCCCGAGCAGTCGCGCCCCGAGCCCGCGCAAACGTGACGGCGACGAGTTCGACGAAGACGCGGAGGACTCGGACACGACCAGCAACCACAACGCCGCGGTCAAGAAGAAGAAGTTCAAGCCCTCCAACAACAAACTCACCAAGGTCATCCTCAAAGCCAAGAGTCCCGCGATCGCCGGCAACACCAAGAAAGAGGCCAAAGCCAAGGGTAGTTCGTCCCTCAACGTCGAGCAGAAGGCCAGCAACGACTCCAAGACCAACGGTAACCACAACGCCAAAGACACCTCCACTGTCGAGGTCGCCCCCAAGAAGCAAGCCCCCAAGTCCGGCAACGCCGGCGGTGGTAACAACGCGTCGCCTGCGAAGAAGATTAAACTGGGCTCGTCCAAGCCGCCCCTGTCATCATCTGCCGCGGGCGGGAAGAAAGGAGGGATCAAGCGGGATCGTGACGTGGAGAGTGAGTCGTCGGGGACCGTGCCATCGCCCCCTCCTCGCTAATCTTCTTTTCACGATCCCGTTTCGTCTCCCCTTTCCCTTTTCTTCTTCGTCGTGATGTCTTTTTAACGGGCTGCATTTTGTGTCATCAACGAACGGCATGGTCTTTTGTCATTTGGTCTTTCTACACATCGCATCGGGCGGTTTTAAACGGTGTTAAGGGGGGTCGGCGGGCTGGGAATACCTCTTCTGCGTTGGCTTTTGATTGATATGTTCCAATCTTCCGTTTTGTTTTTTCTCTCTCTCTCGGGGTTTGACCTGGCTTTTATGGAAAGGGCAGGTTGGTCTAGGGCCGGCTGGTTTGGTTCGGGCAGGGCGGTTTGGCGCTCTCAAGTTTCACCCCCCGTTTGGTGTTTTTCTCTGCATATACGCGGGAATTGAATTGATACTATGAATGACCTCCATGGCGGTTGGGACATGCACGGCGATCATCATCCTGGGTTGTTTTCTTGTCTCGCCTTGTCTTCTTTTGTTCCCTGGTCCTGTTTGAGACCGACGTGGGGAAAGTGGAAGTATACAGAGAGAGTTTGTTGACCCGTGGCGCGGATGGATAGCACGAGCAAGGCCAATGACTGGTAATATGTTGTTTGGCAACGTCGGGTTTAGCTCCGGTTTCGTGCTCCAACCAGTTGAGCGTAGAGCGGCAGTTGGATGTGGGCTACAATACGGTGATGGCTCCCCTCAGCTTGTCCTTTACTCTGCCTGCTGTCTGCCGGCCCGTCTAGTCGCGCGGAGGCGGCTTCTCTGTCTCTACTTATTTCTACTTTCTCCTTCCATGACAGACGAGTTCTACTCCTCGTTCATGATCGATTCATTGGTTGACGGGTTGGAAGGCATTCATCTCCATGTATTATAATTTTTTCTCTGGAGATACAAAGTAGGGAAAAGCTTAAGAATTCATCTGTGTGTCTGCGATCTAGGTGTTTCCCGTTCTGGTGGCCAAACATAATAGTGAATCTGCATCTTGGATTCAATAACTAAGAAACTTGATCGCTCAGCAGATTTCAACCAACCTCCAAACTAAACACACAAAACCTCAAGCGGCCTCAATCCCAGATCTCCCCCACTATCACTTCCCTTCAAATCTCATATCTCTTCCCCCTCACCCACCACAAAAGCCCGAACAATGCGCACCTCCGTCTTCGGCCGATCCTCCCCATCCACAGGCACCAACCCCATCCGCTGCAGCACCCGAATCCCCTTCTTCACCCGCCCAAAAATAGTATGCTTCCCATCCAGCCAAGGCGTCGGCGCGAGCGTCAAAAAGAACTGGCTGCCGTTCGTGTTGGGCCCGGCATTGGCCATGCTGAGAATCCCCGCGCCCGTATGCTTCAGGTCGTCGCGGATCTCGTCCTCGAACTTCTCGCCGTAGATGCTGCTGCCGCCGCGGCCTGTGGCTGTCGGGTCGCCGCCTTGCACCATGAAGTCCTTGATGATGCGGTGGAAGATGGTGCCGTCGTAGTAGCCGCGCGTTGCGAGGGTGGAGAAGTTTTCGCAGGTGCGCGGCGCGTGGGAGGTGTAGAGCTCCACGAGGATCGTGCCCTGGTGGGAGGTTAGTAATGTGGTGCGGTATATGATTGAGTAAAATAAAAATACCATCGTGGTTTCTAAGGCGACGTCGGTGGCCATGTTTGGTGCTGTGGGTGCGAAATGGTCTGTACTGCGCGTGGAATGAGAGCTTCGTTGTTTAGTTTCTGATGGAAAACGCCAACAGTAGCCGGGAATTGAAGGATTTGATTGAAAGGGTCTCAACTACTACGAGAGGTGTACCAATCATAAAACACGTCAAACCCAACAGTTGTGTGTTGGTGATTATGAGTTCTTCGTAACGGCACTCCTCGAACAATGACATGGGTGGAGGACAAATGGTATGAGAAATGTACGCCGGGATGTAATTAATCTCAGTATCAATACGGTAATCAACACAACAACACAGTCTTTTTTTCTCGCAAACTCATTACGGAGACAACCTACACTCTTTTATTCGTTTTATGATCGAGATATCTGACTTTAACGAGCTCTGTATAACAATAACACAATTTGAAAATGACAGTAGGATGTATTCCTAACCGAAAAACTCACAATTGAGACAGGGAATAGTTAACACAACGCCAATTCTTTGTCGAATTTAGCGGCTAACAAAACTAACAAAACATTCAACCTTTTACACTCTCTCGCCACAGCTTTTCCAACACAGCCTTTCTCAGCAATAACTTCCCCTCGGCTTGTTTCTGTAACGCTGGGAATGCAGTCATGACCTCGAGACCATTCAGACTTGGAGACCGTTTTACATAATGTCATAGGTGCATTGTAGGTTGCTTTGGTCTCTCTGCTACAAACACCGAAAAATAACCGCCGCTTTCGAAATCCACAATATCTGCACACCCAACGCCCCTAGAAAGAAAGAAGAATGGAATCGTAAACCGTAGCAAGCGCTGGGACGTCAATGAGAAGAAAGATAGAGTTAGAAAAAAAAAAGAGCAAAAGAAATGGCATCCTCCTCCGGGAAGGCTCGAACTTCCAACCTCCTGATTAACAGTCAGACGCGCTAGCCAATTGCGCCACAGAGGATGCTAGCCAAATTGCTGATTGATGGACCTCAAACACGTGACCCATATAACGTTCACAGCAGCAGCAGGTGGCCCCCTTACTTTTCATATAACCACAATAACCCCCTTTGGTGGTCCAACAACAACAGCTTTCTTCGTGATGCTCGAGTTCATTATCACCCCAAATTGTTTGAAGTGAACCTCAATTAATAACCTTAGGACAATAAAATACAACGTAGCTCACACGCCAAAGTGGTATTACACGAAATAACAGCTGTCTGTTTCCAGTAGACAAAAAAAAAAGAACCATGTTGCCAGCTCCAACCAACCCACCAACCTCGACAAGGCATTTCCCAGAAATCCCCGATACCAATGTGCAGCAGAACACACCCAAACCGCCGGCCCTCACTCAGTTCATCATCATCACCCGTGCCACATCGTCATGACGTAACTTATCCCAAAAAAGATATACCATCCATACAAAAACCTTAACATCACCGCCCATTTTCATGCCCGGTTTTACAAAAAGCCCTTTGTCATGGAAGGCACCCTACTAAGACTGCTCTTCCGCTGGGGTATCTTCACCGGCTCTTCCGAGGCCCAACCAACATGCCGACTCCGCATACTACCGCCAAACACACTCCCCGCGACAGAGCCTACATTGCTCCCTTTCTCCATCCTCAGCCTCCACCCTTCAATCTCCCTTTCCAACTTGAGCGAGCGCTCCTTTTCCTCGCGTAGCTCGCGCTCAGATCGGCGCGCTGCGAGCTCGTTGTTGCTCTCTGAGGCCTGCAGCTCCTCGATGGTTTGCAGCAGCTTATCCATCTTGTCGCGCATGCGGCCCATGTCCTCGGTAAGCTGACTGTTCTGTTTGTCCTTGCGGTCAATCTGAGATTGTAGGTCCTTGACGATGCGATCAACGTTGCGCACCGAGCGCTGGGACTTGCTGCGCTCTGATTCATGTTCCTCGAGCTGAGATTCGAGCTGCAATGTCGGTTAGTATTTGACAATTCGGTCTATGTGAGTGAAGTGAGAAAGGAAGCCTTACCTCTTGGATCCGCTTGTGGAGGAATTTGATGTCGTTGCTGGCCGTCGAGTAACCCTTAGTCTCAAGGTCGATAAGCTTGATTTGCACCTCGTTCAGCGACTTCTCCAGAACAGCCTTTTGCTTCTGCAGCTCTGCCCCCGCCTCACGCTCGGCAACGATATCCTTCTGGATCTCCGAGACCAGCGACTCTGCGCGGCGCATCTTCTCCACCGCTGCCGCCGCGATGTCCTCCTGCTGCGCGAGCCCGGCCTTGAGATTGAGAATCTCCTTGTCGATGTTCGCAGCGTTGCGAAGCGACGGGCTCTCGCCTTTGGCAAGCTCTTCCAAACCAGCCTTGGCCTCCTCCAATCTGGATTCAACACTGCGCTTCTCGCGGATGAGGCTCTCCCGCTCGGCGGTGATTTCATCCACCGAGGACCGGAGTGAGCGCACCTGCGACAAGAGGGACACGATCTTGCCTTGCGCCTCGTTATGCGCAGAAACCGCCTCGTCGCGGGACGCCACGACATCTGACAAGGTCGTTTGCAGGCGGGCCTTCTCCTTAGACCAGGTCGAACTGTTGAGCACTTCGTCGTCCCACTTAGACCGGAGCTCGTCGAGTTCCTCCCGTAGCCTCGTGATCTCGGCCTGCTTGAACAGCTTCTCTTCCCGGGTGAGATCCAACTCTTTCGTGAGCGTGGCAAACTCAGCCTGGTACTTCTTGCGCAGCTGCTCCATGCTCGATTCTTTGTCTTCCACATCGTTGGCCCGCTGGTTGCGGTAGTCCTCCAGCTCATGCTGCAGTCTCTTCTTGGCCTGCGTGGTTGCATCCAAGTCGGTTGACATGTCTTCAATCTTCTCTTCGAGCCTTTGTGCCTGGTGCTGGAGATCTTCGATTGTGGTGTCAAGACGCTTTCTCTCTGCCATCATCTCCGCGCAATTCTCCTCCGCTTCCCTGGCTTGCGTCTTGGCAAATTGCTCGGCACGGTTTGCTTTGAGCACCGCAATTTCAGCCTGTTCGAGCTTGTTGAAGTACTCGTCTGCACGACTCTTGTAAAGATTGAGACTAGAAGTCACGTCAACGAGCTTCGAAGTCTCGGCATCCAGGCGAATTTGAAGGTCCGTAAACTCTTCGAGCAGCTGGCCGCGGCTAGCAGCCTCTTGCTCTCTCGCAATGGACATCTCCTGGAGATCCGACTTCGCGTCGCGGAAGTCAACCTCAAGTTTTGCCCGGTCGTGTCTCAACCTCTCTAGGTGTCCCTTCATGTCGGTCAGTTCTGCAATAGCATCGTTATGGCTATGCAGAAGCACCCGACGAGAGTCCTCCTGGGTGTGAAGGAGATCAAGGATTTCCTCGTGGGATTTGGTTTGGATGTCTCGGAGCGATAGTTCACCGGCGTGCAGAGCTTTTTCCAGCGCAGAGACCTGCTGGCTGGATTTGTCGAGCATGTCGTGTAGCCTTCCATTGGCTTGCTCTAACTTGCGCATCCGACCAGTTTCATCGGGAAAGGCACCTGAGGAATCGGTGGATGCCGAGCGCTCGAGCTGACTTTGGAGGTGTCGGTTTTGCATCTGCGCGAGTTGCAGCTGGTTTTGAAGCTCTTCCACGTCGGCCTTGAGATCCATGCGGTTGTTAAAGCTCAAAATATCGGCGGTCTTATCGGAGCGGACCGAGTCTTGAAGGTGATCGGTGTCTGGAACGGCGAACCGGCGTGGTGGCGTCGTGACATTCGAATAGTGGCGCCCATTGGGTTTGGACCGCTGCTCGTGGGACGGCATGTTGGACGGTCCCTCGTCCAGATTCAGGTCCTCGAGCCCACGCCGGGTGGGAGATTGGTTCCTGGCGGCCCTTAGCTCGGCCACCTGAGCTTCTGCGTTCGCGCGAGCGGCTGTCTGGACTCGCAAGTTCTGCTGGAGCTCTTCGATCTTCCGCACCAGGTCGAAGTTCTTGGCGATGAACTTATCAGGGCCAACATCTGTCTGAATAGGGGGCGTTGCCTCGGGATCCACCGTCCTCAGAGCATTGAGTAACTGCGTCCGCAAGTCTGCGAGTTCCGAATCTCGGGAATCCAATGCAGACTGCAGTGTGCGGACAGTCCCTTGCGCTTGTGTCCGAAGCTGCTTTTCCGACTCGATGGTCCGATTGGCCTCTGCTAGCTGAGCTGTGAAGTTGGACGACGCCTTTTCGGCGTTACGGCTGCTCTGCACCTCCCTGGCCACTTCATGGTTAAGATCTTCCAAGTTGAGCTGCAGCTTCTCCAAACGCTTTTCAAGGGAAGCAATTGTGACGTGTGAATCTCCGAGCTGTTTGTTAAGCTTGGTGTTTTGCTCTTCCAGCTTCGTCTTCTCACGCTGCAGAGACAGAACCTGGCCACGCGAAGCTTCGCTCGCCCGCGATGTTGACCGCGCAATTTCGAGTCCCTTTTGCTGTAGCTTGTTGAGGAGAGCACGGTTGTCATTTTCCGAGGCAGTAAGACGGCTCTTGACGGTGTGGAGTTCTCGCTCCATCCGCTCCTTAGCCTGGTCGTTTTTCAGCCCGAACTCTCCAGATTCCAGAATCAATTTGTTGAGATCTTCGACCTGGTGGTTGAGCTTGGTGCATTCCTCCTCAAACCACTTGAGGCGTTCATGCGCTGCAACAAGGTCTTTGTGCAGGCTCTCTTCGCGCTCCCGCGCCACTTTGAAAGCAGCGCGCTCTCCAACAACCTCGGCCTCACGGCGAGCTTCTTCGGCTTGAGTCTTAGCAACACGGAGACGGCGGATCTCCTCGCGAGCATCGTCTCTTTCTTGTTCTGCTGTCGTCCGTGCTTCCATGGTGCGACGCAGGGTGTCTTGTTGGGCATAGAGCTCCTTCTCGATGGTGATCTTTGACTCGTTCAAGTGGTCGTACTCATCCTTGAGGGTCTGATACTTGTGTTCGCCAAGAAGTTGTACATCATCCCGAGACTGGCGCTCCCTACTGAACTCCATTTGAGTGTTGTACAGCTCGTCCTTGAGGTCCTTGATCTGGGCTTCGAGGACTTGGCGGTTCTCGTCGGCTTGGGAGTCTTCTGAAAGCCTGGCTTCAAGCAGTCGCTTCGCATCCTCCGCTTCTCGGTGGAGTTGAGATTGTTGAGATTTCATGGCGGTAAGTTGCGCTTGGACTTCGTGCAGGCGCTCAGTCGCCTTCTCTCTCTCCAGGCTCAAGGATTTCATGTGGTCCTCGAAGTTGCGTCGCTCCGTATCGAGCTTCCTATTGTCGGAGCGGAGAAGAGCCAATTCGCTCTCCTTCTTCCTCACGAGATCCTCATAGTCGGTGGATGTCTTCGACAGTTGCGTAAGCTGCTGCTGGATCTCACGATTTTCCGCACTGAGATGCGAATTCTTGGTCCTCGACGATTGTAGTTCCTTTTGAGCAGTCATCAGCTTGACCTCGAGATCCTGGTCCGTCTTGAGCAACTTGGCTTCCAGATCGCGCGCCTTGCGATCCTTTAGGGAAAGCTGGCTTTGCAACATCTTGATCTCGCCTTCAAGCGCGGCCTCTTGCTCGCTGCGTTCAGACTGTGCCCTGGAGATGTCTTCAATGGCCCGCTCAAGATCCTCGACCCGTCCAGCGAGCTCGGACTTCTCGTTCTCCAGTCTGGCGATGATACCGGCTGCTTGCTCCAATTGGGTGCGGCAACGCTCCACGTCATCCTCAGCCCGTTTCTTGGCCTCGAGTAGATCGTCTAGCTGGTCCTCAAGCTTTTCTTGATCCTCGAGAGCACCCGCAAGCTTATCTTCGAGCTCCGATTCCCGGAGCTGAAGCCGCTTGAAAATCTCCTCCTTGTCGAGGGCCAGAGCCCGTTCGCTCTCCAAGGTTTGTTGGATCCGGAGCATCTCAGCATGCACATTCCTCCGCTCGTCTTCCAACTTTTGCCGGTTTTCATGTTCGAGAATCATCTTTTCGTTCAACTGGCGGATCATGTCATCTCGCTTCTTCACTTCCGCCGCAGTCCGCGTAGCACCTAGAAGAGGCTTCATGCGGACAAGAAGTTGCCACCAGGGATTGTCGCAAAGGTCATTGTAGACTTGAAAGTTGCGTTGAATGACTCTCGTTGCCTCAGCTCGGTATAGTCGCTTGAACGCAATCCGACGCTGCATGTAACCCCGTGCTACGGACTGGAATTTGGACATGATTTCACGGATGAGGGCGTCACGTTGTTCTTCAAGCTCGGCAAGGACACCGGCGCGGAAGAACACCTTGGTGAGACCGATGCGGTACAATGACCGGTCGAGGCTGAACCGGTCTAGCATAATTCTGGCGGCCGCCTGGCCTTCAATGTAGCCCTTCGGCATGTCTCGGCAAAGGACCTCATATCGCTGGCGGAACTCGGCAAACGGCAGCCTGTTGGGAAATCCTGTCCGGGCAATCCGGATACCCTCCAGCACACCGTTGCAGCGCAGCTGATCCAGAACCAGTGGACCGCTGAACTGTTTGGGCCGTTTCGTGTGATTGGGAAGAATACAGCGAACGAAGTGAGGATGGGTAAGATGCAGCTGACCCATGAGACTGGATAGTTGTTCCTTATGCCTTTGAGCGACGGTGCGGAACAGGCCCTTCTTGACCCTACTACGCATGCCGCCAGCCTCGTCGTCCTGGTCGGCACAATCAGCAAAGAGATTGGCGACATGCTTGTTGGTAGAAGACGCGAGCAATCGAGTAAGATTGTCGTTGAGAGGGTCTTTGTTTTTCTCTAGCCAGCCCTCGGTGGAATACTCCACCTCGGCGGCGTAATGCGTGAGGATGAATCCTTGACCTAGTCGAGATGGCCGATACTTTTGTGACTTCTTATCCCACAACGAGTTCAGCTTCTCCGAGAAGGTCTTGTCTGTGGCTTTGGGCATCACACAATCCTCGTCAAGGCACGAGAAGACACCAATGGGATTGGAGAGTTCAATCAGATCGATGGTTGGCTGCAAATCCTTGCCAAAATCGATGAATTGCCACTCGATCTGCTCCCTAGCGTACTCTTCCTGCTCCAGGACAAACATGTGGTGGTTGAAGAACTGTTGCAGCTTTTCGTTGGTGTAGTTGATGCAAAGCTGCTCGAAGCTGTTATGCTCAAAGATTTCAAAACCGGCTATATCCAGAACGCCAATGAAGCGAGTGTCGTCGGGTCCCGATCGAGATCGGTCGAGCTGACGGTTGATTCGGGTGACGAGGTCCCCGAAGCCGCGTTCGTAGATGCCCTTGGCAAGGGCGTCGATGCTGAACCGCACCTGCTCCGGGGTTTGAACCTTCTCGACCCATTCCCGCCCGGCCTTGACCTTGGGGTGCAGCAAAGCACGAAGGAACGGTTCGACCGGTACGCCTAGAAGTTTGCAAACTCGGGTTGCAACCTCCTTCGCGTCATTTGCGAGACGGGCTTGATCTGCGGACCTGCTTTCCTTGACCACTGAGATATTGCCGAGATGGAGAACGGCGGCAATGGTCCGCAAAATCGATGTTTGGTCCTCGTCCGTGAACCCCATCACCAAGAAGGCTTCCATCAGAGAGTTCCACTCGTCATGATCGGACACCCCGGTAATGATCTCTTGGCCCTCACGAGTGTAGGCGAAATCCTCCACGCCCATCCCCTCAAGCAGAAACTCTTGCTTCAGCCTCCGGTCCGCGCCCTGAAGGAGCTGGTAAAAGATATGATAGTTCCGCTCCTGGGCATTGATCCTGACCACCCGTGACTTTTCTAAGAGGTACCAGTCGATGAAGGCGCCAGCAATGGACCCGTCGCGGTCGAACTCGATTCTGATAAATTTACCGAATCGGGATGAATTGTTGTTTCGGACCGTTTGAGCATTCCCAAAGGCTTCCAGAATCGGGTTTGCTCGGAGAATCTGGGCGGAAAGGTTTGCGTGCTGTTTGCCTCTGCTCTTAACCGCAGCCTGGGAGTTAGCCACCGCAGCCAGGTACTGGATCACCTTCTTCGTGTTCTCGGTCTTTCCAGCACCAGATTCACCGGTGACAAGAATACTCTGATTCTCGTTCTCATCCACCATGTTCCGGAACGCCTCGTCGGCCATGGCAAAGATATGGGGTTTGTTGTCCTCCCTGCTCCTGCCTTTGTACATGTTGACATACTCGTTGGTGTATATCGGAATCGGCGCATAAGGGTTGACTGTGACCAGGAAAAGCCCGGAATAGGTGTAGATCAGGTCGGACATGTATCTCGTGAACAGATTGTGGACGACTGATGCCTCGTTGAGGTGCGTGAGCTCGGCCATATCATTTGCCTTGTCGAACTTGGCTGGGTTGACCTTGTCAACGGTCTCGGGGTCGGCCTCTCGTTGCTATTTCTTGTATTAGCGGGTTACGCCACTGAGTAACCTTCCTCCCCATCATACTTACACTCCCATCGTCGCATTGGACCAAAAGCTTCCCGCCCTCGAGCTCTTCCACCACCCAACCCTTCACAAAGGCCGTCTGCGGGTCCTTAAGCCAGACATACTTTCTGCCTGAAAAGTCGTTCTCGCCCTCAATTCCTTTGACAACGTCAGTGGGCTTTCGCATGTCCTCAGTCTTGAGGTACAACGGCGCAAATGTGCCGGAGCTCGGCGTGGCGTCTCTCGATGGGCCACGGCCATGGCTGCTCCGGATGGGTACTGGTGGCGCAAGTGCTGCTGCAGCAGCAAAATTCTGCGAGCTTTGGGACAGCGTCCTAGAATGTGCGGGGGGTGAAGGTGTCCCCGTCAAGAGGGATGGCGAGGTCGGAGACAGGACGGACTTGGGGCGGCCAGGACCGCCCGAGCCGGACGAGTTCGTCGAGGCGTTCCTCGCGAAAGGATTATTGCGGACCGACATGGGGCGCTCTTGGTTGGAGGCTCGAAAGTTATAAGGTCATGGAATACTGTCGGAAAACAATATCGCGGGGTCACCTGCACGAAAGTGCAAAGCATGTAAACACCCAAAAAGTGAAGCGATGCGCTGGCAATGCACACGCTATGAAGTTGGTAAAAAGAATAGGACCCCAACACCGCCGCAAAGCAAAGAACGCAAGGCGCAGGCAAATCCAGCTGCAATTTGGTCCTTTCTTGAGGTTAACTTTGCAGACCGGGGAGAGGGAAACAGAGGTGGGCCAAAGGAAGGTGTGCTTGGTGCCGCCCACCTTGCTCGTCGTTGCCCCGAGCAGATCCCAGTCGAGTAAACAAACCTGGACAGGGGCCCACCCCGATTGAGGTCCAGCGAAAGAGCCCAGCTGCTGACGGTTGATGCCACAGGCCTGGACCGTGCACGCAACACCGGATATAGACTAGCGTGATTCTGCAGGAAGGGCTGGTGCCTTCTTTGCATTCAGACTGACGCGCTTTGCAAAAGCCCCAAAACGAAAAACTCCATCGCAATCAACCCGGCGGTTCATCACCTTGAAACGCTGCATGGCATCACAGGACCAGGACAACACACGCCGAGAGTCATTTCTAAGTGCTGTTTCTGGGCCGCATATTCAGTTTCCCGTACGCACGGCACGGAGCGGGTCGTGAAAGCTGGCGCTTTGTTTGCATCATCTGAATTTCGACTTCACCGCATCACGGAAGGCGTGTGAAGCGCTTTGTTCCTCGGCCGGTGGTCTGGTTTCTCTATCGCGTGCGTTAATCCGCCGACGATCCACTTCATTCTCTCCTTCTTAAGTACGAGCGAGTTCCGACGAGCCATCCTACAATCATCGAGATGCTCAAGCAGTAGCGACATACCTTTTGCCTGGACTACCGCGATGTCGCAATATCCCAACCCGTACGGCCATGGCCAATACCCTGGTACATACCCGCCTCCGCCATACCCCTACCCCGCGACGGGTTATTCGGCGCCTGGTCAGAGCTCTGACCCTGCACAATTGCACCGGGATGCATCTCAAGCTGCATACAACTTCAATGCGGGCCACATCCCGGGGTTGGGAATAGGAGGCACAAGTGCTGCCGATGGGCAAAGACACCCCGCCTTGGGCATAGAGTCCTGGCCTCAAGTACCCCCATTCTTCATGCCAACACAAGGACCACCACAACCTCGCCTCGATTCTTCTACAGTCCCAATCCAGTCTCAATCTAGCGCTGCCCACCATGTAAAACCCGGACCGCAAAGCTCCGGTCAACCGGCGCCAGCAGTCGCACACCCCACAGCAGATGTTGATATGGAGGAAGGTGAGCTTAGTGAGGGGCAGTTTGAGGACTTGTACGAACCCAGAGAGTATATTCCTGCGACAGCACCTCCACCAACCTCCAAGCTCCCGGCAGCTCACCCGATCGCGGATCTCAGCCAACCCACAAGCGCAGCCGATACCCCAGACGGGGGTTTTTATGCTAGCGATGAAGAGAGTGGTGACAAAGCTTTGAATGGTGATGAAGGTATGAAATCTCACGGTTTGTCTGCATGATGTGATGTACGGCATAGCTAATCATTGTTCCCAGGTCGTGATCGCTCCGCGTCATATTCACCCTTCTTATCTCCAAAGGAAGGCCAAAGTGAGGGCCCGACCCCACAGCCCCGGACAACCAAGCCGACACAGGACACCGAAGTGACCTCGAAATCTGCTGCCATTCCGCCGCCCGTAGTATCCAAGGACGCTGGAGCATCTGCGCCCCAAGCACACGAGGGCCCAGGAACACCATTTAAAACCGTCCAAGAAGCGAAAAAAGAAGCACAAAAGGCAATTCTCCGGCTTTGGCCTCTTGGAGTTAAATACCAAAATTATCTGGACGAAGGATTTGACGAAGGGCTGATCAAGAGCCTTTTCGTGGACCTCCATCTTGAGTTGCCAAAGGTAGCACCAACGATCCCGCCACCTTCCCAGTCCAAAGCATCGCAACCGGGCCAGGATGGCAGCCAGCCAGCGAAATCTCAACTTCAGCAGACGGGGTCATCGGCCAAAGGCCCGGATGCTGCGCCAGAGAAGGGCGGGAAAGCAGAGGAGCGGAAAGACCGCATTGCGCGTCTCCTTGCCGCGAAGGCAGCCAAAGGACCAGCACCACCAAAACCTGTTGGTACCACGGTCTCGCAACCCAAGGCTGCTTTACCAGACTCACAGTCCCAAAGCACTGCTCCCACGCCTCAGGGTGTCACCGCCCCTAAAGCCAAGGCGTGGGGAGACAAAGAGCGGTTGCTTCAGCAGAAGATAGCGGCACTACAAAAGTCTCGTGAAGCGCAAAAGGCATCGGCCGACCAAATTGAGGCGTCTATTACGGCGGCCGCTACCACGGCGGGCCCCATCATTCCCACCGGTCCCAAAGCCGAGACCACGTCTGCCGTATCAGACGGCCCCAAGCCCGCTGCACCTCAGGCTGGTGTGGCACTGGCTGGGTTGCTGTCATCGCCTAATACCCCTCAGAATCTTGTAGCCCAGCGCAAGCGCCCGGTGGCTGCAGATTTTGTCGACTATTCATCCACCGCGGTTCCAGCGAAACGGCCATTCGCACAAATGCGCCAGGAATCGACGCTGATCATTGATGTTAGCGATGAATCCGAGGACGAGGAGATGGATGTAGAAATGGAGATGGAATCGCCGGTTGATGAGTCCTTGCCGACTCCTTCCAACGGCCTCACTGGACAACGTGGGCCCGCCATCCGTGACTTCCCGCCTCTGACAGATACCTTGCCACAACGCCAGTTCTCAAGCCCAGCGCCCTCCGTCACACCACCTGGGGGGCGCCCGAACAACACGAAGCGAGAATCAGAGTTGGATCTCAAGGAAAAAGCAATCCAGGATATGAGACGTCGGATTGCCCTAGCAGAAGCCAAACGGAAGGTAAAACAGCAAACGGGCGGATCGGTAACCCCGAACCAGCTGCCTCTTGAAGGCAAGGAGGGCCGAACTGGCCACATGAGCAATTCGGAGGGCTCTGAAAAGGCCTCGCCTCAGCCGACTTCGGAGCTAGTATCTGCTAGTCTCCCCAAGACAGACGAGCCGACTGGCGTGGATCCATTTCAGCGTGCCCAACGCCGGGGCCGCATCATGAGTCTAGAGATTCCTCGTGTGGAGCTGTCTCTCGCGGAAAAGATGAAGCGCCTTGAGCAGCTTAGACTTGAACAGGAACGGCTGCAAGCCGAGATTGACAACAGTGTCATTGAGCAACAAAAGTTGGCGGATGAGCTGCAGCAACTGGATAGTACGGCCGAGGAAAGCCCCCATACGAATGGGCAGGGTTCCGCAAAAGACTCCGGTCCCCTATCGGCACCTACCGTTGAGGAGCAGCGTGGTGAGGAGCTGGAGCCGGACCTGAACGAGCCACAAACAACTAGCACCACCACCGGATCCCGTGTAGATCAATCTCCAGCTGAGGTTGTCGTGGAGCAACCGTTGAGTCCCTCGAGAGCATCCGAACAACCGGTCTCGGACGCGGATACCCTACCTCGTGACGGCACGGAGGATGCCACGGATGCCGATGGGACCACGCCGATGGAAATTGATTCCAGGGCATCCAGCCTCGAAGTTGAGGAGCGTCTTGGCAGTGCTGAGGACGAGCCGGCGGGTGGTCTACCCGAGCAGATATCGGGGGCAGCACAGCCTCGGGAAGCGGTGCAGGAAATTGAGGCCGAAGTTACGGGAGAAGTACATATCGTTCCCTCCCTGGGGGCCCCCTCTCTTGAGTTGACACCGGCACAGGTGCAAGAACCTCGGATCACGAAGTCGACCGGTGGCTTGACACCCTACCAAAGCCCACTCCGTTATTTCCGCGCGTACCGGTTCCACCCGCAGTACAAAGACTCCGTCACGGGAGGGCTTAGATCTTTGACGTACAGCAACAGAATTGACCCCGAGCGAGAGCTCTGCCCCTACGAACTTACTGGACAACAGTGCCCGGACAATTGCGAGTTCCAGCATATCGGTTCCATCGGTGCCGCCGGTGAGTCTCCCCTATCCTCAGAAGGGGCTGCTAACATTGGACTTTCCATCTGCCCCCCTCGTGCAAGCTGACTCCTGGTCCTGTCTACTTTGCAGATGACCAAATCCTGCTGGAGCTTGGCAACTCGGACGACTACAGCAGCGAGCAGAAGGGCCGGTTTATCCAGGGCCTGAGAGAACTTCTCCAGAAATTCAAGGCCGATAAGGTTAAGGATTTCGACACCATTGCGTCCGGCATCATCAGGTACCGCTCAGAGTTTCTCGGGGACAACTCCAAGGTACTGCGCTTGGAAGGCGTCACCATTTGATTAAGGCTCATTTTTGCCCCGAGTCACAGCTGGAGCTCAGCATGGAGATTTGACAACCCCACGCCATCCCTGCCCGTTTGACATGCTCGCGACAGTAGATTATCTCACAACGTTTTGCCATTCTCTAATTCGGTCTCCCCCCTACCCCCCCGGACCCCCCCGCCGTACTTACGGTGTTTCCCTTATCAGGAACGATTCTTTTGTGGACCGCGCACATCACCGCGTTGGTCGTCGGCGCTGGCTTTCGGCGTTCCATTCTTCATGGGGGATCGTGCATGGGTCTCCCCAACGGAGGCCACTCGGAGAGGATGGGGACCTTGTAGGAATTTCGATACCCAGCTTTTTTTTGTCAAAGCTTGTAAGAGTTAGTTGAGGGGAGAGAGTGATGGGTTGGGAAATAAGATCATAGCAGCAGCAACATATCTTGAGGAGATGAAAGAGGAGGAAACAGCTGATGAGAGCCCATTACATGGCTCGTTGTTGAGATTTGTTTTGGGACTACCTGCCACACCCACATGGCCGAGGTCGGCATGACTTGGCCTGGCGAGCATAGCAGGACATGAGCTGTCCGCTTTGTGGTGCCTGCATTGCTTTGCTTTCGGGTGAGCAACAGTTTCCAGGGGATTAATTTACAAACCTGAACTTGCATCCTATATGTGGCATGTGACGGATAATCATTCTTGGGCTACTGCATCTGGCCTGGTGAAACATAGGGCGGCTACATGAGAGACCGTGGCCAAAATGGACAGGGTCGATTGTGGCCGAGGTTGTAACACAAGGTGTAGCTAAGTATTGGGGGCTACTTAGGTGTATTGCATTAAATGTAGGACAAATGACAAAAGTATCAACAAATCTATCCACAACTGCCTCCAGCGCGTATTGTTGCGTATTCCCTGTAGTGTAGACAAAATTGTTCTTCTTTTCTTTTCAAATCAGAGCACGAACAAAAGCCGCCGCCCCTCTCCCCAAAAAGTGTCCATTAAATATCATTCGAAAAAAAGGAGAAAAAAAAAAGACAGAACGAGTACCGGTCATCCTACAACTTGGACTCCTTGTTCTCTGAGGCCGGTTGTTGAAGACGAACAAGACCCTGCGGAGAAGGTAATGAGTCAGCAAACTTCTTGAGACTGGGAAAGGACTTAAAGTCAAGAACGGCTTACCTCTTGCACACAAGTAGCCAGCAATGTCCCGTCCTTAGCGAAAATCTTCTGCATGACCACGCCCCTCCCATCACCAGCCCACGGACTCTCCATCTCAGTGAGCATCCAGTCATCCGCGCGCACCCGCGTCGGCTCATGGAAATAAATCGTATGATCCAAGCTAACCATCATCCCAATGGTCGGGCGCCCAACCATCTCACGCGGGTCATCACCCATGCCCTCCCACCGATGCAGCGTCGTGACCTTCTCCTTCAAATCACTCGGCAGCTCATCCAGGTCCTCAGCGCGAAACGGGAACCGCCACAGCTTGTGCAGCCGTGTCAGCGTGCCGATGAAGTAGCTGTCGGAGACATACGCCAGCGCGGCGAGTTGTGCGGCCTGTCCGCCGGTGATGCGGCCTCGCGCGCGGACCCATTGGCGCGTCTTTTTCTCGCCGGGCTTGGAGCTGTTTCGGTTGACGAGGGTCATGGGGGAGCCTTGGAAGGGGCCTTGCGCGACGAGTTCGGGTTCGTCGGCGTAGTCGTCCGGTGGGGGCCGGAGGGGCTGGCCGTCCTCGCCGCGGGGGATTTCGCTGGCATGGCGGACGGCGAGTTCCTTGTGTTCTTCCTTTTTACTGATTCCGTCTTCGTTGGTGGTGTCTGAGGAGGAGGAGGAGGAGAAGGAGGAATCCCGCACGAAGGAGATGGTGGTGGTGAAGATGCAGCGGCCACGCTGTCGGGCCTGGACGGTGCGCGTGGCGAAGGAGCGGCCGTCACGGACTTGCTCGACGTGGAAGAGGATGGGCAGTTCGGACGAGCCTGCGAGGAGGAAATAGCAGTGGCATGAGTGGACTAGGAAGTCGGAGGCTAGGGTGCGCTGTGCTGCGGCTAGGCACATCGCGATCACGGCGCCGCCGTAGATGCCGCGAGCTCCGGGGGGGTGCCATGGCTGTCGGGTGTTGGTGAAGATGTTCTGCACTGGCGTGTTAGTGGGTGGGCGCTTATGTTGGGGGTTCTCAAGCTGGGGGCTGTGATGTCAAGGGGGATGCTGGGGGCTGTTCTTCTCACTCCGAAACAGCCACCATCAGACGCGATGATAGCGGAAATATGAGATGAAAACGTGAATTCAAGTCAAATAGCGACTTACGGGGCCAAGTACGGCCAGTTCCGTCACGTCCAGGGCATTCTCGATCTGCGCCTTGTTGGGGTCCTCAGGAGGTGGCCGGAGTAGCGTCGTACGGTCGGTCATTGTCTCAGATGGGCCTTAACAATGAGGTGTCTAGTCCTATGGCTTTGGCCTAAGAAGGGCCGTGGTTTTGCCGCAATTGGGAAGTCGGATGAAACCCAAACTGAAGGCTTCAAGGTCCTGGAAATGGTCGAAGGCGGCGGCGTGTAAAACAGTCTCAAACAGAAGCGAAGCGGCCCGTGGTAAGGCAGCGCTGATAGTTGATGAGTTTCTCGACTGGAGTCAATCTCACGACGGTGTAAAATTCTCGAATGGGTGTCCAATGGCAAATTGAAAGTTTGGCATTGGAACACTGACTCGGAGAACCAACTCTATTTCAGTTTCAGAGATTGGGTGACGAGCGCAATCCAGGGTGCCGAGGTTCTACGGATCTCGGCAGTGCCATCAGGGTCCCGGTGCCAAGACTCAGCTCTGGATCCAGGTTCTCATGAGATTATCTAATCGTCCAAATTTGAACACATGCAAAGACATTCAGTTACACGTGTAGAAGGAAGGATTATTGACAACCGGCCCAACAATACGGACTAGGTAACTATCTGAATACGCTTAGCAGCTCTCAACAAGAAATGTCAATTTTCCCTCTTACCTTGGCCACCTTAAAGACAGCTAACAACGCCGTTTACGGCTTATAGCGTTGGGCGTGTTTCATCAGTAACAATCTTTCCGCTTAGCTAAGCTCCAATTTTGCTGGCCCCACTCTTGAAGTTCGCCAACAGCACTGAACAACCTCGTGCACGTGAAGCGGCGGGTTGTTGGCAATTCTGTATCCATTTTCCCCACGGGCGTATCGAGGCAGAGCACCAACGTCATATCTCCCAACCCTGGCCCGCCAGGGGCCTGGCCAACCCGCGACCTGTCGTTTAAGCTCAATCCCCACTCTCCCCACCACATCGCTGCCTCACCCTAAACAACTTCCTTCTCTTCCTGCTGAAGGAGCCAGCCTAGTTGTCCCTCACGAATTCTTTTTTGGTTTGCTTTGTTTCCAAATCGTCTTTAGTATCCTTTTACACCTAGGTGCTGCGGCTAGGTCGAATCGGTTCCGATACCTGCTCTGCTATTCAACAAACCACGATAGGTCTTGGCCCGGAATTTGCTGGAAATTGTTGGCCGTCAAACCATGCCCGACGCGGGGGAAAGGTATACACCCCGTCCCGTGTTCGCTGTTAACCATCTACCCCCAGGAATGTGAATTGCATACGGGTGCCTCAAGGCTCTTCTGGGGAGGGCGTTGCTCGTTTCAATTCTTGCCTCATTTGCCTCATGTTCTCTGTTGCTTTTTGGATGTGCCCCGCGAATGACGCTAATGTCAACTCTCCACCAGTTCGCATCGCCGAACCAAATCCTCCGCCCTTTCTCTGCTGAGGCGGAAAGCAAACAACGACGACGACATGTCAACACATGAAGACACCGCGCCGAGCGCCTCCGGCTCTGGCACCGGCTTGGGCACCACCGCTTCAGCGCCCGCTGCGCCCGCCCACGAACCGTCGATCCACCCCGCACAACCACCGTCGGTCAAGGGTCACAGTTCGAAACTCTCCGTGTCGGGGAGTGCTATTGGTCGCACGATTTCCAACAGCCCTTCAGTCGCCGGCGGGAGGTCTCCCTACCTATCCGACAAGGGAACATCGCTTGAGTCTTCTGTCCGCAAGTTTCGCATCGTCGAAGCCCTGCGCAATGGCGACACCGCCTTTATCTCCAAGGCTATCAGGGAGAGCGCCGAGAATGCCCCCCGCATGAGCACTTCCTCCTTTACCACCTTCTCGGGGCCCCTCGATGACACAACAATCCTACACTTGGCTATCCAATGCGCCGAGCAACCCGTTGTCGAATACGTCCTGTCCGACGGTGCGGGTTCTCTCGACATCAATGCTCGTGACAGGGAGGGCAATACTCCGTTGCATATCGCCGCTATTCAAGGGAGGGCTCAAATTGTAAAACTGTTGCTAGAGAACAAGGAGATCAATGATGCCATTGCCAACCACCACGGGCGCCTCCCCATTGATCTAGCCCGGAACCCCGATATTTTTCAGCAGCTGCAGCTCTCTAGGTCGCTCTTTGCCGAAAACAAGGTTAGGCAGGTTCAAGACCTCATTCTCCACGGGGAATTGAAAGTATTAGAGCAGGTGCTAGAGGAGTCACGCTTCAAAACGGTTTTAGACATCAACAGCCCCGAGTTCGCGTCTGAGCCTACCACGGTCGAAGCTGGCGGCACCTTACTGCACGAGGCCGCCCGGCGCAAAAACAGCCGGCTTATCCAGGTTTTGCTGCTGCATGGAGCCGACCCGTTCCGCCGAGACCGCAAAGGGAAGCTGCCCCAGGATGTTACCAAGGATGAGATCACCCGTGCAATGCTGAAGAAGTCACCCGCTGCCGTGGCCGCCCAGAGGGGCATCCAGGAGAAGGCTGTTTTGGGGTCCACTACGCAGGGCGCGGCCACAGCAACGCCCGGTGATCCCCTTGCCGGGCGAGAGGCGCGAGAGATGAAGGGCTACCTCAAGAAATGGACCAACTACAGGAAAGGGTACCAGCTGCGGTGGTTCGTGCTCGAAGACGGCGTCCTCAGCTACTATAAGCACCAGGATGATGCGGGCTCGGCTTGCCGTGGCGCCATCAACATGCGCATTGCCAAGCTGCACATGAGCGCTGACGAAAAAACTAAGTTCGAAATTCATGGCAAGTCATCGGTAAAGTACACGCTGAAGGCCAACCACGAGGTTGAGGCCAAACGCTGGTTCTGGGCTCTCAACAACTCCATCCAGTGGACCAAAGACCAGGCCAAGGAAGAGGAGCGCCAGAAAGCCCGGAATGCAGAGCTTCTGAAGCAGGCCAAGGCGGAACACACCCACCTTGGCGACTCGCCCAGCGAAAACGCCAGCGTTGCCGAACAGTCGCGCAGCAGCATTCAGCTAACTCGGATGCATTCCTCGGCTCGCGCCTCTAGTAAGAGTGGCTTCCCCACAATCGGTAGCAACGAGGGTGATGACTTTGTCGACGCGGCTACCGAGGCGGACAACAAGACCGACCAGAACGGTGGCACCGTTGCTGACGAGGGTGACGAGGATGAAGATTACGACGAACATTCAAGCGGACAGGATGCCCCACCGGCGAATAAGGATGCCTTCAATATCACCGCTCAGTCCGCAAAGCTGCAGCTTGAGTCCATGGCTCATGTTACAGCTGCGTTGCTTCTAGAGTCCTCTAAGAACCCGGCCGCCACCTTAACCGATCCCAAGACCTCACAGGCTTTATCTACATATGACGCTGCTATCCGTTCTCTCACCGGCCTGATTGGCGACCTGCTTCGTATCTCGAAGGATCGCGACGCCTACTGGCAGTACCGACTGGACCGAGAGTCGGAGATGCGCCGGATGTGGGAAGAGAGCATGGCACAAGTTGCCAAGGAGCAAGAGGCACTCGAGGCCCGCGTGGGCGAGGCCGAGTCGAAGAGGAAGATCACCAAGCGCATTCTTAAGGAGGTCGTGGAGGGCGGGATGCTCGAGGGTGGCCAGATTCCTCTGTCGTCCAGCCAGGCCGCAGAGGCCGCCATCCAGGACGAAGCCGAGGTCCAAACCCCGCCTGAGGCGGTTGGGGCAAAGTCTCCTACCCTCAACGTATCCAGGCGGCAGACTGTGATGACCCAGATTGCGGATATCTCTGACTCCGAGTCCGACGGGGAAGAGTTCTTTGACGCAGTTGACGCTGGCGAGGTCGAGGTGTCGCAGTTGCCTCCTTCGGAGCTCACTTCCTCGCAGGAGGAACAGCAACTGGTCATCTCCGATGCCTACGATATCAGTAGCTCGTTTAAGGGTTATGAAAACGGCATCCGCACGCGGTTGAAGATGGACGCCGATGACCGGCCGAAGATTTCGCTTTGGGTACGTTTACTATTTAACCTCCCAGACGTGTACACTCCCCCCTAACAAAGCATCACAGGGAATTCTCAAGTCCATGGTTGGAAAAGATATGACGAAAATGACCCTCCCCGTCTCCTTCAACGAACCTACTTCTCTTCTCTACCGCTGTGGTGAGGATATGGAGTACGCCGACCTCCTTGATCTTGCCGCCGACCGGACCGACTCTGTTGAGCGTCTCCTGTACGTTGGCGCCTTTGCAGCCAGTGAATACGCGTCGACCATTGGACGTGTTGCGAAGCCGTTCAACCCACTTCTGGGCGAAACGTTTGAGTACGTCCGCCCGGATAAAAACTACCGCTTCTTCATCGAGCAAGTCAGCCATCACCCACCGATCGGTGCTGCTTGGGCCGAGTCGCCCAAGTGGACGTACTACGGCGAGTCGGCCGTCAAATCCAAGTTCTACGGCCGCTCGTTCGACATCAACCCGCTCGGCACATGGTTCCTGAAGCTCCGTCCCACTCACGGTGGCAAGGAGGACTTCTACACCTGGAAGAAGGTCACCTCCTCCGTCGTCGGCATCATCACAGGCAACCCGGTTGTCGACAACTACGGCCCCATGGAGATCAAGAATTGGACAACCGGCGAGGTCTGCTACATCGAGTTCAAGCCACGCGGCTGGACGGCTTCCAGCGCCTACGTTATTACCGGCAAGGTCGTCGACGCCAACGGCCGCGTGCGCTTCAGTCTCGGCGGCCGCTGGAATTCCAAGCTCTACGCCCGCTACACCCCCGGCTTCGAGGCCACCATCGACGACGCAGCCGCCGCCAAGGCCGACACCTCCGGTCCGCCCCAATCCGAAGCCATCACCGACCCCAACAAGGCTTTCCTCATCTGGCAGGCTAACCCCCGTCCTCAAGGCATCCCCTTCAACCTCACCCCCTTCGTGCTCACCTTCAACCACATCGACGACCAACTCCGCCCCTGGATCGCCCCCACCGACTCACGTCTGCGGCCCGACCAGCGCGCCATGGAGGAGGGCGAGTACGACTTTGCCGCTACGGAGAAGAACCGGCTTGAGGAGGGACAGCGTGCGCGGAGGCGCGTGCGCGAGGCCAAGGGCGAGGAGTTTATTCCGGCGTGGTTTACGAAGGCGAAGTGCGAGGTCACGGGGGAGTCGTACTGGAAGTTTAATGGTGGGTATTGGGAGAAGAGGGAGAAGGCGGGGCCTGGGGCGGAGGGTGCGAAGGTGTGGGAGGGACTGGAGAAGATCTTTTAAAAATTCTTATTAGAGTAAGCCTGGGGTGCTTGCGAGAGAGAGGGAGAGAGAGAGAGAGACATTGGTTGGATACACACAAGGGCGGCGCGTGAACACATACGGGAGGAGGGTTATATACGGCCTAAGGGGGCGGTGATGTGATGGGGAAAGGGCGGACGAGCGGTTAAAAGGGCGTGGCGGATTGTTGCTTGGATTGGCGAGACGGGCGGGCTTTTTCTAGTGGTGGTGGTGTTGTTTGTGCAAGTTACTGCTGCTACTGTCGCTCGTGGTAGAAGCGTTTTATGGCTTTGATAAAAGGACACACACGATAGACTCTTTTTGCTTCATGGTTATGCTCCGTCCGTTCTGATATGTGTGGTGTTTCTAAGTTGTATTTCCTCCATCGTTGGCCGATGGTCTGCTCTTACATTCTCAGTTTTGCCTAGCCCTCAACATGTTGGCTCGAATGCCGGGAAGTTGTGTTGCTCTCAAGTCGGGCTTACAGATTTTACATCCCATGTGGGGGGTATATACAAAGCGAAGGATGCACGTGAAATCCTCCATGCGAATATAGCAGGTGTCCCTTACTATGATTTTAATAAGCTAAGGGGTTCTCTTATTTTGTTGACTTATCACTTTGACATAGATTCCGTTGCCTGGGTAACCAGGGGCGAGATGTGGGTGGTAACCCCTGAACGGAGATTTGTTGTGGGATGATGTCGAGAATGGAAATACGGGTATTCTTTTAACTTTTTGTCAAAAGGAATTAAGGTGTTAAAATGTGAGATGGGTTTTATGTACTTAGATATGTTGGGAATTTTATGATATCATGAGAGTCGGGCGCATCATGTTCTACTGCTGTTCCCATTTTTGTTTTTCACCTCAGAACCCTTCTTTATGAAAGTGGCCCATCGGCTAGACTAGAGTCATCTTACATACTGCGGCCGTGGTTGTGAAAACCTTCTCGCAACTAACTATGCTCAATTTTTTCCATTTCATGTTGGCTTCAATGTAAAGGGGTAATAAAGTTGGATCCCATTATCGTCGACGGTTCTTTGGGGGGATCGTTTGCAATGGGCCATGGTGACCATCAGGCTTCTCACTAACCCTTTAGTTCTGAAGGCCGTGGCTAGGTCTCGGATAAGACAAATCATACAGTCTAGACCCTGCCCTCCGTACAACTTGCAATTATGGGAGTGGTCATACTCGAAATGGTAATTCCAAAATCATGGAATCTACGGACACCTCGGAAACGGTACCCGTCTACACAACCACAAGGTACTCCCCATCTGTGATACTCGTACGACCGTACATAGTCCGACTCTGAGTCAAAGTGTAACATCAAGACAAGGCTCGGTCATATATCATATTTTGTTTTTCGTCATGTGTTCCCAGCAGCACAAGTTGTGCGACCCATTATCCGATACCATGCCAAACAAGATATCGTTCTAAGCCTGTCTTGTCCCCCCACTGTAGGCCTCAATTAACCCATGCACGGGGCTCCTTACCCCAGAGCTCGCTCCGAGACGCCGACCTTCCGCCATGCGTGTAACCGCCCGATGGGACCACGAGGGCGGCTATCTGGGGTAACACAACATATGATTCGCACACACCGCTACTGCGAGGCCCTCCCACCGACGGGGACATGTCCATATCCATGTTACACGTGGGTTGAGACTAGGAAAGACGGGGAAACCCGCTCATGTGGTCGTCGCCTACCAATAATATTGGCGCGCGGCTGTATCACTTTAGAGTTTGAGTTGCCTTGCCTTGATGTGAGATGTGTGTGTGCAACTAATGGACACGGGGTCCTACGCTGGATTAGTTAGCCTATCTACGTGAACGATTTACTTTTGCTTTGCGAGGCTATGTTGCAGTTCTTCGTTAGGTTGTATCACGGCTATGTCCAACCGCTGCTGCGACTTATTGTCCTCCTCTCAACTAGTACTCGATTTGCTCGCCCGTTCGTCTTCCTCTCACCGGTACTCGGCAGCCTAGATGCAGGATAGAAAGGCGATGCCGTCATTTGCATGAAGCTGCGTAACAGAAAAGCTGGACTCGAGCAGGTTTCACAAGCCACCCACACGAGGACGGGCCCGAGTAGTGCTGGTGTGGCATGAGAGGTGGGGGGGGGGGGGGAAGGGGGGACGGCGGTTCTACAAGGCCGACGAGAGCCTTGCTATCCGTTGGTAGGTACACGGGCGCAACCGAAGTTAGCACGACCTTCGTCACGATCCTCGGTGTCTGCCGCGTTGTGCTCATCGCCTCGAAAGTAACGTGTAGATTCTGCCATCTTGCCCAGGGAATTCGAGAAGGGATGCAAGGCGACTGGGTGCCCGGGTAGTATGCATCACCATATGCAGGCCACCTTCAATGCGGGGTATGAAGGCATCTCTGCTGAGCCGCTCTTCAATGTGGTCTCTAGCTAAAGCTACATTACCGCCTGGCCTGTTTTCGCGACCAAGCTGAGCATTATGCTGAACCTACAAGTGTAGTTCGGCCTTTATATTGGCTGCCAGAGCTGGGCCGGGCGGCCGGCTGAGGTTGATCTCTCCTCGATAGGTGTTATGCCATGCCCGCCCTTGAACCGAAGTGCTCCAAGCAAAACATTGATTCTCTTTCGGTGAGAGAGTACTGCAAAGTTGAGCCTCGTCGGGTGATGAAACCCGATATGTGTCGCCAGATGCGCTTATGCGGCAGAACAAGCGATAGAACCGCTGACGTCCTGTTGGCGGGGAGAATGGACCGATGTGCCGGGACAAGGCGTTCTTCCAGGGCTTTCTTTCACGGGAGGTGGGGCAATTGCCCAATTGGTGGTCTAGGCCAGTCCGTTGTTGTTCCCGTGCGGGGTGTGTGTCCCTGCAGGTGGACAGTTTCATTTGTTTTTTTTTTATTCTAGAAAAGATCCCCTCAAGATAACCACAGACCTGTCAATTTCGGGCCAATTTTGGGCAATCAAATCGGACTGATGCCTTGCTGTTGCCTTGATACTCCTCAAAGTCGAATCCTCTGAAGGGAAATGAACACTACGTGTATTTAAGTAAACAAAGAAAGGGTCCGAGTAGAACAGCCGCTGCCGGAGGGCCTTCGGTTGCTGTGCACTAGATTTCATCGTGGTTTGCGTGGTTCGCCTCGTCGCCTTCTTTTGCCGATCACTCATACAGCACAGTGCACAAACTGTGTACAAGCTTTACAGGTCCCCCACTTAGGTAGAGGAACCCGCATGCATGATCAAGGTCGAAACATCTTCAAGACTCAGACGAGCTTTTGATAAATATTTTTAGTTGATACTCAGAGTGATACAAATTTTGGATCTCGGGTGAAGTACCCTGTGATTCGGACATCTAATGCCATAATTGAAAGCATGTTGGAGGCCATTTCAAGACCCGGAATGCAATTTGACGGCTAGCAGGACCTCAATCACATCTTGTGTCACAACAAACCCTATTCGAGAATGTGTGACAAGGACAATGTGACTGTTCCCCCTTTCGATTTCCGACACTGGGGTTAAAACGTGGTGTGGGGATGCAAGGCAGCAACAGACTATCCCGAAAAAGACATGGTCATGACGGTTTTAGCGTCGCAGACATTGCTCCAGGCTTTTCATCATCGCTGGGACTTGGGAGTTCTGACATCTTTTCATGTTCGAAGTGCTGAAGCTCTGATGCTGATCACCCGGCAGACAATCACGCGCCCCATGTTACCCAGGCCGGAGTCCGAAAGGGCCGGAGATACGGGCACCTAAGCCGGGCGAACCGGGGAACTCGGGACATGAAGCAAAGCCAGGGCAGGGCACCCTGGATCGACCGCATTGCGGCCTGAAAATAACTACACGACACTCCGTGACGACCATTCACTTATTGCATCGTCCACTAAAGCATGATCATCCTCAATGCAGCAAAACACTTCACGTAAGTGACCGAGCGGGCTAGGCTGGCTCGGTTCAACCAATTGGCTTGTGGCGCCTCGAATCTCCAAGACCGCGAGTTTGGAGGCTCAACAGCAAAGCAATGATTGTGGCACCTTGGTGGCCGCTTTCGTCTCTCGCCGCCTCACTGTTCTCAAAAGAGTAACCTGCTCTCCAGTGCTCACATTAAAGCTCCTACATTCGGAAACCTCTGAGCTATCTTTGAACGACCAGTTACCTACCTAGTCAACGTTGTAGTCAGGCAGACCTGCATTGCCTCTTGTGCCCCGTCCCCCGAGTGTGGGGAGAGCAAGAGGGAGCACACACAGACCCGCCTTGATCGTACACATCGAAAGGAAGGTTTAGCCCGAAAAATTCACACCTGCAGAACTTTACTTGGGATAGTTAGCCTTGATAGTGACGTGGAAAGAGAAGGATACTTTCAGGGTGAGCACCCAAGGAGAGGAGCGGTGAAGGAAGCCCTTGACCTCATGGGGACTGGCTTCTCTGTGCTGTTCACCAACCGCATTCACCGAGGTCAAACCATTTGTTGAAACGGTGGCCGGGAACCTGGCTCTCATCCAAGAAACCTTGTCTCGTGTGCGAGAGAGTTCAATTGTGCCATTCGAGAATTGGTGCCTTTCGTTCCCCTGCGGTGCACGTCAATGTCGATCTAGGATGAGTCCAACTCTTGTAATGTCCCAAATACACAATGAACACTTCCTTGACTGCCGAAAGGCAAGATTGCTAGCCGAGGAGTCGGTCTATTTCGAACCAGTCAAGGGAAGGTCCAAGATGCCAGAGACATCTTTGGGGCCTAACAACGGATAGTGTGGATAGAGAGGCTGTTGGCAAGCTCACAAAAGGTTCTAATACCCTTGAGATGGCGGAACCCAATGCCAAGCGTAGCCTAGTAGGTTAGGTCGTGCTGTATGGTGTCGGGTACTGTGTAAACTGTCGGGTCGCTTCCGCACACAAATGGTCGGTGAACCATGCCCTCGCTTGGCCCCTTCCTACAGCAAGGGACCACGACATCTCCCGGTGCCCGAAGGCAAACAGGCGACTAAGACACCGAAGGGAGAAAACCTAAAATTTCAGTGAACGGCCCGACGTCTCGTCGCTTTGTGGGGATCTGGTAGTGAAACGTGAGGACAACGGCTTGTATCACGTCCGCCACGAGACGTACGCTGCATCTCGAGCTAGGAATTTGTCGTGACGTTCGGTGACGCAGGTTGTTGTCTTGGAGGCCTTTGCCTACCCTGCTCGGCGACATCTTTGTTGAGGCGGCGACGGAAGAGGCCCATTCGGAGGCCTGTGTGTGTCGAGGCCTTCAACCTGGCCACCACCCAACAGGGCCACCAGCGGCCGCCTCAGCGTCAACAGCCCGGGGGGGCTCGTCCAACGAGCTCTTCGATGAGGGCTCCAAGGGCATCACCGCCGTAGCTGACCTTCCCAGGAACAACCAGCTCACGAACGCAGCCGCGATCAACTGGACTGACTCACTTGCAAAGCGCCTCAACCACAGGCAACAGCATCACTTCGAAAGTTTCGATTTCAACCCGGGGTACGCGAGTCTGGCGCCACAGACAGCCTCATAGGAAATGATTTGGCTTGCTCGGGTCCGAATTTTCCTTCCCATGTTTGCCTCCCGGCTTGCTTCACTAATCTCTATGGGCGTAGAGGTCTCGTAGACGAGGCGGCGTTGGCCCCCTTTCGTGATCGGACCGAGCTTTCGTTGTGCAACCGTCAAGAAGGAAGTGGCTCGAAGAGCGGAAGCCATTCGTAAGGTGGCAAGAGCGTATGAGGCCGCTGTGATGGATCAAGCGAGTACCTCGAGAGCTCCATTCGCTGTGAAACGAAGATGTTTAGGGGTGGGTTAAGAAGCAAAACGCATCGCCCTTCGTTTTGGAGGTAATCATGAGCTGAGAGGCTGAGAATGAATGCTGGTAGAGCTCAACAAGGCTAGATATGGACTAGGACAGTTCCAGTTTGTCCCTTCGCCCCAACAGCTCAAGCTGATTGATTTGCCACCCCATCAGCTCTAGTCAGTTCGAAGAAATGGCTCACTCAGCCGCATAAAGGGGGCGACGAATCAGCGACTCCTCTGCCAGGATGGGACAGGCCAACAGGGCACCTCGACGGGAAAAATGGAAGGAAGAGAAGTTAGTTGAGAGACAGCCTCGTTCGGGTAAAACCCGGGCAAACAAACTGAGTTTGTTTGCGTGAACGAACCTTTCGTCGCTGGTAAGGCGGGACCTCTCTGCATTGCTTCCATGGGGCAAAGGGGGGGGTTGGGATGGGTGCGAATCTCTGCTGTGTGTACGCTCCGTCTACCTGAAGTGGGGTTACAGGCAGGTGGGGGTGGATTTTACAATAGATTTCTCCAATCACCAGTTGATTTAACCTCTCTATTGTAGTAGGCCTGGCTCGTTCAGCTGCCCAACACCCCTGCTTGGTAACTCATCCTGATTTGTTTTGCAGAGCCGCATCTGTGGTTCGCGCACCAGGCGACCTGCGGGGTTCCACATTTGTGTCCCGGGACTAATGGTCTTCTGAGAATAGGGCGCGGGCCAAACTGTTTTTTGACTTAAGAAAGCAACAGGAATTATCACGATTTCCAATCTTCAGTAGCCCAGACACTTTCCCCCGCTTTTCAGTCCTCCCCGAGAAACGAATAACCTCGCAATTTGCGGTCTTGGCGATGCATGTAGCAACAGCTCTCGTCGCCGGACAAAACACCGTCTCGATAACCCATCTACGGCATTACGATGTCCGGCCAGAGTCCTCGCGATATGAACGTCGCCGACCGTTTCAATCAGCATCTGAGGCGTGAATCCAAAAAACCGAAGTCACCGGTGTCTCAGGTGAAATGTCCAGCCTGCAACCAAGTGCTTCCGCCATCTTCGAAAGCGGCAGCCTTCGAAAAACATTATTTAGACGAGCATCCCCAACTCCTCGACCCAACATTGACCGCGGCGGAAAATTCGCGGATTTTGGCTAATCTGTGGGATGCCGCGGCCCGGAATCAAAGCACAGAGAGGTATATCACGTCGCTCCTTTGTTTGGTCCGTCCGACTGTTTGATCCGCTAGAAGAAGAAAAATGAGCCATCTCGCGGGTGAAAGTGGGAGGAAACAAGAGGAAACAAAAGTCCCATCACTAACACAGAAATCAGAGATGTTATTAAGGAAGATGTCCCCTTACGCCCTGCTCGACCTGCTCGGCCCTCCCGAACAACCAGCGCCGCTGCGACTACTGCGACCTCCCCGCTGGGGGATGACCGCGCGAGTACGAGCCCGGTGCCCAGCATGAAGAGAGAAGGTTCCCGGAGTGTCTCTCCACCGAAACGGACTCGATCGTCTCGGCCCGTACCAGCCGCCGAAGAGAGTGAGTCTCCCGATGTGTTTGACCGGGGACCGTACCAGAAAGGGAGGCTCTGGACGCCAGAGAACTCCACGGCCACGCCTCTACCCCGCCCCTATGACAAGTCCAATGTTGCTAGCCAGCCACGCCAGCGCCCATCTTCTGGCTCCGCCGCTAAGGCGCATCGCCAAACTCACACGTTACCGTCTCGGTCTCAGCCCCCTCTTCCAACGGCCGTCAACGAAAACGGGGGCAAAATCCTCAAGCAGCCCGAGACCCGCCCCATTTCTCAGGAGCAGCTGGTCGCGGAGGTAAAAGGGATCTACGCTGGGTTAGTCATGGTCGAGAATAAGTGTATCGAGGTCGACACGAACCAAAGCAACCAGCCCGCGACGACGACCAAGCTCAACAATGATCAATGGCAGGCTCTGATCGCTCTCCACCGGACCCTACTCCACGAACACCACGACTTCTTCCTCGCATCCCAGCACCCCTCGGCCAGCGCAGCGCTCCGAAGACTCGCTGCGAAATATGCGATGCCCGCTCGCATGTGGCGCCATGGGATTCACAGTTTCCTCGAGCTCTTGCGGCACCGCCTGCCCGCGAGTCTAGACCACATGTTGACCTTCATCTACATGGCCTACTCGATGATGGCGCTGCTGTACGAGACAGTCCCTGCTTTTGAGGACACCTGGATCGAGTGCCTCGGGGATCTGGGCCGATATCGTATGGCGATCGAGGACGACGATATTCGGGATCGTGAGGTTTGGACTGCCGTTAGCAGGCACTGGTACTCGCGCGCCTCGGATAAGTCACCTCGGACTGGGCGTCTTTACCACCACCTGGCTATTCTTGCTCGGCCGAACGCCCTACAGCAGCTCTCCAACTACGCCAAGTCCCTTTGCGTCGAGATTCCCTTTGTCTCTGCCCGTGAGAGCATCATGACACTCTTTGAACCTCTCATGTCCAAGACCAGGACTCCACAGCAGAATAGGCTCTCGTCTACGGAGCTTAACTTTGTCAAGGCTCATGGGATACTCTTTAGCGGTAAACAATTGGAAGATTTGGACAGCACGATGAAGGAGTTTTTCGATGAGTTGGACGATCATATCAACGTTTCTACTCGCAGCTGGCTTGCTCCTGCGTAAGTCTGCTATTTTCATTTCCAGTGACGATTCTTTGCGATTAACTTGGACGCTTGTAGTTATCACATGCCAATCGCCAATATATGCGGCGTAGCAGGCTATGGTGATGAGAGCAATCCTATTTCCGTAGCGCTTAAGGCATTTATTCGGTCACCCTCTGAGGATCAGTCTTCCAACGATACCAGCTCCACGACCACCGGCCCTAAAACCGGATCATCTAGCAAGACTGGCAACCCTGCCACCACTACCACCACCGGCACCTCTAAACCCACAGCAACACCGCAGCAATTTTATGGCAGCCTCCGTTTGTTCCTATGTACCTACGATATTGTCTGTCGCCGTTTTGGCGACCAAAACATCCTACCCTACTTACACGTTACACTCGCTTTCATTTATCACTTAACGTTTCTACCAGACACCTTGGCCGCCTATTTCGCTCCCGTATTCCCATGGAAGTTGACAAAGGACGTGCTCAATACGTTGTTGGGAGTTGGGGGGCCAAGTTCTTCGTCTGGGTCCGAAGCAGCGCCAAAGACGGAAACAAAGAAGCCAAAGACCGAGGAGACAAAGGGGTCAAAGAAGACCGCTGGTGCAGACGGAACACCAGATGGAGAAGAGACAAAGGACATTCATTACGTTTCGGAGGAGGTTTTAGAAGCGTGCCTGGAGGGCAAGTATTTCCTCGGTGACGAGCAGCGCGTTCGGAACAGCGACAGCAGTAACACGGGTGAGACTCCTGGGGAGAAGAAGACTGTAGACGCCACGCCTATTCAAGAGAAGGGCGATGACGAAAAGACGACCAAAGTCGAAGATCTCAGCGGTGAGGCCGCTACCCAATCTCGGAGAACAAGAAACCCGCTGCCAGATGACTACGCCATGCGAGGGTTTCCCTGGGTAGAAAAGTACTTCCCCAGTGACTGGTTCACCGTCGACGAGCGGATCGACGACGATGAGAAGTACTTTGAGGTGCCCAGCATGCTGCAGGAGCGGCGTGGGCGTATTATCTGGCTTGGGTGTCGGATCGCCGAGTTTGAGGACGGCCGGTATCTCCAGTTCGACCGGGCCACCAAGCGTTTCGCCGTGCACCCGGATTATGATGTCGATCTGGATATGCGGAAGCAGTCGTTAAGGAGTGTGGGATATGTGGGGGCACCGGATGCCGGGGCGGTTGCGTGAGGGGTTGAAATTCGGTTACTAAGTTATAACAAACTGTATGGTGTGGCTCCCGGCATTGTCTTTCCTTTACGGCCGGGGGCCAGGGAAGGAGGGGAGGAGAAGGAAGGTAGATTGCCAGAACGAAGGTAAGTTTGTTTGCCGCCGTCGCTTGACCATGAGTGGTTTTTTTTCTTTTTTCTTTTTTTCATCTTTTTTTTTCATCTTTTTTTTTCATCTTTTTTTTTCATCTTTTTTTTTCATGTAAATTCGCCTGGTTTGTTGTCCTGTTCTTTTCTGCTTCGCCAATGTCCAAAGAGAAGCTGGGTAGGTACATATCATAGGAGTTAGAAAGGATCTGTCACCTAGGTGAATGGTGTAATGGATTTTCTCTCTAATTATTGGGGATATACCAAGTATGTAACGGTTCATAACTGTGGTGCAACGGCCGTGTCTTACTAACGCCATAATTCAACGACGGTGCTGACACGAGGAAGTAGTCTGCTGAAATTTATGCCTAGGGGTTCTATCATAAAAGCCCTGATTCACAACACCGAGATGAATGACGTCGTCAACTGTTTTATTTCTTCTGAAAACGTGAAAAGTTTAGGCACTATTCTGTAACCGGTGTTTACTACTACGGTGTCTCATCAGCTTTTCCTCCTTGCGTACCCGACGACGTCGTCGACTTGAATGGGAATCGCTCCTTGCGGGATTCTCCGCAAGGGAATGAATGATCTACCGCAACACCCGTCCCGGGACGGGCCGATCGTCGGGAACACCCTCCGGCCGCCAAACGCCGGTGTCCAGAGTTACACAACATCATCCAACGACACAGCCTAGGGTACCTTTCCCGGAACTTCGACGACATATACTTACTTGTAACTAACCCCCACGGGGCAACAACACCACCCCACGCCCATTTCTCCGCGGATCATTTCCATGGCAACACGTGTTTTTTCCCCTTTCTTTTTCTCCCTGACAACAATCGGGACATTATTTACCCCCGTGCCTCCCCCACGAACTGACAAACCGGCGGTGAAGGCTCTTTAACCCACCGAAGCTCTCAGTGATCAAGTGGCTTCGGATGCCGGCGGACTTTGGCAAGGCGCCGGTCTCCCGCCGGAGTTCATGCTCGGAACGGGAAAATTTTACATGCAAAATTGCCGCCCCCGCGTCCCATGCCCTTAGTTGATCTGATAAGACTTACAAATCTTCTCGTGTCCTTGAAGGCAACTATTCAGAGTTTTTCTTTGAGACAGGGGCGGAGTTGGTTGCCTTACGCCCATCAAAGCCATGAGGAATGTGAAGGGCGGGGGTAGAAAAAAATGCAAAAAAAGGGCCGGTATCCCGGGCAAAGAACGCCACGGAGCTCGTGTTGGGAAATCGTGAATGACTGCTTGACCGACGACATCTCCGAAGAAGAACGAAGTCAGGTGTCGGTCGCCTTACTGTGAGGTAACCAATATGGCCAAATCCGGCGGACAGAAGGTCGTCGCCGTTGCTGACCCCCCTTCAAACACGGGCGCACGCGGCCGTAAGGCTGAGTGAACTCACGTTCACAGGTACTGATGACGGACGGAGTGGGAGCCTTCACGGCACAGCGTATGCTGACATCCTTCGGTGTACAATCCAAAAGAGAGAGCAGTCTTGTCAGCGGTGATATTTGTGTCGGGTTACCTTGCTCACCTCCCGAAGGCTCCGGTGCTGTTGAGAACCACAAATTCTTCTAGGTCAGCCTTCCAGGCTGAGGAACTGACGTGAACATTCCCCCTGTCGACATTCTCAAGTCAACCCTTTCGTAGCCTGACATTCACACTGTCACTTATCCGCTCACTAGAAAGCCGATGCCGGACGTCCTAACAAGGCTAGTAAATCGGGCGCAGTCCTTGGAACTCACGTGTCAATGCTGCCCTGTGTGGTTCGATTTTGTGGCCTCTGGTGAAGGCATCAGATCTAATCCCCACTTTCAGTAAGCCGCCTGAACCGCAAAGCTGCAACCAGGGATCGGCTGCAGGCGGGATGCGGTAAGTGGGCTGCTGCCTGTGGTCGCCTTTTTTTTTTTAGACCAATTAAAATGACTACCATCACCGAGTGAACTTGCAGATCGACCTTTCTGGATACCTTGACCTTGCAGGCGACCCAACGAGCCAACCAGCCAACCAAAGCACTCGTTGCATCAGCCCGACACACCAACCTCCACCCAGCCAACCAGCGACCATTTGCTTACAAAAAAGTCGTGGCTATCGAACGCAAGAACTTCGTAAACAATAAAAATCTTGCAGTCACTGGGGTAAGTCACTATGATGACCAAATACAGGTTGCGATCTGAGTATCAGTGCAACGGCTTCCGAAGGCAGCAAGGGCAGGTAACGTGGTAAGGTATTCGTAATCTGTATGGTTATCAGTGTAATTCAGCGGGAGCGAAGGTAATTTTCTGTAGCAATCATGTGTATCCTACATGAATGCAGGCTACCTAACTATCCATTTTCTAACAGTCATTACTGAAACCCATCGTACTTCGCAGACTGCTGCATAATGGTTCAAAAGATGACGTCGCCGCCCCCGCTCTCTCAGATCACTACCTCCTATATGAGGCAGCCCTCAAAGATGAGATGCGGGGAACTCAAGATTCACGAGCGCCCGGCTAGCGGGTATCACGGGTTCATCACCATTAGAAGACGCGGTTCGGTGAGAGCGGCGATGCGACAGCCGACCTCCTTTGTTTGCCGGCCCGGCTGTGACGGCCTTGGTGACATTCCGCACGTTGCCTACAGTGTGCTCGGGCACCTCGGGTTCATCCCGAGAAGGCGTCCAAAGTCTAGATTCGCGGAAAGATGCGAGGGGGGTGATGAAACACCTCGGTGTGACGAGAGAAGGTTTGTGGATATTTTCGGTTCTCGTCAAATCTCTGTAGAGGACTTTTTGCCGAGCTTATTCGGCACAAGCTCCTCCACTAGGACATAAAACCTTATTCCGGACGCGGCTGTTGCGGCTGAGGCGGGTGTGCCTGGTCGCCTTTCTCCCTTGGGCCTTTTTTATCCAGCCTTACGGTTTCATCCCCCTTCGTCGCTGCATCGGCGCAACCTCGTGCCGCCCAAGCCGGCGAAGTCAAGACAAGGCGGCCGTTTCGGAGACGTTGGCGATGCATTCACCTTGGAAACTCCACTTTAAGGCGTACATACATTCTAGCCGTGAACACTGCCGTGGAGGTTTTGTTTACCCGGTGGTTGGGGCTTGGTATTAGCCGCTTGTAACCTTGCTGTGTCGGCGAAGGTCCCAAGTTGTAAGCTCAAGGAAGCCGGGCGACGATGCATCACCAGCCTCCCCTTTTCTGCGTGTATGGCCTCCACAAAGTGGAAGCCGTCGTACTCGGACAAGGCGTCCTCGGGATACAAGGTTACCTTGTTCGTGTTTGACACAACTGACCACGACAACGCCTCGGTGTCTCGAGACTTGAACCCCGCCTTTGTCGCCGACAACATGCGGTCTCTGTCTCGAGAAGTTGCCTCAAACGCCTAGTTGGGTATGAGTGTGTGTATTAGGGCGTACCTGATGCATTAGGTCGCAGAGGGCTCGTATTCAGACGAGCTTTCTCGAAGAACATCAGAGGTCCGATGTTAAGAATAGTTCATCTGTCTCCTACATGTATAAAGACAGCCCATCACATGAGAGAAGTATCAACCTCCTCCCAGACAAAGCTAGCTTGGGCCCAACCGAAACGAACACCTCAGTCCCGAATGATCACTCCAAGCAATTCTCCCAGCCCCCTCACCACCATCTCCCCCCATCTTACTATCCCCATCCACAACCCCCGGGCCCAAAACCTCAATCCCCCTCACCTCAACCCCAACCGTAACAACCTTCCTTATCCATCTGATTCGGCGGAAACGGTTCCGTCCCATCCACCCCCCATGTAAACCCCGACTGACCCGGATGCAGCTCCATCCACGCATCCCTCAACCCATTCTCCTCCACCAACGTCGCGTCCGAAGGGAGTACGGGGTTAAAGTCCCCCGCCACTAACCCCCGGCCGCCCCCGGCACGCAAGAGCTCCGCAGCGACGGCTATTTGCTTTGGTCGCTGGGAGGGCTGGATGGGGAGGGAGTCCAAGTGGACATTGATGAGGCGGACCCGGTGATGGTGGCGGTTGTGCATAGCTAGGTTAGGATTTTCTGTGGGATGACGGTTTGAGTGGTGCGTATGTGACGGAAGAAAAATGCCGGCGCAGAGTGCGTCCCGGCCAAAACGGCTCGGGTACGGAACTCGCCAGACTGGACCAGTGTTGGGTGAGGCGCTGAATCGAGATCTGGAGAGTAATGTGATGGTGGTGAACTGTTGGTTAGTCGGGAGGACGCCGTTTGCGTCGCTGAGCAACCAGTTGCGCCGAATGTCTGGACTGGCGAGGAGAGTGAGGTAGGCGTCGCGGGAGACTTCTTGCATGAAAATGACGTCGATCGCTGGGGTGAGGGAGAAGATATGGGAAAGAATTGCGGTGATGCGTTTTGCGGCGTATGGGGATGAGTAGTCGACGTTCCAAGTGACAAGGTTGAGTAGAGACGGCTCAGTATCGGATGCTGTCGAGCTATTCCCATGATCGATCCTGTGCGTTGTCGAATTCGTGCCAAGTTTGGAATTTCGCAGTAGTATTAGGCGGGAGAGGTGCATCCTGCCACCAGGACAAAACTTGGGTACGAAACCGTGAAAATAGGCCATATTGTTGCTCCCGGCGCTCTCTGCAAAGTACATGGGAAGGGGAAGAAACGACGAGACGAAGGCGCCCTGCATTAACGGGAATCAATTCAGCCCAAGCCACGTGCCGGGAAGCAAGCATGGGCCAACAGGAAAATGTTGAAGATTAAAAACGCTAGGCCACGTCTACAGCTTATGAGGATCATATCGAATAAATTAAGAAAATGGCTTAAAAGTCAAAAGCTCACTGCCCACTTTCTCCGGTGAGGTCGTGAACAGTTACGGAAATCCCGAAGGATTTTACTTGGGTGCCCCGTCCGTGAGTCAAACTCACGAGGCGGAGCAAGCGGGCACGCCGGTGCTGCCCGCAACCCCCCAAATGCGCCATCCGCAGTTGTGTGGGCATTTGCCGGATGGGGGGGCTGTTGGGAAGGAGTGGCGAAGGTTGAGGTTATAAAGGGCTATGTGGGATTTAGAGGGGGGAGGAAGGAGGTTAGTGTATGCCAGCGAGTCGGCTATTACCATTCTCTCTCGATTGATAGATCCTCAACACCGAGGCTGTCACTCAGAGAGAAGTTAGATACTTCTAGAGTCGATCGAGTCCATCTTATAGAAAGAGGTGGACTAACGTGTGCCGTTCCCGATCGCTCATAGACTCCTAAGTTCAACACCACAGATTTTGTCTGTTTTCCAACGGCGTAATCTGAAGTTGGAGACAAATGCAACGCTCCAGGGACCAAAAGGCACCTTTCAGCAAGACATGAGGAGGGAAGAGATGGTCAAGAGCGGACAACATACGCCGTCAGGGAGCCCGTATTATTTCTCCAGTCCGATTCGTCACTTGGTAAGACTGGGGCCACTCTTATTGGCTAAGAATGAGAAAGACACATTGTTCGTCGAGCGAGGCTATAGGTTGTGTTTATACTGGTAAATACTATGAACGGCGGTATGTATTGTGTTGCTTGGGGAAATCGGATAATTCTTGAGCAAAGGGTTGCGAAGCAAAATAGCCATACTTTCGACGAAGTTCTCGGGTTTTCTAACTGGGTGGTGAGAAGGATGGCTTTGGAGAGTATGGGAGGAGCTGAATGTATCAGAGGGAAATAAGGTGGGTGACTGACCACGCACGGAGCTAGTCTTGTGTTACCTCAAAATGAGAAAACCGCTATGAGGATCCTAGTATTCGTCGTGATTTGATAGGCCCCCAACCTGTTGACCTATACCACTAAAGTGTAGGTTGTCCATATCAAAATAGCAGCATAAGAAAGTCACGGAGCTGAAAGACATAGGGAGCATAAACACGAAACCAATAATAGGGTCCATAGAGTGTCTGTAAAAGCTGAGGATTTTAACAGAGCTACCCAATTAGCCATGCTTTCGTCTCCTAAAACATATTCGTTCTCAGACCATCATCCACCAGCGACCGGCGAGCACTTAATTGGCACCGAACCTATCTAACCCGGCATCTTACAACTTGAACACGAGGACCAACGTTCCAGTTCATGGATAGGTGACAGGAGAGCGAGTAGACGGCAAATCGTAAACCACTGTTTTACATACATTGGCTTACATTTGCCCGGTCCAGTCGGGAGGGTAAGGTAAGGCACTGTTTATGATGTGCGAAGATGAATAACTACAGTTCCTAACGCAACGCTTTTCTCGTTTGGCGACAAGGCCGGGGTTTTGTAACTCGCCATCAACACTCCTGAGATGCAGGGTCCACTGAATTCAACGCTCAGGGAGTTTGGGGTCCAAAATACAGAGGTTAACACGCCATATATACGGGTGTTACTACGTGGGCCTCATCCAACATGAATAGGTATTACGTTTGCCCTAGCTAGGGCCTGTAAAAGGGCTTTTTCTTCTATACCAAAGTTGGAAAAACAATGCTTTGAGCGAACCAAAGAGAATTGCCTCTTTCCCAACCGCCAATATACTTTGACCTGATTAACTTCAAACGAGGAACGGTGAGGTCGTTTCCTTTCAGGGCCACAATCCTTTTGAGATCATATTCATCACCACATACACTTTCAGCGTTTTTGTTCTACAGTCAGATTACTGAAACCCCTTGAATCTCTTTGATCCCAATTATGTCGGTAGTCCCCACCATATGGCATTAGATGATGTTTCACAAGCAATAATTCGTCTGCTAGTTACATCTTGGGGATACGAAGCCGACGTTATACGCTGAGGTCCCTTTCACGGATAGGCCGACAGTGACAGAGATTTTATTTCCGTTTCCTCCCCAATAGGCTATCCCGACTTTTCTTAACTCCCCATCCATTCCCGGGAATAATTCCTGAGAATAAGAAGAGGCAGAATTTAGGCCTGAAATCTCTGGTAGCAATAGAGAAACCCGATTGGTAATTTCCTAAGCAACGCAACCCTTCAAGGAAGAAATCGGAGCCAGAGGATATCAACCTCATGCTCTTTCTGTCAACGCACGTCATGTGGTGGGTCCACTACCTTGATAATGAGGAGTATGCCGACATCAACATCAGAAATAAAGGATGAGAAGACGAACGATAAGTTGACGAGGACTATCACACTACAGCCTCGCAGGAGTGGGTTCCATACCTAAGTTCTCTTCTCCAACCCGAAGCGGAAGTGAGGCCTTATTAATGTCTGGTGAGATACAACAGGACAGTATCGCAAGCCTGGATATTTGACACCCAAACGTCTCAAACCCGACCGAGGGAATACTTTCCCAGGTTAAGGGGTCAGCTTGGTTTCAGATTCAGAGTTGGTCTGGGCACGCTTCTTGGGGGGTGCCTCTGAGGACATTCCCAGAACGGACATGAAACGGCTGGGCTTTCCCCTTCAATTGTCTCAGCAGTTGGTACCCGCGAGTTATCCAGGGCATCATGTTTTTGTAAGAAAGACTTGGTGTTCGACTCGAATGTCGAACGGCTAGCACACCGCCTCCAGACAGGGATTTAGGGGCAGTGCTTTATAGCACTCTCCTTGCCAAAGAGGAGATCCTTGGCATTGTTCATGTATATATTTGCTTGAAGCGACTTTCCTTCAATAATTCTGTACTAGATACAAGACTGTAGGCAGGAGAATGAGGTACATACCATACTCAAGGCCCTAAGATAAACGTTTGACTTCGGTCCTCAGCGCGGGGGAGGACCATCCTAGGCTTTTCCAGATTTATTGCGCTTTCCGATAGAACTCAATGCCGTAATAGGTCTTGTTCCAATTTTGGATGTCTGGAAAGAAGATGTTCCGTGTCAATATCAACGTGTCCGTCGTAATACCACATGCACATTGACGTTGTGCAAACGCCGGCACCCGTTCAAAGTACGGCCCAATCCCAATTTCAACCCGACGAGAACAGCCAATCAGTCTGTCGCGTGACAAAATCTTGACACCAAGCCATGTCCATGCTGTCTTGGGGTTGCCAATGACAGTTGCAGCGGGAATGGGAAGAAATGCTTCTGTTGCAGGTGTAAGCAGCAAGTTCCGTTCTATCACCGATCTCGCCGCTGAAACGACTTGTTTGCCGTACCAGCTGAACGCCAAAAGCAATGCCAGCGGGGAACAGCAGGAGAATGACCGTTTGACGCCCAATTCCCCAAATCTTTTCCCCATCTCTTATAAAGTCAAGTTATTAATCCGGGGATGAACCCTGGACCCATGCCCATCTGATGGCGACTTAGCGTCTTACCACCCGGGGTCGGGCTGTTCCCACTCACCAATGGGCCCCAATCTTCCACAACATGACGAGGTCGATAAATGAGTCATCCCAACGCCGGTTCCGTCCAATTGGTTCTGCCTCGGCAAGGGCTCTTTGAGACCCGGTCAATCAAAGAAAGAGCCGGCAAACAAAGCCGAGTCCCCCCTTCCAATCTTTATCTCGCTCGTTGATCCCTTGGCGGTGAACCAGGGGAAGATGAGGCGACACACCCCACACAGCGGCTCGGCCCGCTGTTAGTTTGGGACTCCACGTGTAGTGGAAATCTCGACTGGTTGCCTGCCGCGGCGCTCCATCGTGAAGTTAATTCCAACGTCAAGGCAGTGTTTGGCGCGTATTGTCCCAGGTGAGGATTGCAGTTGAAGGTTCTCTGCTTGAGAGATCAAGCGTTCATGATGCTCACGCTAGCGGCTTTTTTCTGCTCATTGGTATCCCTTCCTTTTTTGCCACTTGATCCTTATTTGAGCAAGCGGAGAGGTGGATGCTTGGCGGACTTTCGAATCGGAGGAACGCTTTCGGAGGATCGATCGCGGCGAGGGTGTAACTGAGCAATTAATTTGCCCTTCATCTAATAAATGATAAAAAGTGGTTGTTAGTTGGATGTCCAGATCGATGTTCGAGTCTCTTGCCTTGGGGTCGCCTCTAGGGGCGTTAAGGATTCCGTGGAGTTGTAAAAGAAAAGCAAAAACAAAACAAAACACAACTCAACTACCGTTTACCGGCAGAACGTATCAGGCCCGTCCCCAGGATGATTTGGCGCTCCATTCTACCGTTCTTTTGGACCTCATTTTAAGGTTCAAAAATACCGATGTTCCTTCGTCGGCCAGGAAAACGTAGTTGATGGGGAGCCGAAGCATGAGGGGTTGGGGTATCGGGCGCTTAAGGCCTGCACGCGCTTCGCTTGATGGCGCTTGCGACACTGCAGAGTCAAGCCGATCGCTGTAGCAGTGTGTCACAGCACCATTCTTTGATTCACTTTGAAAGAATAGACGAGTTGTTATCCCATCCCCCTTGATTTCGTAGAATCGGGATCAAAAAGGTCAAGATTGTAGCCAACCGTCCATCAATTTCTGCAAGTGTCCCAGTGGAGGAAATTTTCCCGAGAACTCTTAAGGGGGCTAATCACAGGACATCGTAAGAGCCTCAATTGTTTCCCAAGCCACCAGTGAGCCTGACACCGTGGAAGTGCAACTTCATTCCACAGCGTGGTAAACGTAGAGGTAGGCGACGTGCGCGAACTTGCGGTCATGTGGACCGACCCCCGTCGGGGACATGCGGGGCGAACTGTTTTCGTGTTAGCAGGAGCACCAGCCAAAGCAGGAAGGAGCATGGAGTCGTCGTAAGATTCGGGCTGGAGTGGGAAAATGTTGCGGAAATGGTCGCGGAAAGGACGTGTGCAAGCACATGGGGTTGCTCCGTGGTCATGCTGGATCCCATTCTGAATCGCACTTTCATATTTGTACGGGGGCTACGCAATTAATAGTTACAATAGCATCATGAATTCGTGTCTGCAAGATCAATAGGAAGTTTGGCTACCTAGCACAGCGCCTTCTAAGTGCCATTCTCTCTCTGTCTTCACTTGATGAAGCCACAGCCCCCATCGTCCTTGTAGCTTCAAGACACAGAATCAGCTGAGGTCTATCTCCGTAATTACGAGAATTTAACGCTCACAATTACCGCTATTTGGCCAATTGTTTCTTTTCCCGCCGGGAGATAAGCTGTGAGCAATCGTCAAGTGAGCCTAGCATCGCCTTGGCTCTTTCTTCCCCGCAACTCGTGGAGGCTCATGTCTCCACGGCGACAAGATGAGCTCTGGAGCTCCACATCCGCCTCCCGCCTTCGCCTTACAACAGGTGACATGGCACCCTGCTCAGTCAGGTCTTGCTGTTCAGATGCGGGATTCAATTCATCCGTCTCTAAAGCTATCAAGGATCTCATTGAACTAAGATTATCCAGGAGCTGGCCAGCTGGCAAGCCGGCGGAAGGACCCAATGTGATTGCGGGGTTGGAACGAGGCTTTGGTTGCCTCCCGTGCCAAAAGATCTGTAGCGTAGTGCACCGTGTTTGGACCCATTGCTGCGGTTGCCTTGCTGACACCAGTCCGCCTCTTTTCATCGGCCACAACTCACCCTGATATTGCATACAACGTTGGCCAGCTGTCTGGTGCCATCCTCTTCCTTAACTCGTTCCAACCCCCCCTCCAGCTCTTGATTCAACATCGCCAACTAGAGTCTCGTCTTCTCAAGTGTGAACAAACAAATCAGCGACTCAACATCCGCACGCTCCTGGGTAACTATCTATGTCCGTGAAGCACCCATTCCACCGCTTCCGGCGCCGCAAAGCGCGAGCCCCCCGGACGCTTAGCTCCGCTCGAAGCCCGCCCGACAAAATGGCCATTGCATCTCCAAGTCTTCCCAACGGCTTTCACGGCCACGCATCGCAATCACCCGCTGGGGCGACCGGTCCGCCGTTATATCAATCGACGGCGGTTCCTCATTTTCTTGTTCCTCATTTTTTTCCCGAGACTGCTGGCCCTCCTTTGATGGACCTTGAAGAAGAAGGATCTTTGCCGCATCCGTACCTGGAACGGGGCGCGGAGAGGCTGGCTCATCTCTCCGCTGAACCGCTCCCGTTGTGGCATATTACCCCAGGTCCTGAATGGTCTGACCCCCACGGCGACGACACCCAAATGGATCAGTCCATCGCATCGGTGCATTCCAGGAGGGCTGCCCACGGTTCGCCCCCTCTAGGAACTACGTGAGTGGTTTGAACCAGCATCTCGGTATGCCGGAGATAACAGACCGTGCTAACACATGCTAAAGGGGGCCGCATCCTGACTCGACGGAGTTGAGAGGGATTGAAAGGGGCGATCCGGGCCCAGGCGAATGGGGAATACTCCCACCGCGAAGAACGAACAACACCAACCCCGATGCCCGACCATTGCCGCTAGATTCAAACGATGTCTCGATGCCCGAAACTACCATGGAGGCTATGAATCGGATGAGTGACTCGAGTCATCTCAACTTCCTCGGTCTTGATCTTCAGCGAGGCGGACCTCGGGTGGGAGAACACGACTACCCCGACGCTATCCACGACTTCGAGGAACCCGACATGGCTCCATCGGCTGACGAAGATGAAGCGATGATAGGCCTGGGAATCTATGAAGAAGGCGCCCGCCTAGGTTGGGATGATAGAGAATGGGTATTGTGTTGATAGCGTCGGATGCTGATACCTTCATCGCGTCCTTGATGCTCGGATACGTTATGGGATAGGAAACTGCCGACATTGGTATTGGCCACTTGAACGATTTTTCCTGTTTTTCTTTTCGTCTTCCATCTCTCTTATTCCTTTTTCCGTTTCTCCTTTCCATCCCGACCGAGCTTTGCCTAACCACAGGCAGCTTTGACGGTCCCGCCGCTCCGAGTTGAAGGGGCGGCGGGGCACAAACAGAATGCAGAAATCATCGACAGCTGGCGAACGGGTGCAACTAGCAGTTTGCGTTACGAGCCGACATTGTTTCAGTGTTTCCTTTTTCTTTCTGGGGATTATTTTCAAGGAGTTTTGTTTTCCAACTTGTCCTCATTTGTCTAGGGAAGCGAGCCCCATCTCTGGCTCGTAACCTCGCTTGCACCTCGCAAGCGAACGAGACGGGCAGACTAAAGAAGGAAAAAAACATGTAAAAGCAAGGGAAACCACCAAAAAAACGTCAAAATAGCAAAGATAAAAAAAAATAAACACAGTCATTACCGGAGAGTTGTCCTTCTCGTTGGTGTAAAGTAAGTTCGTGATGGTTCGTTCCCCTTTAGTGTTTCGAATCCAAACCGGATATCTGCATGGCGTAGTGGAACGTGCCATTATCGATCGCAGTGCATGACCGATCGATCATACGTCAGCCTTCGCTTCTGCTAACTGAAACGGGAGTGATAAAATGTACTTTTACTTTCTTCAACAGCCGTTGTCATTAGATCTCGTCTCGGTATAAAAACGCAGCCTAGTCCCCTTAAATGCTCGTTCGTTGTTGTTTTTGTACGGCCTTTTCTTAGCATCAGGTAAGCCGCACTGGTAACTTGAAACCGATTTTGCTGTTTTCACCCAAGATAGAGAGCCATCGACCCAGATTGGGCCGTTGTTCACATCGTCTTATCCATTCCATCTTCTATTGTCAGAGACTAGATCTTATCCAACCACAAGTGAATGGGCGTGTAGTACGTGGAGGTCCAACCTCGAGAATAGGCTGTAGATCAAGCGAAAGGATTCCTAGGAAACTGAGTGCAAGTTTATAAGGAGTGAATTCAGGTAGCAGGAGTGCTAGTTCAGGCCGTGCTGTTCAGGGGCTTGGTCAGGGGTTAAGGAGTTGTCGTCACTATGGCAACCACAGTCCATAGGGCGAGTGAGCCAAGGCCGAGACGAACTCGAGGGGGTGTGTTAGGCGAATGAAGTAGTGGTTGAAAGGGAATGTCTGGGGATATACCTTTGGATCATGAGAGAAGGGTGGCACTCCTTCATCTTGCTGTCCTCTCGGCGCTGGAATTTACCGCCAACTTCGTTACAAAGGCTGGTGAATAAGTCTTCCATCCCATCTCACAACCAGCCGCCCTTCCATCCCCCCGCAAGAACCAAAGTCCGCACCTTCCACCCCGGCAGTATATAACCCCCCTTCTCGCTGTCACTGCCACCGACGTCCCAAGGGCCACACACCGGCGTGTGGCCCAGCGGCATTGGGACGGCCCCGATTCGAGAGGCTGGGGGTTCGATCCCCAGTCTGCAAAAGCCCCCCGGAGGCTTTTCGTAACCATCCGGCCTTTTCTCGATAAGGCCCGGTGGTGAGCTTTTGCTTTTTTACTCTTTCGCTTTTTTTTTTGGTCCTGTTGTTTCACCTCTTCCTTTTTCTACGCCTTTATCATTCATTGTACGCTCCGCTCCTGCGGAGTGCCCCAGAACTAGGACTCTCCTATAATACCGTGGAATCGTACTATAAGACGGGAGGCCATCAGAGATGCCTTCGAGCCCGACATTCCCTGACCGGCGCCACGTTGTGCGGTACGACCACTACCGGTGAAGTGAGGACTGGATTGGGCTGGATGTCGGGAAAGGGGGCAACCCGGGAAACGGGAAAGGTACCATCAACAGGCGTGTATATAGACCCGTAGAAACCGTCGTCATGCATCCTGGCCGGGAAGCCATGAACCGGAGTTCATTATCGCTGTAAAGGGTTTAGGAATTGATGTGGATGGATATCTGCACAGGGAGACATGGACCCGAGGAGTTATAAACGAAACGGGGTTTCAGCAATGACCTGTCACTTACGATGGGGACTCACAGCTTGGGTTTCTTTACGGCTTACTACAAGTTACAAAAACAACATGTCAATCGTCGAAACTGAATGTACTTTGCGTTCGGCACAATCACGAAAACCTATCCTCGAGGTTTACTCAACTTCTGACCGAGTAGCATTATAGCCCCCCCTTGCAATAATTGCCTGCCCGAACTCAGGTAACTCACATTTTGACATCCTCAGTCGTCAGACCCCAAAGTAAGTCAGCTACCTTCATCGACTCATGACGTCTCAGCTAGGAAATGAAATTAAGGCAATCTTCACCATCAGCCCTACAGGGTGGCCAGACCATACCAGGCCTGCCCAGCTTTGGGTGTCGATGCCTAACTGTTGCCTAATGTGCTGTTTGCCTTGTTCCTTCATCGCCAGCTCACTACGGAGGGGTTACACAGATATGAATGTCAGCATATAACGGGTTCAAGAAGTGTGGCGATGTGAATCATTTAAACACCAATAAATGAGCATATCCAACGCATCGCCACCTTAGGAGTCATCACACCCATCCTTTTCCAAGTTGCCTTCAACAAGTCTGATACTTTCTATCCCAACCAAGGCAAGGTGAGCTGCGTCTTAGCCAGATAGGAAACCTCTTGCGTAGGTTCTCGCCTCCAAGGAGTGTGGGAGGGCAAGTTGTAGATGGTACTCCCTATCTACTTCTGTGCTGTGTATCATCACCGGGACCTGGCATTCATGCATGTTCTTCCCAAGCCACAGAGCTGAGGCACTCTTCTCTGACCACTGCCTCGTACTCTCGGGACCGAGGAGTGCATTTTCTTTTAAAATCGAGGCCGAGACAAAATTGAGGACATGATTTAACTCAAGCTTTTGGTGAGCGAAAAGCGGCGACAATCTCACCGGGCAGCTGGCCTCATGCTACCGGTTTAGATTTCTACGATGAGTAGATGCAAAATCTCATTGGAAAAAAGACCTTGCATGTGTGACGCAAGACAAGGCAGAATTCGTGCAACTCCAATGTCTTGATGGTGTTGCCCATGAGGTTTGGATTTTTTTGACAATCTCAACTTCACAGCTATCCGACTCGTGAGCTCGCACCAGGGACGATTTTTATCCTTTGAAAGGAAGTTTGAATCTCAGATCAATCGGCCGATGTTGATGGTCTTGAGATAATATGGTACTGAAGCGAGTTGAGAGTTCGAGAGCCTTTCGAGCCCCTGTGGACCCCTGCGAGGGTGCCAAGGGGAACACGTTGTGCACCCGTTTCATGTTTGTCAACCCCACCAAAGACGACAGCGGGATGCGGATCGCCGGGAGGATCGTCAAAATCTCTGCCGAAAATGGCACCCAGTCGATCGGAAATGGCAATTGAGAAGCAGACTTCAAACTCCATCTCTCTCGCTCCGTTCGGGCGAATTATTCGAGTCCGGTAAAATTTGCTGCGAACCCGGCGGCCGGCGGATTGGGATTCCGGAAAGTGTTTTCTTTCCGAAGACGGGCATCCAGGAATCTCCATCAAGTTGAGCCAAATTCAGCAGCTAAACGTTATGGATGACGTGGAACCTCAAATTTGAGCTCGTTCCACTGTTACTGCTTGGTCTTGTTCTCGGGTCGTAGGAAATAGAAAAACAAGACCTTGTCTGCCCCGTGAAACCAAAGCTACCTAGGTTTCTATACTCAGCTTCGGACTTGAAACACCTTACGCCAGCAGAGGTTGATTGAACGTCGAGCTGGCGACGTCGGCGTTGCACGGCCCGTTCGACGTCATTATCGGACGCCAAGATCTTCTTCATGTCTCGGATGCCACCTGCCCTGGCTTTCCCCCCACCAACTGTAGCCAGAAAGAACAACGGTCCAACCTCGGGGGCTTGTTGTCCATTCCGTGCCATTGTTCTTCTAGAAAACTCAAGACACCGTTGAGCCGTCTCGGATTCGCCTTGCTTCGCAAGCGTCTCGATGATATCGTAGTGGTCAACCGCTGGCCATTCCCAGACACGGCCACCTCGGCCGCACCTTCCACGAGACCCAAACCGTGAAACCGGCAAGACTCGGATTTACACTAGAAAAATTAGAACCACCTCTGAAGAGCTCTCCCACTGCGGCCGCCCGTTACTGCCATGGGTCTTGCCCTGTGATCTTCTTCGTCGGATCTCCCAGAACCGTTTGTCGCTTGTGGACGCGTCCTTCCAAGGCGGGCGAGGTATGATCAGCGACCCCCGAATTTAGTACCCCTGTCCATCCATCTCTTTTCCGCCAACCAAACGCCACGCCAATTGGCAAGCTCCCCCTGTCGCGCACTTCAAGGGGAAGCATTTCGCAACTCGCGGGACTCAAACTGGCCCACCACGAATTTGCCAACTGCCTTGTTTCTCTTTCCTCGACACTCCTTTTTCCCTTTGCCTGGCGCATCTACTGTCTTTCCTTCATTCTCGTGATATTCAAATCTAGCGGTTTCTGCTCGACTCAGACACTGCCCCGCCGACGGAACTTCGACCGTAACATATCGATCTTGGGGATCTTTCCTCTATCGGAAACACCCCCCACGTCCAGCTTTTATCGCCGAACGGAGTTGGGATGCAGGAACAACGCCTCAACTTTTGGGCCACATAACGACGACCTTTGGCCCGCACACGTGCAAACTTCGAAACACAACAAGGGAATTGTATTTTGGCCTCGTGGTAGACGGGCAATCCAACACAATGCTCAGTTTCCGCCGCGCCCTCGTGGCTGCGGCTTTCATCATCACCGCCCTTTACTTCATCACACGATCGACGTCACCAACAGCGTCACCAATAGCGGTCGAATATCCGAAGTCCGAGTCTAATCCGGAGTCCAATCCTCCTTCTGATCCCAGACAGCAATCCGACTCGACAGCATCCTCATCGAACGATGCTGTCCTAGCCAGCGAACACCGGCATCACCAACAACAGCAGACATCGCCAGAGGGCCAGCAGACATTGCGGGACACCTCGAGGATGACACTGTACGACAAGCTCGAATACCACTTTCCTTATGACGTGGAGACCAAGTTCCCCGCATACATTTGGCAAACATGGAAATGGACGCCCGCGCACGGCGAGTTTCAGTTCCGTGATCAAGAAGCCACATGGACGGATCAACACCCGGGGTTCGTCCACGAGGTTATCACCGACCAAGTCGCCGTGCATCTAATTCGACTCCTCTACGCCTCCGTGCCCGAGGTCCTCGAAGCCTACGACGCCCTCCCGCTGCCGGTACTGAAGGCCGATTTCTTCCGTTACCTCATCCTCCTCGCCCGCGGCGGCATCTACTCCGATATCGACACTTACGCGATACGCAGCGCGCTGGAATGGATTCCCAGTTCGGTTCCACGGGAGGCTGTCGGTCTCGTCATTGGCATCGAGGCCGACCCGGACCGGCCCGACTGGAAGGATTGGTACAGCCGCCGCATCCAATTCTGCCAGTGGACCATCCAGGCGAAGCCCGGACACCCGGTGCTGCGGCAAGTCGTCTCGCGCATCACAAACCAGACGCTGACTCGCAAGAGGGAGGGGTCATTGAAGGGCTTGAACAATAAGAGTGTTATTGAATTTACGGGCCCCGCGCTGTGGACGGATATCGTGTTCGAGTACTTTAACGACCCGCGGTACTTTGATATGACGCAATCGTCAGGGCTGATCGACTGGAAGAATTTTACGGGGATGGAGAACTCGAGGAGAGTGGGCGACGTGGTGGTACTCCCCATCACGAGTTTTTCGCCAGGAGTCGAGCAGATGGGATCGAAGGACTACGATGATCCGATGGCATTTGTAAAGCATGACTTTGAAGGTGTGTCTCCCCCTCGTGCCCGGTGTTTTTTTTTGTTTTGTGCTCCGAAAAGACCTTGAATGCTGACGGTGATACGGTTTAGGTACGTGGAAGCCCGAAAGTGAGCGACACATCGGCGATTAACGAGCTCCCCATCGATGCTCGAGACTATTCTTACGATATTTATTCTTCCGTTTTTTTCTTCGTCTTTTCTCTTTGTCTTCTATTACGACGCATACCCTCTTTTATTACTCCCATTTTCTCCTTATTTTCCTTACCCACAAAATATGCATGGCTCGGCGTTATCATTGGGGCGGGTACGGTACTGTAGTAGAACTGCATTTTCATTGTCACCAGACCGGTCAGCTCTGGGAGATGGGAGAAGAAGAGACGGCGGATAGAAGAGTAGGCGGTGTACAGAAAACTGGGCCGGTGTCTCTTCGTATCTCTTTTGTGGTATTATCGTCTTTTTTGTACTCATTTTTGCTTTGTTTTGCGCGGCCAAGATTGTACAAGTTAGAGCAGCTCGGGGTTGTCGGGGGTTTCTGAAGCATCAGGAGGGGCAAGCAAGTCATTGCCTGGCGGGTTTGCGGCGCGGGTTTTGTAGTATCACATGTAATTGAATCGCCGTAAAGGCTGATCAATATCGTTTTCTTCGGCTATGGTGGTGTGTGCACGTCATGGCACGCACTTTCCCATTTCGTTCCTGCAAGTCTTGTCCAAAAGCCCACGCTGTGCCGGAAGAGAGACGGGAGCGGAGAAAAGTGGGGTAACCCCGGAACCCCCTAACTTTATCTCTCCGCACCGCTGAGCGGATGGCCGATGAAGACAACGGAGCTAGAATAAGTAGGCGATTGCAAGGTTTAGCCGCTCGCCGTTGAAATTACCGACATAATTCTTTTTCAATTAGGTAGCTCACCAGTGCTACCTATCCTGCATGCCACTACTTATCTAAGTACAGGTTCGTCGGTTTCGAGGCTCGCGAAGTTAGCATGTGTCGAGCTGAACTGCGGGGGGCACCACCCTCTTTCGTGTTATCCCCCCTGCACCCCGCATTCTTTCTCCAAATTCCCAATGGCCCGGGGGGATGCCAAGAGCGCCCCCAAGCGCCTTTTTCGACCTTCCTTGTTGGAGGTTTACCTCGGGACTTGCTTGGGCTGAGGGATGGGGCGCGTGTGAATGGCGGGGTTGGGCCAGGCGATCGTGGGGAAGGAGATCGGAATGTCCTGTCTTTGCCTGTCTACTCTTTTGTTTTCTTTTGATATTTAATGTATTTGGTTCCAATTCTGGTTTTCGGGTTGCTTACAACGGTTTCTTGTGAGGGTAACTTTGAGATCTAATAACTTGAGGCCCTTCCGTGTTTTACGACCGGGGATTGACGGGACTCACCCTACCCACCCCTTTTCAAGCATTCCTACCTATCCTAAACAGAACAACAACAACAACGGCAACAGAAATAGGAACGCATAGTAAGCCACCATGCGCCTTCACACGAGGCCCACGGTTAGGGGCTTTTGTGCTTCCCCACGCCTCGGGGGACTCTCCGGAAGGCGAATACCAATTTCGGCTTGTTTGACGGCATGGTTCCGGTTTAATGAAGCGACATCAAAACCAGGCTCCGGGCCACGGTTAGTGAGGACGGTCAGCAGTTTGACCCGGAGTATCAAGGAGGGACCGACAGAGGTACGGAAGTTGCCTTGCTTAAAGAAATAGTAACAATGACACTAACCCTCGACTCTCTCTAGCCACCATTACTCACCCACACCATCCCCGAACAATTCAACACCATCGTCAACCAATTCGGCGACCGCCCCGCCGTAATCGCCCGCACTCCCACCACCACCTCAGCCGTGCTCCCCAACCTGCCCGCGGACACCATCCTCCCCCCGGCCCTTGAAACGACACTCACCTACGAGCAACTAGACCTAGCCTCCAACGCCCTCGCGCATTCCCTCCGTTCCCTCGGCGTTAAAAAGGGCGACCGAGTAGCCGTCAGCCTAGGCAACACGGCCGAGTTCGCCACGCTGACCTATGCCGTGTTCAAGCTTGGCGCCATCTTGGTGCCGCTCAACCCGGGGTTCAACGCGAAGCAGGTCACGGCGGCGCTGAATCATTTGGGAGTGGAATTGTTGGTCATCGGGGCGGTTACCGACCTAGCGTATAAGCCGTGCCGGGGAAGGAGTAACTTGCCGTTGTTGCGGGCGCTGGTGCCGGATCTGGAGAGTGGGAGGGTCGAGGCGGCTGAGGTGCCGACGTTGAAGACGGTGGTGGTGGTGGATAATTCGGCGGCGCATCCGTTGAGTGGATTTCCGCCGGTTGCTGAGCTGCGGTCGCTGACGCCGTTTACGGAGCTGGTGCCGGATTTGACGGCGGTGCGGGCCTCGGGTTTGGGGGCTGCTGTGAGGGGGATTACGCCAGATTCTCCGCTTTCTCCGAGTGATACGAGTAAGTGACCCTTTTTGTTCGTTTGAGTTTGTCGTCTCCCCGGTTGAAGTCTCCCACTAACAGCCTCACAGTCAACATCCAATTCACCTCCGGCACAACCTCCCACCCCAAAGCCGCCATGCTCTCCCACACCAACATCCTCAACAACGGCGCGCTAATCGCCTACCGCATGGGCCTCGACCCCTCCGACCTCATTGTCTGCCCCCCACCCCTCTTCCACTGCTTCGGTTCCGTCCTCGGCTACATGGCAACCGCCACAACAGGCGCAGCTCTCCTCTTCCCTTCCCCAGCCTTCGACCCAGCCGCTACCCTCCGCATGGCTGCTGCCCACCGCGCTACCGGCCTCTACGGCGTAGCTACCATGTTCGTTGCCATGCTCGAGCTCTTACACAACCACAACCACACCAGTCCCAACCCAGCAACACCCTCACAACCACCAATTTTAACACCCTCCCAAACGGCCGCCCTCCCAACCCACCTCCGCAAAGGCATAGCAGCCGGCTCTTCCGTCCCCTCCTCCCTCATGCAAAAACTCTTCGCCACCTTCGGCCTGACCGACCTCGTCATATGCTACGGCATGACCGAGACCAGTCCCGTGAGCTGCATGACCGCCCCCACCGACCCCTTAGACCGGCGCACGGGATCAGTTGGCCGCGTGATGCCGCATACGGCGGTTAAGATTGTGGATCCGCTTGATAGAAGCCGGGTGGTGCCGTTGGGGGAACGTGGGGAGTTGGCGGCGGCGGGGTATTTGGTTATGGAGGGGTATTGGGGGGATGAGGAGCGGACGGGGGAGGTTAGGAGGGTCGAGAGGGATGGTGAGGACGGAAAGGAGAGGGTGTGGATGTATAGTGGGGATGAGGCGAGTATGGATAAAGAGGGGTATGTTGAGATTACGGGGCGGATTAAAGACCTTATCATTCGGGGCGGGGAAAATATTCACCCATTGGAGGTGGAGAATTGTTTGTTTCAGCACCCGCTGGTCGCAGAGGCTAGTGTGGTTGGGGTGCCGGATGAGAAGTATGGGGAGTGTGTGGGGGCGTTTGTGATTGCGCATCAGGGGGTTGTTGTGGTGGAGGGGGACGGTCAAGGGGAAGAGGAAGGAGCAGAGAGTGGGGAGAAGAAGGATGATGTGTTGAGCCCAAAGGTGGTAAGGGAATGGGTTAGGACGCATCTGTCGAGCCATTTGGCGCCGAAACATGTCTGGTTTGTGAAGGAATACCCCAAGACGGCGAGCGGGAAGATTCAGAAGTTTAAGCTGAGAGATACAGCGAAACAGTTGCTGGAAGGGGGGCGGTAGACTTGTTGTTTTTTGGGGGTTTATTTTGGAAATTCAACATTTTGAGTAAATCAGCACAGAAATAAGGGGGAGAAGGATGTGGGAGAGAAAGTGTGTGTCTTGACCCCTATCCTCTGTCTTTACTTCACCTAACCCTAACCCTCCCACTGAGGCCACCACTAACGATCATGCTACACCAATGGACCCGATGAGTACGTGATAAAGAACCACAGACGACTATAGGCACTATAGGCGCTAGAAAATACGTGACCCTGTCTGCTCTCCTCTAGTCAAACTAGTCTATAGAAATTATTGTTATTTAGTTGACAATACCATCCGGAATCTGCACGCTCCACAGATATTAGAATAAAACAATGATAAACCTCTCCCTGTGTACCTGTAGCTCTGACTGAGGGTCTGATCTGGTGGCTGAGCTTCGCCAGCGACTACATGTAGGGCGCATGCAGTGTTGCCCCACGTGCATGCGTGCCATAATTGTCTATGATTGAGTGTGTGGATTGTTGGATGTAGGGTGTACCTACCTATTGCAGCGGGCTGTGTGCGTGATGAGGCTCCGGCATGGGCTGTTTCCCCTCCCGCTCTTTCTCTCCCATCAGGCTGGAAACCACTGCTTCAAACTAGTCTTTATAATTCAACAATCGAGAAAATAGAAGTATTATCGCGCCGAAAATTCAGCCACAAACATGGCTTCGATCGGCAATGTTACCGCCGCCGCAGTGGCCCCGCGGGCAGAGACAACCCTTGCGTTGGCCAACCTGCACTTTGAGGTCAACTTGTTCACCAAGCGAGTAAACCCACCGGCCGAGTATGAGGGCGTTGGGCGTCATTTGGCCAAATCGCGATTGGAAGAGGCCCAGAATGGAACCCCGCATTCGACTGCGAGGAAACTCGGCCTACTGTTTAAACACATTTTGCCTTCTACTCCAAACCTCATCAAGGCATACGGAACCAGGGCTTCTGAGATTTCCAAGAGCGCAAAGGCCAACACGAATGGAGATGATTCCTCGTACGGGCCGTTTGTTAGCCGCATAGGGGCAGACGCGACGACCCTATGGGCGGCGGCCACTTCAGGCCACGCGGCAATCCAATGTCACCTTCTCGCCTGCATGCTCGCACGGATTTAGGACGCGCCCGAAGCCACATCCCTCTGGGACGAGAATATCGCGAACCGCAAGATTGAGGTCGCCAAGAAGCTCGAAGCCGAGGGCGAGATCGAGACGGATCTGATGCTCGCTGCTCGCGAGCAGCTCCCGCGGTCCGACCTCGCCGATTGGGATGCCAGTTGTTGATCTTGGCTCCGGGTAGCCGACTCGGAGAAGTTAGCGCAGCAGACGAAACTGCGTCTCATTATTGACAACCTCGATATGCCTGTCAACAACAAGCCGAACACGTACGAAAGTGTTATCGCGGGTTAGATAGCGGCAATGGAAGAGATGGAGAAGCTGCTCGAAGGAATACATCGGCCAGTGCAAAGCGGCGCGGTTCTGCTTGGGTTGATGGCATGGCATCTCTATCCAGATCTACAGTGCATGATGGCTCGGAACCCCCAGGTCGAGCTTAGGGACCCTCTCTTCGAGAAGAGCGGCATTCTTACCATCGGTCTTGAGCCGGCACCGGGCAGAGAAGCTCGTTCCGTTTATTGGTCGCTTCCTCTCGCCCATCTTCGCTATTACGGGTTGCCAGTAACCAAGTTCAGCTCGATGAGGACATCCGAGCGAGATAGGGTCACGGTGGATGAACTACTCTTTGCTTGGTTTTGTGCCTACATCAAGGCGTGGGACAGCGACCCTGACATCTCCACGGAGGAGGTCATTCGCTATGCGGGCGACGTTGCTCTCAATCTACACAACGCCCTCCATACTACCGTCGCTGATGAATCTTGGTCGTGGCTTCTGTTGCTCTCTCAAATCGCGAATAAGTGGGCAACTTCGCTAGACCAGCCGAGGGCATCTTCGCTCAGGACTTTGGGCAGAAACTTCGGCGGCGTGGTGGAAGCACCCTTCCAGGGCATTTTCACCGTCAACACCTATCTAGACGTGGCCATCGAGATCGAAGACAAGATCCGTTTCCTCAGGGAAATTGCCAAAAGCATATCCGCCGAGCGCGATGCGAGGGATTACCAGTATCTGATCATCTACCACTACGGAGGCAGGTATCAAGGTAGCTTCGAAGTTGCCACCGCATGCCCCGAAGTGGGGATCAGGGGTGACGGCATTGATAGCGTCCACACATCGAGAGCACACCGACGATGGGTGAGGCTGCGGTCGATGGTTGAAATGAATCCTCCATTATCCACTGAGGAGACCATCCAAACAAGAATACGACGTATTCAAGAATTTGGTGAGGAGGTGGACCAGATTTCAAGCCAATATCCCTTTTTCGAGGTACCCAGAAAACAGCCCAGCATCCACCAGGCGGATTCACGTCAAAGACGCGGTGCCGATAGATACATTCATCACCATGGGCCGCGGAGCAGGAAGCCTCATACCACGCATGACGAGACCACTTTCATTATGAAGGCTTCACAGACGCGCACGTACGAGTACGATGTAGTCTTTGGCCATCACCAAGGCGTTGCGCTTCTCTCTCGCCGTGAACGCGGGGAACCCCTACGTCTCATACAAAACGCTCGGAACCCATCCATTTCGACAACCGGCAGTTCATCCCTTCCCACGACGGTCAAAGAGTTTGGGCACGGCAAGCCAAGTTTGGGCACGGCAAGCCAAACTACACCTTGTCGGTAAAAAGGCTCATGGGCCTCTTCAAGCCCGGTCGGATCGATTTCGCCTTGCTAGCAAAGATGCATCTCAGACTAGATTTCGAGACGAATGCAAGCCTCCTCGGCATGACGTTTATCGACAGTCTCTACAGGCAATTGGGAGATGCCACAGTGGATATCAGAGCGGCGAAGGTTGACCTCAACAATGCGCGTTGGGTGAAACGGGCCTTTGAAGGCTCTTCTGCACGCACAAGACAGCACTACCTTGCACCAAGCGGCCACACCATAGCTACGACATTTGCCTGCATTGCCATGATGGAGACGGGAAGCTTCAATTTTGACCCTTGGGAGCTGGTGGCCGTTTTTGCTTTGTGTTCGGCCGACTCAATGTATATCGCTTCTGCGCTTTTGCGTGACCCCTCCCAGGTTGATGGCGGGCGGGCAGGCATCCAACGAGTCACCGGCAACATTGGCCGGGCGGGTATGGCGCTCATGATCCCACCGCCAGACCCAGATGTGCGGAACTACGGGGTCGACGACTGGTACCTGTACCCGCACCAAGTGTTTGACGGCGTGCTCGACGACTCGTTTGGGGGCACGAGCCTGCAGCTGTCTTTCACCGAGTGGAAGCAGGAAGTTAATGTGGGAACCACTGGTGGCAAGGACATCGAGGCATACTTTCTTGAGACCCTCATCTCGGTTTACGATAAAGCGAAATGGGTTGCTGACCTGGACGTTCTATCCGCTTTCCGACGTGAGAAGCTGGTGATCAGGCTCCCCCAACTTGCCTTCCCCCCCTGCTCTCCAGAACATGGCCCGCCGCGAGGCACAGCGTTGGGCAATATTTCACAACTGCCCCGCCTCATCTCGGTCGGTAACTTTGCTGAGATTATAGTAGCCCCCTCAGCACCGGGGATCGTCACCGCCAGAGGCAATTGGCAGGCCCGCCTCGCCGCCGCGTGTATTTCCACCGCTAAGGGTTACCGAGTAATCCTCACACCGCACGGCTGCTGTTGGTCCTGCTGGGCGGCACAGTATGCCGATGCGCGGCGTATCGATTTATATAATATTATACAGAGCAGCGGTAATGTGATGATCCTGTAGCTGGTAGGGTTGGTGCGGATTCCTAGGCTCCGGGATGCGGCGAAACAGTTACTGGAAGGGGAGAAGTAGACTTCTTACTTTTGGGGTTCTATTTTGGAAATTCAAGATTTTGACTAGAGATAATTTAGCGCAGAAACAAATGGGAGAAGGATATGGGAGACAAAGCGTCCTAACTCCTTATTCCCATGTTTACCTTAACCCTAACCCGCCCATGGGGACTCCCTGAATGATCCCGCCCGCTCTCACATATATGGGGCTCTCGGTGGGGTCGAGTGGGGCGGCCGGATTTTTATTCCGTTGATCAACCCTAACCCGCCCTCGAAGTAAGCTCGTCGGTTAGTGTTGTTTACTTGGCCCCTTTTCACAGTTGGCATGGAAACAACCCTTGATTTTTGCCATCCAGTTCATAGTTTCGAGGTTTTTGTGTAAGTCAACACTTCGTTCAATAACCAGCCCTGGACCTTGAGGTTCGCGTCCATCCAGAGTGGATGAAGTAAGATTTGTCAAGTAGCCCGCAACTCTATAAGCCAACGTTAGATAATTCGCGTTCTAAGACGGTTCAGCTTGCTTCTTCAGAGGCCCTTAGCTCACTAAAGAGAGGCCCGTTCTGTTAAGATGGGAAATAGATGGTGGCCAAAGGACAGCGATGTATGAATCTACAAGCTTCACATGCTTCAAGCACGAAGGCGTCGAAGCGAGAGCCAACGAATTCGACGTCATTTGAGATTATCACACGAGATGATGGCGTTCTCAGGGCAACGGAACTCAGGATATACATGGATGGATCACCTGTCCTGGCAAGAGCACAAGCAATTGCGGTGAAGGATGGGGGAATGAAGGTAGATAATGAAGCAATTGGCCTGCAATACATTGGGAGCCTGCCGTGTTGTTTCGCATACCCCCGCCTCCGCCTTACATAACATCACGCTTCTGCGAATACCTAATGAGGCGCAATAACATCATCTCTTTCGTAATATAAAATTTCATCTCATGGGCCGAGGTAAGAATCACATTTCTACCTTCTTTACACCGAAGAAGAGGGAAATAAACGTTGGACGGCTCGTTTCCAAGCCAATGAAAAAGGGGGACAGAGTAAACAATATGGGCCCCGACTAGCTCACTTAGGTCTCATCTCTCCAGGCCCATAAAGACCCTAAGTCCAGAAATCGGAAAGATATATCACTATACCTCTACCATACCATCCCCTGTCATCAATTTTCATCACTGTGCTCTGCTCTGGTTCTGGTCACGAATGCCCGGCCCTCCTCGTCGGTTCCATGGACGTTGGTTAGTAGGTAATTCTTGAACTGTTTGGTCATATTACAGGCCTGCCGGAAGTCTCTTTCGTCCAGTGTCGGTCCGTCGCGAGCCGATTTGTTTACTTTTTGCGAGAAGCGGTATTCGGCTAGCGCGACGGCCGTTTGGAAAGCTATACATTTATCGTCAGCGTAGCCATCCTGTCGCGGTATTCTTTTTCAGGGGTTGAAGTATTTGACATACCATTGCGTATTTCCCGACCATTCCAATCCATTTCACTGATGGTCTCGTCGTCGAGGACATATTTTTCGGCGCTCCGGGCAATCTCAAAGTCGCTGCGCTCGTCCCTCAGTTTATTGAAGAATTGCTCCCAAATCTTTTTGCAGTCATCTGGTTTGAGCCTGTCGTACTTGATGATGATGTGAATACGTGAGATAAAAGCATCGTCGAAGTGACCGACTCGGTTTGTGGTGAGGAACAAAATTCCCCGGTAGTATTCGACGCAACGGAGGAAGACTAGGGGGGCGGTAAAGGTAAGCAAGCGAGCGGTCAGCGAGTGTCTTTACCTTAACTTTCCCGGATAGTCATGACAGCTCCAGGACAGAAACGGGTTACGAGAAAGGGAAATCTTTACCGGACACGAGACAATTCCGCTAGAGGTTGTCGCTCGACCTCGCCTCGAGGTACGTGTCAGCTTCATCAAGGAGCATGACGGCTCCCCATTTTTCAGCAAGCCGGAACCATTTGGACAGCTCCTCCTCTACCTTGACCTCGTTAGTTCCTATGTCGCCGCATGTTATGGAGAGGAGCGGACGGTTTGTGTACTCTGCAATGCACTCTATCTAGTGCGTTAGTTTGCAGGACTTTGTTGTGTACTAGGGTATGCAGGCTTATTGCATTGATTAACCAGCAGTCTATGATTATTCCATGGTAAGCATAAGGTACGGAGTGGTGTACAGGTACGTTGTAGACTTCTTACATAGGTCTTGCCGACACCGGGGCTTCCGTACAGTAAAAAGATTTGACCTTCCCCTTTGCTCTCGATGAAGTCAGCTCCCCAAGTTTTGGTGGGCTGAGAAACTGTGAACTTCTGGACGAGTGCTTTGATTATTTCTTTCCTCTCGGGAGGCATCACCAGGGTGTCAATTGCCCCAGCATTGTTTTTGGGCACGTGGCATTTGTCAACATGAAGCTGCTCTGGGGATACAGATACGGGTCAGTGAAATACTCTTGGCAGAAAGATGGGGGCGTTATCGTTGAAGCTCACCCCAGGTTCTCGACTTGAGTGCAAAGCCATACAGCGTGGAGCTGCAGATAAGGTATCGATGCTTGGGGCCGTGCTTATTCGACTCCATCGTGAGATCCTTCTCTTTCATGGGGTCGATAAGGTCATAACGCGACCACGGGAAATTAGTAGGAGGGTGCGGTCTTTGTCTGTAGCATTCCTCGCAGGCACAGTTGGATAGTCCCTCTCCCATGTCATCAAGATCGCAGATCTTCGGGGCTGCTGTGGGATTTTGGGAGTAGTACGATGCTGGGTCTACATAGATACGGCCCTCAAACTATTAGGAGCGAGGATAATTAGTCTCTTGCCAACAACCTCGGGAGATGATAGGGATATTATGCACTTACCAGTCTCTTTGCCGGCCCCGCGAGTTCACCAGAGTAATGAACTTGTCCGCCGCAAAGGAGGTCGTACCACTTCTTGCCGTCCTATTCCGCCTAGGATCTAGTCCTGCCACCGTCGGCCTTGTCCATGAACTCACAGGGAAAAGCTCTCAATGAGGTGACAGCACGCTCTCCGCTAAACTGTGGGATGATAACAACCTTGGCAGCTCTTCCCACGAAACGCCCATCAAATTGGAGGTTCCACAGCTTGACCCTATACAAACGCTGGTTTCCCACGAGGAAGTGGTTGGACTCATCAATTAAGACTTCTTGGACGACATAGCCTAGCAACTTTCTATCAGACTGAACATAGACGGTCCTCCCAGGCTTGAACAGGAGCCAGAGCATTTCGAATGTACACAGATTTTGGGCGTGGCGGGCTGTCTCGTTTTCGATGTCTTCCTGGTAAACGAAGTATTTAATGAAGTCCAACAGCACTTCAAGATGTCTTGCCTCGACCCTGGTGCATCGGCGTGGGAAGCTGCTATGAGTTGCTGCTAGAGGTTGCTGGCTGGAGACATCACACAATTTGGAGTAAGTCCGCTGGTAATTCTCAAGGTCCTGGAGGTTGTGCCTAATAAGAGGAAAAGGATCTGTCATTTTGATAACTTCTTCTCTAAGAGCGACGGACGGATAGTACGAGACAACTGATCTAATGGCCCTAATCAAGGCTTTAGAATAGATGGAGATGTGCCTGGCTCGGACGCTGACAGAAACATCCGGGTTCTCTAGAATGCCAGCTTCGAGGATTTGGTCGACTTGGTACCCTGTGCGACGATAGTCGGATGGAATAGACGTATCTAGTACAGTTACGACACTGAAGATTGCCTTTTGCTCCCTGTTCGAAACGCCTTCGCGGGCTGCAGTAAGATCAAAAGGCCCTAGCCAGGTCCGAGTAACGATTTCGTTGTTTCCGGCGTCCATATATTGGACCGAATGGGAGACGCCGCCTTCCTCGGATTCACCTTCATCCTGTTTGGTGGATTCGGGGATCCCATTCTTTAGTGAGGATCCATTAGTTTGGTTTCCGGTGACCTTGTGGCGGACTACATGGGAGACGCCGCCTCTGTTGAATCCATTTTCATCCTGTCTCCTGGATTCGGGGATCTCATCCTTCGACGGGGATCCATTGGTTTGGTTTCCGGCACCCATGTCTTGAACCGGATGGGGGACGTCGCCTCTCTCAGAATCATCTTCGTCCTGCCCCTTAGATTCGGGGATCCCATTCTTCAGCGAGGATCCATTGGTTTCAGGCCCCTCTTTTCTCCCCCAACCCCACCGTAGCTTCTCTCGATGGCCCATAGTTTGTAGTCGATACCTCTGCGTTGAGCGAAGCTAGCGAGGGATGATGAAAGCGGTAGAAAAAGCCCAAGGTATATAGGAAGTTCGAGTTAAAGAAAAGGATAATCAGGAACGAAGGGCCACCAAAGACACCAGAGCGCAATTATGTCGCACGAGACCGGAGCCCGAAGTCGGTTGACATGGATGCTAGGCGGGGTGGTAGGTACCTACCTACCTTAGGCACACGTAAGTAGGAATACTGTCTCTCATGGAGTGTATTTTTTTATTCGCGCCGTGGCCAATGGACATATTTGGGCCTAACAGCTGCATCGTGCGGCAGCCTTAAACCCCAAATCAGCCCAGTGACAAGCGATGGTTGCCTTGGTCTTTACCTTAACCCTAACCCTCTCCTTGGGACTACCCCAACCATCATGCTAGACCAACAGAAACACCACCTGAATATAACCCACGCCTACGCCGCAAACTGTCACATACGACCATAGGCGCTAGAAAATACGGGATCCCGTCCGCTCTCCCCTAGTCAAACTGGCGACCGCCGGATCAGTACTCAGGTCGGTGACGACTGGGGAATCCCCGGTGTTGTATGTTTTTGAAGTTTTTTATTGCATTTTTATTTATTCTGGGCTAGTTCCCAGTCGTTAAGACCTTAAATGCCTTTCACTATCCTCACATAAACACCCTTACGCCTCAGGCCAGTTCTTGTTGAACGGGACGCACGAGCCGTTGGCAGAGGGCGCAATGTCCTTGTCGGAAAGGAAGACACAGTACTTCGCAACCGACTCGATGGGGACCCGGCGCTCCGGAGAGAAGGGTGTTTGAGAAGCCTGGATTTTCTCGAAGGCTTCCATGTTTAGCTAGACTAGCTTATTAGTGACGTGTTGACAGCTTGAAAGGAACCGGAGGGAAGAAAGGAAGATAACCACGTACCCCGCGAGCGAAGGCATCGGTGATGTTGGTGTCCATCCCTAAGCAGCCCGTTGTGTTAGCCATATTTCCATGTCCCTTGCCGGTGTGTTTTGGTTTAACATACCGCCCAACAACAAGGCAATAGTGTGGATGCCCTTATCCCCATAAAACCCAGCAGTGTTCTTCGTCAGCGCGACAAGACCAGCCTTAGACACCGAGTACGCCGCGCCAGCCTTGAAGCCCTGCACGCTCGAGGTCGACCCAATGTTAATAATCACCCCAAACTCCCCCTCCCCTTTCTGCTTCTCAAATTGCGCAATAGCCGCCTTCGAAGCCAGATACGGCCCGTTCAAGTTAATCCCCAGCACACGGTCCCACTGCTCGCGCGAGCAGGTCCCAACAGGCGAAAAGTCGTCCATGATGCCGGCATTGTTGACAAGCACGTCGAGACGGCCGAACTTGGCGACGGTGTCGTCGACTAGCTTTTGCACGGCGGCATCGTCTGTGACGTCGGTTTGCTGAGTGAGGAACTTGCCGGCGTGGGATTGGGACCATTCGCTTTCTACGGAGGTGAGGCGCTCTTGGTTGACGTCGCAGATCACGACGTTGGCGCCGGCGAAGAGGAAGGCTGCCGCGATGGCTTTGCCGAGACCGCCGGCTGCGCCGGTGACGATGACGGTTTTGCCTTGGGCGGAGGACATGGTGTGTAGTTGGGTGTTGGGGTCGTTGAGTATGTTAGTTTTAAATTGGGTTTAAATGGGGATTTCTCTGGCTTTTGTTACATACTGGGAATGAGAGAAGGTGTCGGTTGACAAGAGCTGGTGATGGTAGTGAGGATGGGGATGGTCTATTTGTATCTGGAAGAGTGGTAGGATTCAAGAGGAAACCCTTTATGCCTTACCCCTTCCAAATGCGGGGGAGGACGGGGACTAATGCCATGTTAGAGAACAACAACCGCCGATTGCATGCGGAGGTTTTCGTCGGGCAGGCATGGCAACACCTGCAGTCAGCAAATGGTCCCACATATTGAGCCCCTTGGCGAGTCCTTGGTCAAGTCCGGATGCGAATGCGAGATCTTGCTCGGTGGGGGAGTCCCGGCTTTTGGGGGACTGGGGCACTAATACGAATTCGAAAGCGATTACTTGACACCTGTAGACGAGTACGGGAACGCAAACCTGATGAAGTGAAAAACACTGGACATTATCGATGAAGGGAAGCAATCCGAAAGGAAGCTAGACAGTTGGAAACGTTCCTCAACCAGAGTTCTTGCATATGCATACACGTCTTAAACTCGGACCTCAGAAAAGGGAAACGAGGGTAAGTTGTCCCAGGAACACCAATCCGGCCACAGCAACCTTGGCCGAAGACCCAAACAACTGAGATCGTTACAAAATCTGGGAATTCAAGCAAACAGTGAGAGTACTTGTCCGCATACAGACTGTGAGGCAGGGTCCGTTTGGCTTTTTAGCCATTAAGCAGATTAGAGGACAATGTGAGAAGAAAAGAGACCAGGAAAATGAAACAAGGTGACATCCGGCAGCTCGCGGAGTTAAGGAGGCCCAAGAAGAAAGCACGCTAAGCCGTAACGGGCGAGGCAGTCTTGGCAACCAACCCCTGCTCCCTGTGGGAATGACGAAACCTCAAATTTTTGAAGCGCAAATCGTACTGTGTATTGGAGATCAGATTTCGTTAAACTTAAATTCAACCACAGCCTTGCTCTAACGCACCATTGCTGCCCGATTGACGGCTATTCTGAGGATCGAGGAGGAGAAATGGGCTTGTTGACTTGATCCTACCACATTTTATTCCAATTTCTTCTTCTCCCCTCATCCCACTCTCTCATGCCCGGCATGTCGACCCTCACTTCGAACTCCAAGGTCCAGCTGGCGGCCACAGCCGTGGTCTCCGCGGCCGTAGCAGCCGGTGCTATCCTCAGCTACCAGCGCCTGCAAGAAAACAATCGTGTTTCTCGCCTCAAACAGTCCATCCCTCAGTCCGGTACCGGGGTTGAGGCCGAGCCAGCCATCCAAGCAGTAAGTAATTACACACACCCTCACAATGAACCCCCCCTCCAAAAAAAAGAGACAGAAAAAAGGACTAACGCCCACCAGGTAACACCCATCGGCCCGATCCCCCACCCCGACAAGGAAGACGCCCACAACCAAGCCCTCGCCCACCGCGCCCAAGCCGGCGACTTCGACGACGAGCTGATCCTCGAGCAACTCGCGCGCAACCGCGTCTTCCTCGGCGACGCCGGGCTCGCCGCCCTCCGCTCCGCCTTCGTCGTCATCATCGGCTGCGGCGGCGTCGGCTCCCACGCCTGTACCGCGCTCGCCCGCTCCGGTGTGCAGCGCCTGCGGCTGGTGGATTTCGATCAGGTTACGTTGAGTAGTTTGAACCGGCATGCTGTGGCGACGCTGGCGGATGTGGGGTTGCCGAAGGTGCAGTGTTTGCAGAGGCGGTTGGTGGCGGTGGCGCCGTGGGTGAGGTTTGATTTGAGGTTGCAGAAGTTTGAAGGGGGGGTGGCGGGACAGGTGTTGGAGCCGTGGGTTGGGGAGGATGGGAAGAGGCCGGATTTTGTGATTGATGCGATTGATAATATTGAGAGTAAGGTTGAGCTGCTCAAGTATTGCCATGACCAGGGCTTGCCGGTGATTTCGGCTATGGGCGCGGGGACGAAGAGTGACCCGACGAGGGTTATGGTAGGGGATATTGGGGCGAGCTTTGAGGACGGGTTGTCGCGGGCGACGAGGAGGCGGTTGAAGCTGTTGGGGGTGAGCAGTGGGATTCCGGTGGTGTACTCGACGGAGAAGATGGGTGAGGGCAAGGCTGCGTTGCTGCCGCTGGCTGAAGCGGAGTTTCAGAAGGGGGCCGTGGGCGAGCTGGGTGTGCTACCGGATTTCCGGGTGCGGATTTTGCCGGTGCTGGGGACGATGCCGGCGGTTTTCGGATATGTTGCCGCGAACCATGTTATTCTGAAGATTACAGGCAAGTTAACTTCACTTCATCCTTCACACCACAACCGCAACTAACATACATCTCCAGGTTACCCAATGGACTACCAACCAGCGAAAGCCCGCGACAAGATGTACGATGCGATCCTAGCCTACGTGCAAGCCAGCGAGGAAAAAGTCGTTCGCTCGATCGAAGGCGGCCGTGTAGACGTCTGCATCGGCCTCAAGGTCCCCATCACACCAGGCGACATCGCTTTTCTCGTCGAGGAGGCGTTCCGTGGCCGGAGCGCGATCACGGGTATTCCGACTAAGCTGATGCTGATCCGGTGGAAGAAGCCGGAAGGCACCACGTTGGTTCGGATTGGAGAGGGGAATGAGGAGCAGAAGTCGTCGAATCTTAGGCTGAGTGATTTGGTGTGCTTGACAAAGGAAGAGGCGGTTCGGCATGTGAAGGAGGTGTTGTTGGGTGATAAAACTTTGGAGGATCTTTATAGCCCCGAAGTGATTGAGTTGGTAGAGGCCCGGCAAAAAGAGGCTGAGGCATATGAACGATACAGATAAATGATGCAACGAACATAACGAATAAAGACAAATCCGTTAAATCTGGTGACTGTGTATCAAGTGATTACTCAAAATGGACTTACCTCGCAGGACTTTGCGTTTAACAAGGACAAGACACGCTCACTGAGTTGCAGATTTGTTGGGTAAACCTCAAGTAAATTACACATCGCATGGGTATCAGTGACTAAGAATCAGATCAGATGGCCTCTAAAACCAGACACCCGCTCCCATCTCAGCCAAATATCCTCAACCCAATGACAAAAGAGAAGCCGAAGATGGGAAGAGAACAAAACGCCCAATGCACGAAATGCAGCTGCCACAAGATCACTCGTGACCATCCTCTTGGTAGCCTTAATCACCACAGAATCTGACTCGGCCTCGATGCACAAGGCCATCAATATGGCGTGCATAAAAAGAAACCGAGGACCGAAGAATCAGCCGTTACTTCTTCTCCATGCGGACTCCAGTCCCTTCACACAAAAGCCCTTTGTTATACCATTTAACCCCCGGTAACAGCTGCGCAGTGACCCAGCGCGCCGTGGTGGTATGCGTACTGCCCTCACCAAACGGCTTATCAGTCTTCTTGTCAAGCCGCAAGTTATCCCCAGAACCATCAAGGATATCTTTGGTGACAACCTTCCCCTGGCTGTTATGGTCATCATCATGATGGAGCGTCAGCTGGCTCAACTGAGCCACCGCTTGCTCGAGGCTGTCCTTAGCTTCGCCCCGCGGAAACGATGTGCGGCCCTCTGCCAGCGCCTGGAAGATGACCAGCTGGTCCTGCAGATACTCGTCGACGACCCCGCCGGAGGAGACTTCCTCGTACAGTTCCTTGGCGAGCTTGCGGGAGATGGCGGCGCTGACGGATGAGCCGCCGTTGCCGGTGCCGTTGTTGGCTTTGCTGCTGCCACCCTTGCCGGCTTTGCTGCCGGCTCCCTTGTCGGCGGCCTTGGCCTTCTTGGGCATGGAGGTCAGGATGTCCCGACCCCAACGCACGACGCCTGCTTTGGCGACGAGGAGGACGTAAATGCGGGTGTCGGCCCCGCTGTCCTCATTGACCTTGATATTGATGTCGACGTCGGGGAAGAGCTGTTCGAGATCCTCGACGAGAGCGTCGGCCATGGACTCGCGCATGTCGCTTGGTACAATGATGGATACGTCAATGCCCTCGACGTCCTCCACGGCAGGTAATGGAGCACCGCCGCCGTACACAACTCCGCCAATCTTTCCGTCAAGCGCGACTGTGGCATCTTCCTTGATCTTGAGGGCTTCGCCGAGTTTCAGCGGCTTGAATTTGAACTCAACTTTTCCACGCTGCTGTTTTCCCAAGCTCCAGCCACGTGCGAGGAGCTTGCGCTCGACGCGGATGCCGAATGCGTCTTCCAGCGTTGGGAGGAGAACTTGATCGAGGTACTCAAACGAAAGCGAGAAAGCCACATTGGTGCCACCCGTGATCTCAAGTGTGATAATCCCCGCGGCCGCGTCAGCAGCATCAGTGTTGACACCACGGGTGCCGTCACTGTTGACGGTGATTTCGTTGGTGCCGCTATGTGTGCTCCCGTTGCTGGCCGCTGCGAACAGGAGGAAAGGGAAGACCGCTTGGAAGATGAGCATGGTCGAGGCTGCGGGGGTGTCGGCTGCGATTTTGAGGATGGAACCGTGACTGAAGGGTGAGATGATACCCTTGTTGTTATCCCCGGCGTCCTTGTTATTCTTGTCGCCATGCTTGTTGCGGCCGGTCCCAGCAGCGGGGCCGCGGATATCGGATGGCTGGAGATGTGGGCGGAAATCAAGGGTGTGGCTACCGACAAAGAGGCCGTCGACTTCAGCGCCAGTGGCCTTGGCTAGGAACTCAATGGCGGTAACATGTTGTGCTTTCAGACCTTTGTATGGGACGTTAGTGTGAGAAAAATGAAGGCGACGGAACAGATAAATAGGAGGGAAAAATAACGAAAAACACCAAATCACGGGAGATGAAAATGGGTGAGGGTGAATGAAAGCAACCTGACTTACCACCGCCCCGGGTGCCTTCACGATTGCCCCGCACATTGATGATCCGGATCGGTTGGGATGCGACCGCAGCTAACGCACAAGCGATGCGAACGAGCTGACCCCCGCCTTCACCGGTCCGGCCGTCGAGTTCAATGACGGAAAGTTTGTCCTTCCCGGCCATGTTGCCTTGAGTTTGAATGTTTGGGTTCCGCTACAATGGTCCGTTAGCGGGGTTCTCGGTCATTGACCCGGGCGCCCGGGAAAAAGGGGGATGTAAATAGATCGCGGCTTCAAGCCCCCACCCAACTAGTGAATTGAAGGTTGGTGATCGTGGGATCGGAAAGTAACCTACATTTTGCTTGTACGGTGTTGTGTAGTGCAGACGATGCAGTGGATGAAAGTCGGGCCTAATTGTGGAAGCGGAATGAATTGTTTTGGTAAGGCAACAGCTTGGGAGGGGAGAGTTTGGACAAAATGTAAATCCAAGGGTGGAATCCCCCAGGGTTATATACTTTTACAGGCGACGAGGCCGCCAAAGTCTGTCCCAACGTTCAGGGCAACTGGTCTCTAAATAGGGTTGTTATTTTGTGATTTTGTGAACTTCGTCGCTGTCCCGCTCAAATGCAGTTCTCCCAACAAGGCTGCCGACGCCACAATGGCAAACTGGAATCTCCCCGGTTTAGCTGTTCTTTGTGTTTGACTTGGAATCGTGGACTGGACGTCCCGTCTGTAAATCGCCCAATCACCAACGCCTGCGGTGTTCGAGTCACCCGGCGGCTATGAACGAGGCTGTTGGTGCACCCATCCTTCTAAAAAGAATGCCTTGGGGGCCGTTTAGTGGGTCCCAGTGCTGCCCTCTACCATCATTCACGCCGTTTGTTGGAATGCCTCGGGCCGTTCTCCACTATTCAGGGTGGTGGTATCAACCTTGGGCATAGCTTTCTCCCCGAAAGGATATAACAAACGGTGATGGATCTTGGGTGAGGCTGTAGCCTCCCGTCTGATCGCGGCCGGACACGGCATCGAGAGTTGTGCCAATCCCGGCCACAGGATACCCATCTCATCAAACCCCGCGATATAGGACAGTATCGAATAAAACTTTAGCCAGAAACAGACGGCTCGCTTGGACAAGATTGTGTTACTCAAAATTCACACATTGTTTTCATCTGCGATACTCGAGAGAATACTAGGTCTATCATACCCCGGGCCCTCCAACCACTGATTACCGCGGTAAAGCTACCCGGAGCATTGGCAATCATTCCCGGTGGGTATATAAACAGTGAGAAAGAGATTAGGTACGTTAAGTTGAGACCGCTGCCAAAGCTTTCTGTCCCAACCACTAGCTTCCAAGAAATCACAGATATGGCAGGTTGGGTACATCGGCAAAGGATGGTGCGTCAAGAATTAATCTTCGGATTTCGTTCGCCAATTTGTGATTATGGCTTGCGCCTGTGAGCTCATTCATGCTCGTTCTATTTGCTTCTCTCAGCTAGACAACTGCGGGCCATCCCCCTTTTCGACGTTGATCTTGAGAGAAAAGTCAACGTGGCTTACGCCCTGGTGGATGGAGCTTGTCGAGAGGATATCGACGTCTGTAATGTTCGTTAGCATGAGCTACATTGGCTAGTTTTCCTGTCCGCGTTTGTCTCGGTTGTTTTCTTCTGCTTCTTCGTTTCGCGCGCCCACTGGGGCTGGTGCGTAGTTCGTGCGCCGGGGAAGGGAACGGGTGTATAAAATCCGAAAAAGAAAAAAACGCGGAAAGGGACGAGGAAAGAAGGGGAAAGGGGGGATTCCTACCGCTGCAAACATAGGCCTCGGCATTCTCCTCAGTCAAACCGCCCGAAACCTCAACCAAGAAATGCTTCTTCCCAGCCCACCTCTGCTTGAGGCTGCGTGAAGCAACCTTGACGCCCTCGCCAGTGAAGTTGTCCAGCATGACAACATCGGCGCCAGCGGCAATAGCTTCATCCGCTTCCTCCTCGCTCTGAACCTCAACCTCGACCTTCAGACTAAAACCACCAGCGGCCTTGGCAGCCTTAACGGCCTGGGTAATGCTCCCACGGCTCCACACGTGGTTATCCTTGAGCATAGTCATGGTACTCAGGTCCATGCGGTGGGTATCAGCGCCACCGATGAGCATGCCATACTTCTCAACAAGACGGAAACCCGGCGTCGTCTTCCGCGTGCCGGCGAGAGTACCCTCCCACCCAGCAGTGCGCAGGTTAACCAGCAATCGGCGGCTCTTGCTAGCAATTCCAGAGCAGCGAGCCAGAATGTTGAGGGCCACCCGCTCGCCTTCCAACAGGCCGCGCGCAGGGCCCCTCACCGTCGCCAACGCCGTCTTACCCCCGTGCGTCTCGACATGGGAACCCTCGCGGGCATGCCATTCCACGGTGCATCCGCATTGGGTGAAGACCTCGTTGAAAAAGGGGACGCCGGCGAGGATGCCGGAGGATTTGCCCCAGAGGGTTGCGCTGCGCTGGGCGTCGCCGACGACGAAGCCACCGACGTCGAAGGAGGGGGTGTCTTCGGCGAGCCAGGCGGTGATTTGGGTTTTCCAAGAGACCGGGAGGAGGTGCTCGAGGGAGCCGTGATCCAGGGGAAGCTCAATCATGGTGAACGATGGCGTTTTTGTTGTTGCTGTTTTATGACGCAGTTAACCGAGGCGTGTTAGTGGGTGTAGGCGATGTCGGCCGAGTCATAAAAGTGGCACTTGAGCTGTCCTCGGCTTCTGGCGGCAAGCTCGGCAGACGGGGACGGTTGAATACGAGAAGCTCAAAGCTCAAAGCATGGAAACCTCCGCAAATGCCCGGGCGATACCTGATAGAAGGGATAGAAGACAAAAGGACCTCCTTTTGGTGTTGAGGATGGATGACAAGCCGTTGGAAACAATGATGTTCCCTTCAGGGTCATGCACGTTTTGAGTGGATCTCCAACATGCAATGCCGACTCCATGCGCCGCAGCGGGAAGAAGCGTCGGTCTTTCACTGGAGCGCGTCCTTCAAACTAGTCCCACCCGCCGAAGTCCACCTCATGGCCCAAGGCGCCTCGAACGCGTTTCATCCTTCCGCCGCCCTCATATCTGCTTGTTGGTGCCGGAAAGGATGTGCAGAACGAAAAAGGAAGAAGTCAATGTGGAACAATTGAATTACAGCCCTTTTCCGAATTGGGAATGGTGCGGAATCAGCAGCCAAGCTCAATGATGACTAATACACGTCTTTGATCCCTTCCAGGTTGAACCAACGGCTCAGCACGGTCAGCAAAAAGGGAAATCTCGAAGGTTCCCGAGTTGAGCGCTATTTTTATTTCTCAAAATCCAATCCGGCTCGGCCGCCTCGCCCGTTTGTAATTGAAAGCAGGGGAAAACGAAAGACAGCCTCCATCAAAATCGAATCTCCTAAACCTCCGAGATGGCACAAAAGATACCGACAGCAAAATCCAACGCTCGTTCGGGGCGACTCCTGAAGAGAACGGCACACGAAACGAATGAGGCCGCACCAGAAGGTCGTCTCAAACGCCAGCGGACGTCAGCGAAAACAGAAATCGCCCAGGCCGAGGAGCCCGTGCCACGACCAAAGTCTCGACCACAAACAGCACGCGGGAGAGGATCCGCCAAAGTCTTACCTGTCCTTACCCAGAGGCCGGTCCGGCCCTTGAACATCTACGTGATGGGTGCCAACAGCGGCGGAGAATTGGGACTTGGGCCCTCCGTTAAGTCGGGGTCCATCGGGAAGCCGCGTCTCAACCCGTACCTTTCCGGGTCTGTGGGCGTTGTCCAACTCTCGCTCGGTGCTATGCATGGTGTTGCCCTGACACGGGACAATACGATTTTGACCTGGGGCGTCAACGACCACGGTGCTCTGGGACGCGACACCAGCTGGGATGGCGGCCTGGTTGATATGGACGAGGATGGGAGCGACAGTGAGGATGAGGGCGAGTTGAACCCGAAGGAATCCACACCAACCCCGATCGACACAAACGCTATGCCCCCAGATACCGTATTCACTCAAATAGCCGCTACGGACAACGCAACATTTGCCCTCACTAACACTGGCCGTGTTTATGGATGGGGTAGCTTTCGGGTTTGTCCTTTGTTTATTACGAGTGGCCTCCATTCGACACGCTTACTAACATGTTTCTAGTCCGAGGACGGCAAGCTGTCGTTCACACCTACAGTCCAGGTACAAACACGCCCAGCTCTCGTCGCTGCAGTCCAGAACATCATTAAGATATGTTGTGGGAGCAATCATGTCCTGGCCCTCACCGCGGATGGTTTCGTGTACACTTGGGGACGCGGTACCGATGCTCAACTTGGCCGTCGCTTCTCTTCCCGCGTCGTCGACTGGAGCAAGGAGGGTCTCATCCCAAGGAAAGTTGCCGACCTGAAGCATATCGTCGAGATCGGCTCCGGCTCAACCACTCCTTCGCTATTGACCGTGTCGGCCTGGTGTATGGCTGGGGCTTCAATAATGCTGGCCAGCTCGGGACTATAGACATCACCAGCAGGTATGAGTCCGAGTACGAAACCGCTCTCACCGTCTCGGTCCCCAGTCTCCTCAAAAGCCTGGTCGGGTTGCCACGCATCACCCAAATCACCGGCGGCAATTTCCACAGCATCGCAATCGCCGAGACTGGGCAGTGTCTCACCTGGGGCCGTCTCTATTCCTTCGCGACCGGCCTCAAGATTGACACTCTGCCACCGCAATTCGTCGTTCTCGACTCACGGAGCAAACCAAGCTTCCTCCGCGTCCCGACGGCCGTGCCAGAGTTGGAACCCGCTTTCGTGGCCGCGGCAAGTGAACACAGCCTCGCTGTCACGGTCAATGAGCAGGTCTACTCTTGGGGTCTCAACCTGACCAAGCAGATTGCTCAGAAGGAGGAGGAAGTGGAAGTGGCCACGCCCATTCGCTCTTCCGTCGTTGACAAGCGATTTGTCTGGGCTGGTGCAGGCGCCCAGTACAGCATGCTTGGGGAGCTTGCTGATATTTGATCAAAGATGACCTAGAGCGCATTGGGTTTGACAGGCGTGTTGGCAGTGCGGCGAGAATAATTTAGAGGGGAAAACAAGCGAGAGAAAAGAGAGAAAAAAATGACCAAAAGAAAATGAAGAAGAAAATGAAAAACAAAAGAAAAATATTAAAGGGAGACCCCCAAACTAAAAAACGTTGAACAAAGCGCAAAACAAAGGACAGAGGCCAGATTCAAGAGGTGGGAGGCAAAGCTGCTCAACCAGAGAAACCCTTGCGTTAAGCCCCATCTCTCGTTCTTCTAGACGATGGACTAGAGCTGACTGGTTCCAGGAACCTTTTTCTCTCCCCCTCGCCACCCATGGTCGTTCTCCCGGCATCGGAGAATCCGCTTCACCACTGCTGACGCCAAACAAACCTGCCGATCTGGTGAGTACTGGGTCGAAGTGTGGTGTTGACAACCTTTCAAGCGGTGAATAGCCGCCTATCCCTTACCGTTACATCCATCCATTGTTGTGGTACTTGAGCGGAGAGGAAGAGGTAGGTTTTATGGGCTGCCGACTCGAGCATGTCAGCCACACTTGGTTGATCCCTTCGAGTGCCTATCGGTGTAAATGTGACCTGAATAGAGTGCAATCAGTTCCCAACTATGTCACTCCGTATTTGACATGCCCGCAATTTAACACCCGAATAATTTTACAACGACCATAGCTGGTACCTAGATATAACAAATATAATAAACGTAATAACATGGCACTCCTACCTCTTACATGCTCTCTCTGGAAGACATGTGTTTGTTTGATGCCGAAGGTACTGAACTACTGAACTAAACCTCTCTTGAGCTAACCCATATTCACTGCACGGATGGGGTATTTCAGACAGCGCCTGTAAACAAAACAACGCCCACAAAGACAACACACGAGACATATCATCGGAACCGACACCTCACAACCCAAAGCATCACTCGTACCATCGTAACGGCCGCTCATTCTCAGTTGCCTTATGTACATACACAAACACACAACACAGCCACTGAAGCAGGTTTTGCAACTTCATCCATTCCCCACCATTGTGTCTAGCCCCCTTTCGTCCTCATTCATATAGCCGAAGCCCGAAAACAACCGTTTTTAGTGGGAAAGATTTGACGAAAGATTCTCTCCATCCCAAACTCCGGAATAAAGACAAAAAAACAAAAACCATTTAAACCGTCTCGTGAATATAACGGCGAGAAAAAAAGAACAAAAGCTCGAAAGGGAGTTGTAAACCCAGATTTGAATCCGCCAAAAGATCGCCGCACGCACGTTCTATCTCCCGTATAGTTATGCCGAAGAAAAGTAACGCATATATATACGAGGGGCGCTGTGCTATGGGTGCCATTGTGTGGTATGGTGTGAAGGTTGATCAAGGGATAGGGAGATAGGTTAGGCAAAGTTTACATAACGGGGATACCCTCGTACTCGGCATAGCCCAGGGCGAGGTTCATGTTTTCTATTTTTGGGGTTACGTTGTTAGCATACCGTGTGTCGGATGAGATGGGGAAAAACCAGGGAGGGGAAGAGAAAAGAACTCACGCAAACATTGCGTCGCAGCACCCTTGAGCAGGTTATCGATAGTAGCACACACCACAACCCGCTTGCCCGACTTGTCCACTTCAAACCCGCCAATCTCCACGCCGTGCTTGCCACTGATGTTCTTGACCAGCGGTGCCTCGCCCACCACCTTGACCAACTTCTCGCCGGCGTACCGGTCCTGGTAGATCTGGCGGATGTCGCGCGACGTCATAGTCTTGCTGAGCGGGATCGAGATGGTGTGGTGGATGCCGCGGAACCAGACGGCCACGTGCGGGACGAAGGCCACCTGCGCGCCGAGCTGCGCGCTGACCTCGCGCTCGTGGATGTGGCCCGTCAGGCTGTACGGGATGATGTTGTCGGTCAGGAGGCCGACGTCGTTCTTGGGAGATGGCTTGGTGCCCGCGCCCGAGTAGCCCGACACGCCGAAGACGTGGGGCATGCCGCCGAGGTGGGGGACTAGGGGCGCGATGCCGAGCTGTGCCGCGGTGGCATAGCAGCCAGGGTTGGCGATCTGGGTGGCCTGGGTGAGGTCGGAGCGGGGGACGAGCTCGGGGAGGCCGTAGGTCCAGCTGTTGTCGAAACGGTAGTCGGCGGAGAGATCGACGATGACGCTCTTGTGGTCGGAGCCCTTGCGGCCTTCGTAGACGGCCTCGACGAACGGCTTGCACACGCCGTTGGGGAGGGCCATGACCCAGCAATCGATGTCACCACGGCACTCCATATCCTTGACGTCCTCGGGGCTAAGGTTCTCGTAGATGACATCCCGCTTGTTGTACCCGTCGAGCTTGGTACCCGCGAGTTCACGCGACGAAACGTGACGAAGGTCCATGTTCGGGTGCAGGTCGAGCAGGCGGATCAACTCCTGCCCAGTAAAGCCGCGAGCGCCGATGAGCGCCACGCGAGCCGGCTGGGACTTGGAGGCGTTCTTCTTGCCGATTGGGGGGTTGGGGTTGGTCTGGGTCACGTATGTCCTCCGGCTGGCGGGCTGGTTGAAGACCGGAGTAGGGAGGATGGGACGGCGGGCGAAGGTCGAGTAACCGCGCGCCTGCTGGGCCTGCGGCGGCTGTTGGGAAGCGGGCCGGGAGACGTTGGCAGCGGCGCGGTGAAGACGGGACTCGAGGTTGGAGTCACCAAGCATGGCACGGCCGTTTTGGGTGAAGTCCTTCATCAACTGAACAACCTCCTCCCCATTCTCAATTCCGTACCAGAACATCACGCTGCCATCCCGAGTGATGCTGCCATCGGCCTTGTCAAAGAACCAGGCAAGATTCTCGTCGTCTTCGCGGACGGTCCACACAAGCTGAGGGTGCTCCTTGCGGAGGACAGTGAAGATGTTGTCGGCAACGTTGGTCAGCCACCCAGACTTGGTGATGGTCAAGGTAGCCAAAGTGGCCTGACGGCCGTCCTTTGCAGGAAGGACTACCGCGAGGGCATTCATAGGGCCATCGTAGTACGCCTTGAAGTCGTTCTCACCGAGGAACTCGAGGTACTTGTCGACGGTCGCCTTGGCATCGGGGCCTTCCCGGTCGCGAATGAGCACCTCCTTGAGGGCATTGAGATCCTTGAACTCAGACAGGCTGGTGGCGGAGACGAGCTTGCTGCCACGGCGAATGAGAGTACCGGCACCGGAGTCGGTAAACAGCTCCTTCTGGAGCTCGCCGGGGTGGATGATGGCAACGCTTGTAGCGCGCGGGAGGGTGTCGAGCAGCTCCTTGATTTCCTTGATCTTCAAGCGGGTGCCGTATTTTACCCACGGTTGCGACATCAGGTGCTCGAACTCCTCGTCGAGGTTAATGGCCGAGATCTTCTGACCACCCGCATCGAACAGCCCGCCCTTTTCAGACAAATAGACCACCTTGAGGGGCTCCAGGGCGCGCGCCAGCTCGGCAGCTGCCACATCGGCATTGACGTTAAGGATCTGGCCGTCGTCGGTCTCGGCCATAGAGGTAAGAATGGGGAGATAACCATTGTTAATGGCCGTCTCGATGGGCTGCTTGTTGACACCCGTGATCTTTCCCACCAAACCCCACTTCTCCTTGTTCAGATAGTCGGCCCGGAACATGCCAGTAGTCAACGGCTGGGCGTGCACGCCCTTCTCCTCCAGCTTGTTGACCAGGTTGAGATTCTCCTGGAGGAACAGGTCGCGGGCTACCCGTAGTGTCTTGGCGTCTGTCACCCGAATTCCCTCCTCGAATTGTGGTTCAACCCCGGCCTGCTCGAGCAGGGTGTTGAGCTGCGGGCCGGCTCCATGGACGATGACGGGATAGAGGCCGACGGTATAAAGGAACGCCAAGCTGGAGCAGAGCTCGTCGAGGTAATCGGTAAGAATGGCGCCGCCGACCTTAATCACGGCGAAACGTTGCGAGGAGACGGATGTGAAGAGCGAGAGGTACTGCTGGACCTCGCGCTTCGATCCTACAGACGACAGGGTCTGCACGATCATGCCCCGCGTGGTGAGATCGGTGGGACGGATGGCGGTCGTCGAGAACGGCCTCGCACGGCGGAGAGCAGGGGGTACGGCCGCGGCGCGAGACCGGGGCAGACGGCGGACGCTACGGCGGGCGCCCGCACGCACGGCGACGGCACAGGCTGAGAGCATCTTGTCGAATGCTGCTGAGCCACTTATCGGACGGCGGGGATGCTAATAAGAATGCTTTTTAATGGGGAGTAGGAAGGGAGGAAGACCCAGTACTATATGGTGCTGAGAAGGAGATATCGAAATGTTCGAAAATATCGAAAACTTCGGGTGAATTGGAAGTTCCTTCACACGCGAGTGAAGATTGGGAATGGAGACGGATGGTGATTGGAGAGTGGGAGCGGGTTCAGTGCAACTTGGCCTCGGATGAGTCAATTGCAAGCGCACGACCGACCATTGACGGGCGATCTTCGGCGGACGAAAGGCGGAGGCCCTGCCGGAAGTCAATGGCACGAGGTCGAGGCCGGGAGCAAAGCCAGAGTTGCTTGGTAGCAGGTAGGTGACTCCAGGATTTTGTTCTTTCTTTATCCTGAAAACCTAAGAGGGCAATCGATTGGGGTTGTTGGCCAAGTGCCCGCGGTGAATGGAGGGGCAACCGTGCGGGAAGAAAAATTTACACCGAAGTCGCTGGAGGGGGGGCTGGTTGCTTCCAATGGGGGACCCTCAGCTGCTCCGCAACGGTTTTCAGCAGCCCAGACCGTCGTCAATCACTGCCTCCCTCTAATCACTTATGCGAGCGACTTCGGCATCAGACTCCTTCAGCCAGCCATGAACACATAGTTAAACGATCTGCTCCAAATAAAGCCGGGGATGCATACTTGTGCCTTAAGCCTTGCTGAAACGTAACCGCATGCATTTTAGGCGGTTTATAGCGATCAAATTGGTAGACGCAAAGCCGGACTCGGACGTCAAGTCGCGCTAGTGCCAAGGCCTATGACATCGGCCTGCAGGAAGGCCACGAGTTACCCCAGAACATGATTCCAAATTCGAGAGGAGGTCAACCAGAAAAGAGAGGTAGGTGAACGGGACGGCAAGGTGCGCAATCCAGGGATGTATAACACGGAGGTAAACGACATAAAGGGACGTGAACTGTAACGCCGCAAAATCACAATTTTGTGTTCATTTTCCAGAGGTCCAAGTCGCAACTAGCAGTACTAGGCGAGACTCCTAAAAAACCGGTCATAACCGCCATATTGATTAATCGCATTGGGGAACCTGCTCCCTCGAATCATCATAAGTACATCTACATTCGGAGGAAGTGCCACTCCGGACTCAGATCCACACAACGCCGAGCGACCCGCGGCTAGACCATGGTGGCGATCAACCGCGAGCCGTTGAAATCATAAATTAAACTCCCAGAAAAAAAAGGATCCCAAAACGAGCACGTATCATTCCCCGGCGGTAGTGACAGGTGATGAGACACTGTTTCAGCCCTGCGTAACGCCCGTCGAGGTCGTCAAAGTCATGAGTTGATTACCTCGACGTGACCACTAGAGAGGTGCTGTCAGCGTCCGGGACTTGGTTATCAATGATAGGGGTAACAGCATACCTGCTGGAATGATGATGATGGCGAGAAGGACAACAATACCGACACCCAGCCAGATGCGCATCTTCATGTCCTGTACAAACAAATGTCAATCGCCGCCTCTTGGAAACCAGAGTCGTGTGCTCGCTCACCTTCCACCACATCTTCTTCCGCAAACGGTTGGTACCGCGCCGGAAGTCACCAGCCGAGTCCGCAAGGCCACCTGTCGCATCCTCGAGGCGATTCAGACCATGACCACGTTGGTCGGTCTGGACGATGTTCTCGTGCATCACCTTGATCGTGGAATCGATTTCCTATAGCAATAACAAAACGTCAGTCTCCACGTCGCTGCATTTTGGTAAACCTCATGACCCCATGAATCGTCAAGAAACGAGGTATCTGCTGTTTTGGCCCGATATGAAGCGAAGGCCCCCGCATCCCCCCTCTGTCGACCTGGCCCAACGGCCTCCCAGTCGTCCCGACCGCTGCGTGCATGTAATACCGAGTTCACATCGCAGGGACCGTTGAACTGAATGCCATTATGGCAAGGCCTATTGACGACCACCTTGATTTGTAGATACTCGTTCGGCTGGATTTCCCATTTGCCGAACGGCTCCAAGAGGCGGCCGAGGCCGGGGAGCGGGTAACCTTGAACAGCATCATGCGCGCCTCCAAATCCAGCCTGTAGTCCAGCCGGTAATTCACAGCGCTTATTGATAAAAAAGAATCCTCGACCCACATGTTGAATTTGGTCCGTTGTAGCTCCGCCGTCACCGCGCGGGCGAGGGGGGTCGTATGCTGACGCCATTTTGGAAGTTGGTAGCGGGTCTGTCGGTGGATTGAGAATCGGTGACGAAAAGCGATCGCAAGTCGAGAGTCAGGCGATGAAAAATGTTCAGCGCTTGGATGGAAAATACCGGCGAGTGTTTATACGGTGGTGGTAATAGTGGTGGTAAGTGCGGGTGTGGAGGTTGCAGGATGATGAATGCGAAATGTTGGGAGGCGTTGCGCAGCCCAGCTAGGTGGTTGACGACCCTGTTTTGTGCAGACAACACGCCAGCCAGCCATTCCGGCAGGGGGGCTAACTGGGGAGCACGGCTGTGTCAGGTGGGCCGTCTGACGACTGAAACAATCACTTTTCTCTTTAGCATCTTGTGGTGGGACATGCTGCAATTACTGTTATGTTCTTAACATATCTACGAGCGATCCACATTGCCAAGGAGAAAGAGACTCCAAATCAAACAGGCACAGCTTGCGTTCCTCGTGCTTTGTTTCCAAGGCCTACAAAATTTTGTCCTTTTCCCAGTGGGCGTTCCTTTCAGTACGTCACTGGACTGCGTGGTTTGACAAAGGCGCAGTGTGTTTTTGTCGGCAGTGCTGCTCTAAAAGCCTTTCGAATCATCAATTCTAAACGAAGTACTCGTACCTAGTAGAAAAAAGTAGCTCCCAATCACAGCCACCTTCGACAATGAGCTCCCCGCCATTTCCGGCGGCCGAGTTCCCTAGGTCTTACCAGGACATCTCGGAACCACAGCGTGACACTTCAGGCTGTCGCAGCTCCGTTTCATCACCAACAACCTAACTACCTTCACCCTCGGATGCATGTCCGCTAGTTATCGTATTTTCTAAGTTTCTCATTCCACCGTATTCCATAGCCGTATTTTCTCAGGCTACTACTGTCTGTGTATGTACACTTCGCGCTGAGGGTGGGGTAACGGACTCGCGGAACATTTTGGGATGCATGTGCTCCCAGACATTGCTTTTCCACATACGGCCGGAGGCGGGGCCTCAGGTCCGGGTGTTAACGATAATTGACATCGCTGCGAGTTCACCTCCGGGAGTGTGTTGCCTGCTTAGCGAACATACCTATGCAAGTAACTAGAAAAACATTATTTACATGAGATGATTGAGATTCGCACTTCTCCGATTCACCATTGCGCCATGCAAATCTGCTCTCTCTCCAACCTTCGGGTTCAACCCGAACCCGGAAGCTTTGCACCACCGTGCATGCGTTGGCGCGATGCCAAGCGGCAAACCCGGCCGGGCCCATCGGGACCTTTTTTCTGCCGCTAGAATTAATTGTAAGCCATCGCCGCTCTTAGCCGACGACAAGTCAACGCCAGAGATTTTCCTCCAACACCGCCTTATGAGCACAACAAGGCTCACAACACCAACATCATGCCGTCCGCGATACCCCTCCGCAGGGTACAACTGCCACTCCGGCGCTCACTAGCCCGTGGTGTCCTATTGTCCTCCCGTCACAACTACGCCACTATCCCACCGACTTCCGACCCCCAGCAACCGCAATCTACCCTCACAACAACACCCACCACCACCGATACCCCCAAGCCCCGCCCAAGCTACTTCAAAGACACCACCGTAGCCTCCTTCTCCGAATTCCTCCCCTCCGCCCCCACCACGCCCCTCTCCGCGAGCGAAGCCTACGAACCCCGCACCGCAACCGTCGGACCCGAAGGACGCAAGCGCACCATCACACGTCTCCCCGACTGGCTCAAGACCCCAATCCCGGCCCCCGGTTCCAACGCCGGCTTCAGCAAGATCAAATCCGACCTACGCGGTCTCGGCCTACACACAGTCTGCGAAGAGGCGCGCTGCCCAAACATCGGCGAGTGCTGGGGCGGCGGCAGCAAGGCGGCCGCGACGGCGACGATCATGCTGATGGGCGATACCTGCACGCGTGGGTGCCGCTTCTGCAGCGTCAAGACCAACCGCGCGCCGCCGCCGTTGGATCCGCATGAGCCGGAGAACACGGCGGAGGCGCTGGCGCGTTGGGGGCTGGGGTATGTGGTGCTGACGAGTGTGGACCGGGATGATCTGGCGGATGGTGGGGCGAGGCACTTTGCGGAAACGATTCGGAGGATTAAGACGAAGAAGCCGACTATGTTGGTGGAGGCGTTGACGGGGGATTTTAGGGGGGATTTGGATATGGTGAAGGTGGTGGCGGAGAGTGGGCTGGATGTGTATGCGCATAATGTTGAGACGGTGGAGGGGTTGACGCCGTATGTGCGTGATCGGAGGGCTACGTTTCGGCAGAGTTTGAAGGTGCTGGAACATGTGAAGGCGGTGAAGGGGAAGGAGGGGATTATTACCAAGACTAGCATCATGTTGGGCTTGGGTGAGCAGGAGGAGGAGATTTGGGAGACGCTTAGGGGTAAGTTTTGCTCGCAACGCGTTGGTAACTGGGACGTGACACTAACCGCTGTTTATTACAGAGTTGAGGAAGATCGACGTCGATGTGGTGACCTTTGGCCAGTACATGCGGCCAACCAAGCGTCACCTCAAGGTTGAGCGCTACGTCACCCCAGATGAGTTCGAGATCTGGAGGCAGCGGGCTCTCGATATGGGTTTCCTGTACTGTGCCAGCGGCCCGCTGGTTCGCTCGTCATACAAGGCCGGTGAGGCTTTTATCGAGAACGTGCTGAGGAAGCGCGCCGGCGAGAAGGCCGCTGCAGCCAATGCTGTCGGCCAGGCCGTGGCCGCCGAAGAGACCAGTAGCAATATTTTGTAAAGGACTGGGTGCTGTAAACTACTTCAACATTTTCGGGCAGGGGATGGCGTTTCACACACCATTCATTATAGATGGCTGGCATGTCTTGGGATCCTGGCTGCATGGGGTTAGGCGTATTGCGGAAGGAAATATATGTTATGAGTTGCTTTTTATACAGTGGAACATAAATCGTACATGACATTCATGATATGATGTCTGACCCAGACACACCGGCCCGCGCACATCTTTCCATGCCTTGCTGGAACCAAAAGCATTCCCATCACTTTCGGCCCATGCCCTCGACCGAAGGTCACCGAGGTACGCCCCTGGTCGCTCGCCCACCCCTCCCAAATCCATCCCACAACCCCTCTACCAACTCGCCTTCGTCACACCCGGTAAATTCCCCGCTAACGCCTGCAACCGGAAATTATACTAAAACCCAAACATGTTAGCACTCAACTCCTCCCAAACCAAACCAAACTCCCACTACCGAACCACCGCTATCGTTCATGTGTGCACCTACCCTAGTCATCTTAAAATCACTAAAAACACCCCTCGCTTTCCCACCCAGAATACACCTGTTCTTGATTTGCGTCGGCCGTGTGTAGCAGTGCATCTGCGTCAGTTGGAGCTGGGCCATGGCGCGGGTACGGGCGGGGAGGGTGGTGTTGCGGATTATGTAGCGGAGGGCTTGTCTAAACGGAAGGGAGTCAATGTTAGTGAGTCTTGTTCCAATTCAAAATAGCGGGAATTTATGGGATGGGACGGCGGGTTGCCGGTTGCGCTAGTAGGTACCTTTCAGGCTCGGCATCGCGAAAGGCTTTCCGCTTGGAGTGGTCGCGGATGATCTTGATGTTGGTGAAGCACCCAATGTCGAACTTTTTCGCCCTGAATTGCGACATTTTTACGGTGCTATTCGGGCTTTTAATTGGGATTGGGCCGTTATTCAGCGGAGTGCCGTGTTCCTAGGTCGGCTCGGGGGCGGGAACTGACTTGCTGTCGAGGTCCGTCGTTGCGGGCGGTGCCTCCATCACCGGATTCTGCCGGGCGGTGGGGCAGAATTTGGGCGGCTGCAAAGTGTTGGTCCGAGCGTGGATCCAATGCCCCACTACATAATATGGACGCAATCGGCAACTCCACGGACGACAATTCTGACCACATAGGTACTTCGTAAGGTATTTTTACTCTGCTTATGCGGCCGTTGGGCTCGGCCGTAAGGGCCATGACCTCTGGTTACTCTTATATTCCTAAGCTCAGAAGTAGCTATTCTCAAGCAACCCACTCCTCAATTGGGAAAACCAGTACATAAAACTGGGAATGGAGTGCGGCGGCAAGAACTCTAGAGCATTTTAACATTGGCAAAACACACGGTACGGGGTTATCGTACTTGCTTTTCTCAGCCTAGCAAAGTATAAACTTCTCCTCTCGTGCTGCTCCTTGCGCCCCAGCCTTGGAAACCACTTTGTCAAGGCATCAAAGAGTCGACTGTGGACGAGGTTGGTTACCACCAGAAGGTGACCCATACACATATCGCCCTGTCTGCAGCTTGGTTGGAATTTCGGCCGCTTTCATGGCCCTTTCAACCAAGTCAACGAGAATGAGATCGGTTCCTATGACTCTGGTGTTAGCCTTTCCGACCTTGGAAGCAGCAGGAATGGAAGCTGAAATTCGTACCTGGAGCCCCAATGAGTGACACTGCAATAGGAAGCGGCTCCAGTCTGTGACTGACCCTCGAGTCGTGTGTGGTCTCACCCACTGTGGTGGTTGATTAGCGCCCATACCGATCTGGTGGCAGCAGGAACAGGAGACTCGTACCTATTGCCGTAACCTCTGGTGCTTGCATCATTGGGGACATGTTCAGCGGCGAATACCCGCTCAGGACGTAATAGGGTCTTTGGGTGGTATCATCTCATTAGAAGGATGCCCAGGGAATGGAACAGAAAGGGAAAAACATACGGCAGCTCGGCGTCGCGGTAGGCCGGCTTCCCATCCATGATGGGCAAGACCATGACAGTGATAGTGTCTTGGGAGCTGGCGTCGAAAATGTTGGACAGCAACCACTTCCGGTAGGTCTCAGACCGACGCCAATAGAAGTCGCGCTCTTTCTTTGTGATCTTTTTCGCAATGTCCCTGGTGTGTTTGTCAGACTAGACGGGACGGGGACCAAGTATCACCTTTTCGGTAATTACTTACCACTGCCACAACATGGCTTTGTGGATGAAGGGCCTCTTGCCAAACTTGTTTTGGTATTCCATCACGAATGGCACCAGTGAGTAGTACGCCTCTCTGTAGTAAGGGTAACTTCCGGCCTAGACAGAAGGGTAAGAGGGTCAGTGTCAAGCTAGTCAGTCTTGGGAACGGGCTCCTTACCAGCTCGAGGTACTTCTTTAGGTCTTGATTATCCACGCCATCAGGGAGATCCGAGCTCCAGGTGCCGGCGAGCGAGATTTTGGTTCTCTTGATATTCAGGGCTCGTTCCAATCCCTTAACAAAGTTGTTGATCAGGTGAGTCTGGACGTTGTTGACTGTCGGCGGATAGTCTGCCGGGTACAGTATCTTGACTTTCGGCGGCTAGGTTAAACATGTCAGACTCTGCCACTCACTACAACCGATAATAAGGTTGGTGAACTAACATTCGGGAGTGTACGAAGCATCGGGGACTCTCCGTACCACACAGATATAAACTGTGCAAAGGTAGAGATGTCCCTACCGAAAAACACAGGCATGTCGAATAGGCTGGCAAGTCAGAATGGAGAGAACTTCGCTTTCGAATAAGTGGCCAATGGTGCGGTGAAAAGCGCTTACGGAAATTGACCAATGACTCCAGCGGTATTCATTATGCCTGTTGACGGGCGGATCGAGAAACAGCCGTTGTAATGCGCAGGCTTACGACCGCTTCCGTTAGCTGTAACACACAGTCAGTCCGTGGAAAACTACAACTTGATGAGAACAAAGAGACACCAACTGTCTGAGCCAATGGAGAAGTCAAGCCAGTCATAGGAAGCGACGCCCGCAGCACTGCCATGACTACTCCCCGAGGATATCTGGTACCGTCACCGCGTGGGTTGAACGGAGCTGTGAATTCGACACACTCCAGCGGCTCCTCCCTCATGATCATAGCCATGAGCTTTGCTTTACCGACAATGATGGCGCCGGCGTCGATGAGGACTTGGACACAGTGTGCATTCTTGCTGCTCGGTGGGTACAGCTCCTGCCATGCTCGGTTGCACAGGCTAGTTTTGTGACCTGCGATGTCGGTGTTATCCTTGACGGTGATGCGGGCTCCGTCGAGAGGGCGCGACTTGGATGGCTTGAAGTAACAACGGGAGGGTACAATGACTCGTTGGTTTGTACCGGCCTCGGATGTGTCGAGGACAACGAGGGTAAAGCAGTGTCAGCTCATCATGCCCGGCATGCCGATGGCAATAGAAAACTCATCTCCCAGGACTCTCGGATGAAGGTTTGAAGCCGCACATCAGAGTGGCGTTAAAGTCGCGGTAGATCCTCCAAGGCTGCCATGTTCTGCCCCGCGTGGATACATATGGACCTGGCGCAACCTTGGATGATAGATCGCCGCGTACGAAGGTTATAGTCTTTGTGTTCCATGCGACTAACTCGTCCTTGGCTTCGGGCTGCAGCTTCGAATTGTTGTCTCCGGGTGCATAGAAGACAAAATTGCGACAGAACTCGGCCTGAAAAACATCGTCTTTGTCGAGCACATTCGTACGAAAGTCGCGCAAGTCGGTCGCGGAGATGGCCTAGTCTGGCTCGACCGGGTACACGACCATGAGGGCAACATCGGTGTGGCCAGAGAATCCCAGGAAGTTCTACAACGCGAGTCAGCAAAGAAACATTTCCTTAAGCTACAGGTACCTATGTGGATAGGAGAAGCAACCTGATGGTGGGGTACCAGAAGATACTGGACATTCCCAACTGTGATTTTCGGCTCGTCGTCGACAACTATATTGCTAGGTTTGGGGGCGGGCACTGTCCCCATCTTGAGTTCCGTGGTGCAATCGCCCGTGGTTTCAATGCCAATGCGGTTGTTTGTTGTGGTAAAAGGGTGGTGAACCTGGGAAAATGAGATCCGTGGAAAGGCCTAACCTGTGCTGTGACAGTGCAGAGTAAATTGTTACTGGATTAGGGCTTTGTGTTGGTTGCCCGTTTGCATTTGTTGGATGGTAGTTGGTGAATTGTGTTCTGTTTGTTTGCCCTCTTCCAACTCACCCCCTCCACCCCCCGCGGCTTCCCGCAAACCGTTGTCCCCTCCTATCCCAGCTCATGGGAAAGTTCCTTTCTGTTCAGGAACATCTCTCCCGGGCAAGCAAATTGCAAGCCAAATTCCACAAGTTGCTTCCATATGCTTTGAAGGATGTTGATTCCATACATGCTTCAGACTACCGTTCTGTTAGACCTCGGTCATTGGCACTTGACTGATATTGAACTTTGAATGTTTCATGGATCGCAAACAATGATGGCACACAGAACCGGACGGCTAACAGCTTTTCTCTAATCGCTCCTGCCTTCCTAGTAACCGGGGGCCGGGGGCCCAAACCACCATCTCATACTTAATTTTTCTATCAACACTTGAACCAAGAGGCGTCTCTGAACCAAAACATCAACCCCAATCTTCGCTATTTTCCGTTCGTAATCGACAACTCTCTCGATATCCAACGCCTCAACCGCGCCACAGGTAAAATGTTTCGTCGTCGCTGGTCAGGCCTTCCGGCCGACCCCATTTTCCAACCGAACTTTAAGGAACTGGGGTATGTTCTCTCCTCGATTAGAACGTAATTCTGCTTATCCTACGCTTGCTGAGTACCCTGCTGCAGCTACTTCATCAATGAAATTGACGAAATCCGCCTGATCGAAAACCCCGACTACTACTTCAAGTACTTCATAAGCAAAAACGAGCGCTGGAATGAGCGCCAGCGCTTTGCTTTCAACGGTGAGTTTCCCTTCATACACCATCACCTACAAACGGAGAGAGAACATAATTTAACACACCAATTTCTCTCCTTAGGTGCTACCTCGAAAGAAATCCACGCCCGCCTTGACGCCCTAGACTTCACTACTACCCGACTCCCTCTCAACACACCTCTCAGCGACCCACACGTCCCCATCCGCACATCTCCCAACCTAGCCACGGCCACCCGCGTTGTCCTCCTCTTCGGCGAGTCCTGCCAGCCTCTCGGCATCCTAGCCCAGCGCGTGATCGGCGGTAAAGGCGGCATCGCACGTGGCTCCGTGCTGAACTTCATCACCGCACTGCACGACCAGCAGCAGTGCTCTGCTACAGACCCCACACCCCCGGCCGTTGTGCTCACCAACACCGGCGAGCTGTGGTGGTGGCCGGAAGGCGGGCGTGGGCTGACACATGTGGAGAGGCACTTCATTCCGATGTCGAGCGCTGTATCGCTGGGCAGGTTCCATGATGCCGGGGCCAATGAGATTCCTGGTCACAGGTCGGTTGCGGAGCATTTGCGGGCGGTGTTTGATTTGGTTCTGGCGGGAGGGGCTGAAGGTCTTGGTGTGAAGAAGGAGGCAAAGCTGGACATCATTGCTCTGGGTGATACCGCGGATGAGGTGCAGACGTATCTGGATGATGACGAGGTGTGGAAGAAGGTGGGCGGTAGACTGAGCAGCTTGTCGATGCTGGGCAGTTTCTATGACAGGGAGACCAGGTGTGGCGGGTTCAAGAAGTTCTTGGAAGAAGTAAGTTTGACTTTCATTTCTCACGGTTAATTCTTCTCCGCTGGCAAGTTCATTAACCCCTCCAGCGCGCCCGCGCATACATCATCCACCACATGCCCCTCGGCATTCCCGTAGCCGGTCCCAACGGCAACCCCGGCACGACAGGCTTCACCAAGTACGGATGCCCGGTCTTCAGCGCCGGCGCAGCCCAACACGTCGAGACGATGCTCATCGAGGCGCTGCCGTCTGTCCTCAAGTTCATTCAGGAGGTGGCCATGGCGGGCGAGTCGTTCAAGAACCCGGTGTTTGAGATTTTTGGCGATCAGAACGATGCTGAGCCTCAAAGCTCGTGGTGGGGCACGTCGGATGGGGATGGTGGGGGGGAGGATAAGGGTCCGAAGCCAGCGGCCGGGGCCGGGGAGAGCGAGAGTGGGGGTGACGGCATCAAGGGTTCGACGGGCCGAGTTGACAGTACGGCCAACGAAAACAGTCCCGTCCCTGTCGAGATACCCGTTGTTGATGCCGACAAGAGCAGTGCCCAAACCAGCGGAGAAGCGTCCCAGCCCGGCGAACCTGACACCCACCTTGACACTGGCGCAAACCACTCCAAAGAGTGTTCCCAGGTTGGAGACGGTCCCATCACAGCTGACGGTGGTTCCAACACCGAACACCACGACGGCAAGATCGACGGTGTTCTCTCCGACACTGACCAGAATGCCCAGGAAATGAAGGATCTGGTGGGGGAGATCAAGGCTCTCAGGACTGACTAGCTGGTCTGATGGTCAAGGGGAGATACAAGCAGCCCTTCCGAAATGAATGAGAGGAGGCAGCAAACATCAACGGTGGTTTTGATTTTGGGCGGGGAATTTAGCGCCGGCGACAGGTGTAAGGGAGGGCGTTTGAGGGGGCGTTAAGGGATCTCATGTACCATTCCTGCAAATAGTACCGAATCAAATGCCTGATTTCAGATCGTTGTTGTTGTTTCGGTGTGTTTCATTTTGAAGTTGTTCCTGCCAGACTTGACAATTGTTTTGTGCCCGTTCCCAACTGAACCGCCCTGCCCTTAAACAAACATGAGCTGCTTTGGTTTTACAGGTGTACTTATGTTGCAACAAAACCCCGTACACTCCACTCCCGATCTCCCCCCTATCCGATATTCATACAGCATATCAAACACATCCTCAGTCTCCTCCTCCAACTTAATCTCCCATTTTGCACCATACCTTTCCCCATCTGAGCAGACAATCTACCTCAGTCCGGTCCAACCAAGACCAATAAGCCTGCAAATACAGACTCAGCCTGTAAATACAGCTTAAGCCTGAAAATACAGCTTAAGCCTGCGAATAACAGACTAAGCCTGCAAAAAGGAAAACACCCCCCTCGGCGGCTGCGGTAAATCCTCCAACAACTCCGCCGCCCTCTTTTTTCGGTCCTGGATCACTTTCGCCTCAGCCGCCCACCGATCATCCCCGTTTTCTCCTCCCGCTTTTCCGTTACTACTTCCCGGATTGCCACTGCTCCACAGGCTCAGGCCAGAGAACCATCCACTCGAATTCTGTTGTTTCTGCGTCCCGCCGGCCTTCTTTTGTTTCTTCTCCTCTTCCCGGGCAAGTTTAGAAACCATAGCCGTCCAGTTCCCCAATCCCGTAGCCAAACACTCCCTACACGCCGTCCTCGCCGGATCATCCCCAGGTAAATGGTGAACCTGTTCCCGCGGTTTCGCCCGATGTAACTGTTCCTCCGCCATATCCACCGCCTCCCTCGTCCACCCCAACGCCTCCTCCCTCTCCCGCTCCGATGTCGTCGTCGCGAACATGATCTCGCCTATATGCAACGACAGCGCTGCCTCCTGACACAGCGCTAAGCTATCCCTTAGCGGCGGGGCGGTGCCGTCTGGTGGAGGCGGGGGGTAAGCGGGGGGCAGGAAGAAGGACGTGAGTTGGGACCAGATGCTGCGGTCGGGGTCGGCGTAGCGGCGGCTGCTGAGGGAGCGCGGGGTTTGGTGGGCGAGGGCGGCGGTGAGGGGGGTGTCGGTGTTGAGTTGGGGGGTGGTGCGGCGGGCGCGGAGGAGGGAGACGAAGATGGGAAGGGCGGTGGTGAGGTTGCCGTGGCGGGCGTGGAAGGTGGCGTAGGCTGTGAGGGCGGTGAGGAGGTTTTCGGAGGCGGGGCCGGCGGATGGGTTGAGGGTGTAGGTTTGGGGGTTTAAGGGGGGGGAGGGGAGGTTGGGGCGTTCGGTGGCGGCGAGGTGGATTGTGTCTTCGAGGATGAGGGAGGCTGGGCCCGTGGTGCCTTTGAAGTCGAGCCAGGAGGCGTAGGCGAGGCCGGCGTCGATTTTTTGGCGGTTGGTGAAGCCCGGGGTGGAGAGGATGCGGAGGTAGTGGAGGTCGGGGGAGTCGAAGCGGACTGAGCAGTCTTCTTCGCGTGGGGCCCCTTTGAATCCGGGGGGGAGGGGTTTGGGGAAAGGGTTGGAGGGGCCGATCATGGTGCCCGCGGGGAAGACGATGTTTCTTGACTTGTCCAGCACCCAGCCGTCGACGTACTCGGCTGCTTTGGCGAACCCCATTAACACCTCGTAATACCCCATCCGCCACTCCTCCGACTTCTCGGTAATGTCCTTCGTCCCCGGGGGGCAGTCACCCGGCGCATCCTTGACGCCCTGCCCGTCGATAGCGGGATCATGCAGCCGGCTGACGGTCGTCTCAAACCACGACGCGACTTGCAGCCAATCGGTAATTTGGCCTGGCTCCGGCTCAAACCGCGCGCAGTTCCCACCGCGGAAATCCATGCGCGTCCTATAGCTCCATTCGTGGGGCGTGGGATACCTGCGCTCGAGGCGCTCCTGAACGACGGCGAACCAGATGGCGAGGAAGGAGGCGCCGGCAATCCATATGTAGCCGGTGTATTTGATTCCCGTCTTGATCTCGTACTTGAGCTGGGCTCGCCGTTCGGTGGTGAGATAGCGCACCCGTCCGCCGCCGCGACTGGTGGTGACGGAGAGGAAGGGCACTTGTGGTCGGCCACGGAACTCGGTACGACGTGCTGGGCTTTGGGCAAATGTGCGCAGCAGATTCCGAGGCCCCACCAGGCGCAAGAAAATGAGGCGGCGGATCATTGTGGCCGTTGTCGTTATCGAAGTGTCTGTACGTCGAGCTCTCCTGGGAAACCGTATCGGCCAAGTTTCGTCTCGAGTTATCCCAATGGCACTTGGGACTGCCGTTAGGGGTTAACGCATCCCCAAGCCAATGTTTTGAAATGTGCACTAGGCCAATGTGGTCGTCGATGCCTGATGGTGGCCGCTGGGAGCGGGGCGTGGGGGGGAGTTCGAATCTACCGTGTAGTGTAGTGACGACGGAGGATGGAAAAATGACGGATGTTCCCGCTCGTTCAGAGCTTCGAAGAAAAAGCGGAACCCCACATGCGGGCAGCAGTGGGACCCACAGTTTATAGGTCTTGGCGGGCCCCGCATTCGGTCCATCAAGCACGCAAGCTCGGACCATTCCGGGCCCCCCACGACCCCCACTCCCGCACCATCGAGTAGCGCCGTGCCTTCATCGCAACGTCGCGGCCCGTTTTGGCCGGGCCACTAACAAGTTCCGGTGGGGCTCGCACACAAAATTGTTAACCACTTACACGGCCCGTCGTCACGGCCACCGACCTTGAAACTACGCGGCCGGCCTCACCACCGGCTGTATCAAGATGCGCCCGGCCGTACGGTCACGGCGTCGGTGAGTGTTTCTCGACTTTCTCGACTTTCTCTACTAATGGGGAAGTACCGCCGGACCGCAGCTTTAAGATGTGTGGTCTCCCGAGACTGCTGGCCGCCGAGGAGATGGGAGGGCCAATTCCCTTGCGGTCACCCTCCTTTTCATTTTGGATATCTGATTTTCTGGTTTCTCCTTGGACATATGGCCCTTGTCATTCCTTTTCAATCCTTGGCCAAACACAACCGAACGGTGATAAACAAGAGTAAGAGGAAACAAGAAGTCAAAAAAAAGAGAAACAAAACCAACACACGGCAGGCACCGTATCGCCCTCACTCCTTTACACAGCACCCCAACCCCTAGAGGGTACCAACAGCCAACATGACCACCTCAGCCACCCTGTCCACAAAAACCTTCATCCCAGGCTGGACCTCCAAACCCTTCTCGACCCTCGCCCTCTCCGCCAGCGGCGTCCTCGCCCTCGCCGATCTCCAAACCATCGCCCAGCGCACCGCCCTCAGCGGCGGCGCCAGCTGGATCGACACCTTCCTCCTCGCACCAGGCATCCACTACCAACAAGCCGCCGACGAATTGTACCGCAAGGGCCAAGCGGGCCCGATTATTGACGTTGTCGATGAACTGGCGCCTTCGTCGGTGGTGTTTAAATTGCATAATGCCGCGACGGCGAATTATATCCAGAAGGTGGCTAAACCTGGCGAGACGGTGACGCTGGATGTGGGGAGGGCGATTGCGGGGAGTCATCGGTATAAGCTGCATCGGTCGGATAGTGGGAAGCATGCTACGGCTTGGAAGGAGGGTGGGGGGGATACGGATTTGGGGTGGATTTCGCATGCGTTGTATTTGATGGGGCCGTTGTTGACTATTACGGCTATTGGGTTTATTGTTGTTTTTAAGGATTGTGAGTCCCCTTTTTACCATACCCCTTTCTTAGTAATCCTACTTCCGACTCTAGCAACCCCAGCTAACCAGAACAACAGGGTGGGCATTAACCTGCATATTCGGCCTCATGCTCTCCCGCATCCTCAACATCTGGGTAATCAAGCAACGCGCGGCCAAAACCCCCAAAACCGCCGACGCCTGCATCGGTGTGGACGACAACGCCAGCCTCGACGGCCGCGGCGCCAGTGCCAGCGGTAGCAGCAGCGGAGGATCCAACCCGCCCAAACAACGGCCCCAATCCCCCTCCCGCCGCAACAGGACCCGCGGCGGACGGATGTCCTTCTCCGGTACGCGGGAGCGTATTTCCCAGTTTATTGTAAGGATTACGGATGCGGAGCAGAGGAGTATTGTGAGACTGCGTGGCAAGGCGAGTCATATTAAGGAGATTACTAGTCAGCGGTGGTACGTTCTCTTTACTATCTCTCATTTTCTCTTCCAAGTTCTACCGTTTGCTAACAAAACCATCCATCAGGCTCCGTAAGAAAACAAGTCTAGAAGGCTACTTCGAAGCAGCCGGAAAACTCCTTGTCTACCTAGTCGCCGCCTTCTCCGGCAACATGACCCAAGTCGGCGGGTTCATCATGATGTGTCTTCTCCTCATCTCAGCCGGACTCCTCGCGCTATCCAACTCCAAAGCCAAGAAAATCGTTGTCAACGGTTTGGAAGTGGCCGTTGCTGAAAACCGCGTTTCGGTCGGCACTCAGACTAGTAATACCAGCGCCGGTAACGGCGCCGGCGGTGCTGGTAATGGAGGACAGGGAGGCCAGCAGAGGCGTGGTCCGGGCAATGGACCCGCCGGTCCGCGACCGGGGCCGAAGCGTGATCCGAGGGATTATACTAGTACTGGGGTTGGTACCAATGATCGGGGCCGGCCGGTGCAGGGGAGCGGGGCGGCTACGGGGGCGATGATGGGGTCTAATGCTGCTGGGCCGAGTGGAACGAATGCTGGACGCAATGTGAATACGGCTGATTTGGCGGAACGGGGGCAGGTTGGGGGGGTTAGGTGGGAAGAGTGATTGATACCTGACCTGACTGGGGACAGTACAGTAGTCTGCAGGGGGGATAACAGGGGGAGAGGAGGGTAATGTTTGAGTGATTGTTGAGTGTGATTAGTGGTAAGGTACGGAGGGTTGTATGTATGTAAGGGGGTGCGTTGTGCAACAAGCGGCGTTGGCGTTGGCGTTGGCGTTGGGGTGGGTAGGGATTCAGATTTGGTAACGATAGATAGAAGGGTAGATCTAGATCGGGGCGTCGGTTCTGACGGCATGGTTTAGATAGAGTGCCTAGACGGATAGAGGCTAAGCTGGCGGCGTACGGCAGGTTGTGTAGAGTAGCTAGGGGTACTGTGTAACGATTATGATACCGATTATATTTCTCCTTGGGGGTTCTTGTGTTACTGGCCGCTGAAGCCGGTACCCGCTGGATATTTGTGGTTAGCATACTTAGTAGCATGGGTATACTTCAGCATGGATCTAGGCTTCATGTGCCACTATGCGAGGTAACAGGAGAAAGAAGGCAAAAAGGCAGTGCGGTCTGTGCTGTGTTGACCGGATATTCTGATTCCAATGGCAGGGGAGCGTGGGCTTGTGTTTGCTACATTGTGTTCTCACAAATGATGACCCCGGTTTGTTCCCCTAGAGATTCCAATGTTGCGTCCACAATCTTCGGTCAGCGGGTAACAGGCAGTAGGCGTCGAGTTTGGCAGCCAGTTCAGCCGTCGCCGGCAGGTTTAAAGGCAGGCTTTAATGGTACGACAACAACAAAAACAAAACCAACAACGGTTCACAACTCTAGCGATATGACGAAGCCAAACCGCGCTCGGACCTCCAAGGCACGAACACCATGCCCGACGATACGCCTTCCTATTACACCAAACAGAGTACCAAGTCTATGTACGACATATTCCATACAAGACATCCATCCCACACCGCGCCTCAACCTCACTTCCCCCCCTTTGTCTCAGTCTGCCGCTTAAGCGCCTGCTTATGCAGCGCCCTCTGCTCATTGATAATCTCCCACAACTCCTCATTCTGCTTCTTCAAGTCCTGGTCGGCGGCAGCGGTGGAGGTAGACAATTCAGCTGCTGCCGGTTGGTGAAACGCCGCGACAGCCTCCTCCAACGTTTTCGCATCAAACCCCGGTGTATTGAGCATCGAGTCAAACCGCGTGTCGGCGCGCGAGGAAGAGTAAGAGGCGTCAAATTGCACAGCGAGGGTGTATGAGCGCTCCGCTTGCGACGGCTTGACAATGTTGACCGTGGTAGTCGGCTTATCCGAAGGAAACGGCGAGAGGAAGGCGACATTGGTGACAGCGGCGTTGAGGTTGGCGAGCTCGACGGGCGACTGGTTCGCTACCATGTCCCATTGCATGATCTGGCCCCTGGGGTGTCCCGTGAGCAGCGTGGCGCCGTCGTAGCTCACGCTCAGGCACGACGCGGGACCTACATCGGGTTGTATCGCGCCGAAAGGGGAAGATATTTGGACCACTGTTGTGGCTTCTTCAGCTCCTGGGCCCAGGAGTGGTTTCTCCGCGAAGACCTCCGCGAGATAGAGAGCGCCATCCTCGCAGGACACGCAGATGGCCCGGGATGAGGGGTCGAGGGATAAACAGAGGGGGAAGCTGGGGAAGAGCAGGGTGCGCAGGGCGTCGCCGGTCTGATAGTTCCAAATGATGCAAGACTTGTCCTTGCTGGCGGAGACACAGAAGTTGGTGTCACTGCTGACGCTGGGGCTCACAGAGAGCCCTGTGATGGCAGCCCTGTGGTGGGAGAGGCTTCGTAGTGGCTCATGCTCGGCGGTCGAGTCTATCTCGAGCAGTTGGGGTAGAGACCACACGTGGACGTCCGAGTCATCGGAGCCCGTGAGGATGTGGTAGGGCGTCCCTGCGAGACACGACACGGCTTGGACATGGCGCGCTGGGGTTGACACTAACCGGCCGGTACAAGTCTAGAGCGGATAAAGAAAGAGTGGGCGTTAGCCATATCCGAAACCAGAAGTGTATTGTTCTAAGCCGGCAATACTCAAACGTCATAATGGCTTTGTTAGTTTTTGTTTCTTACCTCCCAAAGCATGAGTCGGCCCTCAGTCGTGCCAATGGCAAGGACATCTCCAATCAATGTGATGCATCGTATCCTTTCTGGAAACGCCACAAACGCCTCCTGGTTGCCCCGAGGCCTCGAGTAGACATGGACGTATGCCTTTTCATGCTGGGCCGTGAAAATATGAGTCTCACTCAGGGCGAGGCAGTTCACCGGAGCCGAGCTCTTTTTGAAGGTCGACTTGACAGAGTACGTGGGGCTCAGAGTGTGGCAGTAGATACCAACATCTTTGGCGATGGCCGTGTTAGAGGAGAGCGGGGCCCCGCAAATCGCTGAAACGAACTCCTCGGTCAGCATCTTTGCCGGTTAGGACCCGAACTCAGGATGCGCAACCTTTCCTTTAACCCCTAGGTCCTTGAACCCCTTCGTCATTAAGACCCCGTCCGGGGGGGGGAGACTTTGTGTTTGGGGGTCAAAGCAAGCAACAAAATTGCGACTGAAGTTGGCTTGATTCAATGAAGTGACACACAACCAATCATAAACCAACAATCAGCCGGAGAAGTCTGTGTGTTTTTGCTCAGTGACGCCAGCAAGCGGTTGCTCCCCAGTCTGAATTCCGGCCGATGTGTTGCAGGATCAGATTGTTTCACTGCCCCGGATGATGCTGGGTGGGGCAAGCCGCCTCACGCTGAGCCCAAGTGGAAATGGTAAAGGGTTGTGTTGGAAACTGAAATCCGATAAAAGCCGGTTTCGCTTGGTTTCCGGCAATTGCTCGTTTGCTCCTGCTTCGTCACCCTGGAAGTCGCGAAGAAGTGCTGCTGGGGAAGGGAAAAAAAAAAAAAGGATTGCACTTTCCTTTTTCCTCTTGAACACCGTCTCTGATTGGTTGTACGAAGAGCTTTGACGGAGGAAAGTGGGTCCATTAACCGCATCATTCGTCGATCTCAGCCGCAAGGCCGGCCAACCCACAACTTCACGGCCCGCACGCCGACCCGACGCCGGTCCTCGCATTCTTTGCAGCTTGCACCGGCCCCACTGCCCTAGGAGCTGAAAGGTGCTTCCAGCAAGGCCATGCCCGCCCGTACTTCACCGTCTTTTACTTTACGATGGAGGGATGCTGGGCTTCGGTCGAAGTCGATTCCAGGTTAGGCCGCTCCGGAAACAATCACACATGGAGAGGGGCACGTCTCTGTGGCCCGCATGGGCGCCATTCAAAGAAGTTTCTGCCCCTCCGTTGATATTTCTTTTTTGTTCCTGCAGTGGTGCAGTATGCAGTGGCTAAAAGTCCCTTCCGGCTCTTTATCACTTTCTGACGGCCATTGCCCGTGCCGAGTCTTGGTCAGTTTTTTCAACAGGAGTGTCGAAGCAACATGTCGAGTTGAGCCGTCGCTGCGATCCATTTCTCACAAAATAACAGGTCACAACAGGTCCTGTTTTGAAGATCTCGAACTCAGCATCAAACGCTGAGGGTCTGACGTAGCCCGCAGCTATCTTTGTCTGCAGCTAAGGGAGCTAAGGGAGGGGTCAGGCGGGGGTGCTTGCTCGTTGGGCATTCCCCACGTACGTCAACCAAGCAGAGCAGCTGGAATGTATCTGTGTACGTGTATGTATGTACCAGGTAAGGTCAGCTCCTTTCTGACTAGGATTATTTACACAAATGAGAACGCAGCACACAACCCAAGACGACCCCATGAACGGCCCACGGCCAAACGCAGGAAAAAGGGCTCGGTTTTCGGGAAGGCAGCCCGCATTCCTCGCAGTGTTCTGCACCTATCCGCTGTTTCTGATCTCTTGCGCATTTCAACACGAGACCAGACCCGCCCGCAGGAAAGAAAGCAAGGTTGGACGAGCAGGCCATTCGCGCCGGCTATTTAAATTTCTCTCGCCATCGTAGTGACCCGCTCTTCGGGCGCCCCTCCTAGAGTACAGATCACCTGCAGCTAAGCAGCAGGAGTTAATAGTGGCGAGCCAAGAATGTGGTGTTGTCGAAGGTCTCTTGCATGTGCGTACTGCATGGCGCTCCGCCGAACGTGAGGAGGGTGGTGATCTTGTTGCGCGCTCACTTTTCCGATGACGCTGTGGGATGCAGCCCACTGATACCGGCCCTACCTTCTTCTCACCTGCAGCATTGGTCACCTTCTTTTTTTTTTGTGATTTTTTTCTCTCTTATCCGTCTTTCTTTCTTTTTTCTTCTCCTCTCGCCGTAATATTGGTTCACCCAACTCTGTGCCCGGAAGAGCACGGACTGAATGGACGACAAACAGCCCAGCCGTTCTCGTTTTCGGCACAACTGAACGACGGAGCTTGGGTGTCACGACATATCCTCCCTCATATTCTTCGGCTGTTCCCCTTGTTTTGCTTGTCTCAAACATATACCGTGGTCTGGGGGGCAACTGCAGAACTTATACACTACGTCTCTTCCGACCCTGGGTGCTCCCACAGCTCTCTGACACTTCGTGCCCTCCGCTGTCGACTCAGCATAGTCTCTTTTGCTCAGGACAACCCGTTGCCTCATACTTCGATATAGAAAACCCCCCAATTATCTCACCACCCATTTTCCCCACCACTAGATCCCAGGTTCCACGAGATCTCTAGTTTACACCAGCCTTGTCTCTCGGCACGTCTCGGACACGCCCATTGACCGCAAACCCACACACACACGCGATCCGCGCAGGGATGAAACGCCACGCCGATCCGGCTCGAGCCCAAACACCCCGGTCCCTGATGTCGTCGTCGTCGTTCTCGTCATCATCTTGGTCCACAGTCTCGGCCAGCATGTCACCACCCCCATCCTCCTCCTCCTCCTCATCCTCCGGTGTCTCCGGTGTCTCGAACAGCTACAGCTATGAGGCTGACGCCGCCGCCCCCGCCGTCCCCGCCCTGCTGATGTTCGACGACTGCAACCTCCCAGAGCTCCTGGCCAGGGACCTTGTGATGTCGAAAGACATCTTCACTTCAAAAGCCATGACGGCGGGGCCGCCGGATATGGGGCTTGCTGCTGCAGCGCAGGACCACCCGGAGTATGGCTTGGTATCTCAGAGGCCGATTCTCCCTTACCGCGAGCGTGAGACCCCGAGACGGCCTCCGTCGAGAATTAACAACACCTGTTTGTCGTACTCGCCTGTGCTGGAAGAAAAAGAATCCGACTTGAGCAGTGATGATTCCTTCCAACATGGAGCGCACCCAACCAAAATCACGGGATTTCGCGGCGGCGTGCCCGCGGCAACCAGGTCGACATGCGCGGCGCCGCCTCGTTCTATCCCAACTACCCGGCGGCAATCCGTTGCCGCGGCGATACCGCCAGCCAGGCCGGTTCAAGGGCATTGTTCACCTGTTTTCGCCGCGCACCACCTGACCAGACCAGCATCCCCGGTGCCTTCCCCGTCTTCTTCCAACCGCGAAGGTAGTTCGCACGGCACCTGGTTTGAGGACGAGCCTGATTCCCCATCCGACAACGAAACACCAAGTTCGGTGGTCACCGCAAGAAGCTCCATTTCTGACTTGCATCACTACGCCAATATGGATTACGGCGATCCCGGTAGCGAAATGAAAAAGCTTTCGAGAGATCGAGCAAATTCTGTTCGTGGAGAAGTCCCGGAGCTTAATTCGACGGACAGTTATTACGGCGCGTCCTCCAGACCGCAAACGCCTGCCGCCGGAGGGCCGGCCCGGTCGCACTCGCACACCAAGAAGCCGAGAATTGTCGACATTCCGCCGGTAATCGCGGGACCTGTACGGAGCTCGTCGCTGAGATGGAATCGTCATGGTGCCGACTCACTTTCGAAATCGCCGGACCATGAATTTCTCCCCTCGGAAACTGTCAGTCGCGAGCGACGTTCAACAACAGCTCGCAGCGCCGATTTGAATTTTCAGCAGGATAACCAGGCTGATTTGCCTTTGCTCGAGACGGCTAATGGCCGGACCGTCATTGATGCATCATCGCCTCCTCCGATTGCTTTTGCTCACAACGGCCACGGTCATGAACCTTCTCCTTCGCCACCTCTAAACGAAAATGAGAATCTCCATGGCCACCACGAGAATCTCGATGATGATGTCGATGGAGAGGACGAAGATGACGAAAATACCTACCACAACATCTCCACCAGCCCGCCCCGCCGCTCCCTCACCAACATCCACCACCGGGTCGACACCACCACAAACCCACCCACCCCAAGCGCGCGCACTCCGCACGTTTCCCACGGGATCCCGCTACCGCCCGAAGTGATAGAATCGCTCCGGGTGTCGATCAGCTGTTTCCCCGAGACGATGCTTATAACCTCCAACCTTTCCGTGGAAACCATCCGGGCCTACTCCAAGAAGATCAAGCACCGCGCAAATCTCAGCCGTCACCTCCGAAGCACTGATGCTGACTCGATTTACTCGTTCGCGTCGTCTCAGCAGGCGAAACCGGCCAGACGGTGGAATATGGGCTGGTGGCGCAGCAGCAACCACCATAACCAGCATAACCGCCAACAGTCCCAGAACCACCAGGAGAACCACCAGGACCCTTTCTCGCGAGGCACCATACCCAACCTCGCGTTTCCCAGTACTGTCCGCCGCGGGTCACCGGTGTGGAAACCAATCAAGAATGTCTTCCCTTCGGCGCCTGACAAGCTCTGTGACGCGTTGTATGCCCACCTCCTGGTATACAACTACCTCACTTCGCTCTCTCCTCAGCAGCCAGCAACCACCTCAGCCTCAACATCAACACCGGGACCCTCAACCACAATACCCCGCAGCGCCACAACCCCTGCTATGGCGTCCCCTTTTCAAGCTCCTCCAACAACAACAACAAAGACAACAACAAACACGAAAATGAACCCCCCACGCCCTCCAACACCCTATTTTTATCCAGAGCACCAGCAGCAGCCGTATCAGCAGCCGCGTCATCACAGCAACAACAATAGCTCCCGCCCCAGATCCGCCGACGAGAATCCAGCCACAGCGGGTCTCAAGATCCCACAGAAAGCTGCCTCTCTCCTAGGCATGGGTGTGGCAGATAGTAACCCGGCTTTCCCTGCGCCGCTGCTCATAGGGAACAGAGACTTGGGCTCCCCTCAGGCGGCGCGGAGGGGTGTGTTGGTTCGTGGTCGACGGCCTTTGCAGACGCAGAAGGAGCAGACGCAGAAGCAGCAGCTGGAGAAACAGAGGCAGGAACGGGAACGGGAACAGAAACAGACACAGGCGGATTACCTATTCAAAGACCTACCCGCCACACCCAGCCGAGGAAGCAGTACCAGTACCACCGACAGCCACGCAGGCCACGCGGGCCATGTGGGCAGTGGCGGTCGGAACGGCGGTGTCAACAACCACCATCGTCACAGTAACAGCACCAGCACCCCAACCGCGAGCGTCACCAGCGCAGCCGCATTCGCCATGCGCAAAGAACTCCTCGCCGGCCTGGAACGTTGCATCACGCTCCTGATATCCGCCATGAAGCATCACGGCCCCCACAGCTCCCATCCCACCAGCGGGAACGGCACCGGACTGGGAACGGAGTATGCTGAGTCTACCAGTCTCTTCAGCTCAGACTCCGGGTACGGACTCACCGGCGGCGGGTTGGGCTCACTGCTAGGGAAGAAAGTCAAGGGAGCCTTGGGCGGGGAACGGAGACAGGAGCGGGAACGGCAACGGGGACGGGGCCGGAGCCGGGGCGAGTGCAAAGGAGACGGGGGAGAAGAGAGTGGGGATTATGACGACGAGGCAGAGGAGGAGGATGAGGCTGTTGGTGGTGGGGTGTTGATGAGAGCGCTTTGTGAGGTGGTGAGGTGCGCTGAGGATGGTATTTCCTCGTAGCCGTAGCTTACCGAGGGCTTGCCAAGGGCTTACGTAGCTGGCTCGTCGATTGAGGCTGGTGATCGTTGAGTGAGGCTGGTGGGTGGGTGGTCGCTTGTTTTTTCTTGTTGTAGTGTAGTGTAATAGGTGATCGCTGGATTTTTATTCGTATTTTCTTTTTTCCGCGCCGTTGATTTGTCAGTCAGGGCTATGTAGCTGAGACGCAGGTATGCTTGCGAATACACCAGCTGAATGATCGGGGAGGAACGGGATGTACGTTGGTGGGAATGCGGGTAATGAGGACATAGGTTGGTTGGACAGATGTACGAGCACTCTGAGTCCTCACCGCGATGAAACCCGTATTCTAGAAAACACCTGTATTAATAGTTAGTTCTCACTCAGAAGAATTCAACGTTACCTTATCTATCCTCCAATCCCCACCTATATCCCTTCCGTAGTTCGGCCGGGCCCACAGACAAAACCCCGGCCTTGGCTCGCTTGGCAATCTTCCGCATATGCCCCACATTTCTCCCGCCGGGACGCGCCAAGCAATCGTAAGCTCCGTGACCTCTCGGAAGCCAAGCCCCTTCCTTTCCCCACTGCGCCGCCCGCCAGCCCCTTACGACTCCGGGTTCGACCGACTCTTACTACCGAGTCGTCTCGGATCAAAACACGCAATACTGCCAGAGTTATCACAGGTTTAATGAGCCAGTGGCTCGTCTTTTGAGTTGATGTGCCTGACCTGCCTAACGAGATCCGATCTGGAACGGGGCCTTGCCTGCCTAAGATTCCAAACCTCGCCAAACTTACCTTGTGCTCGCCCGGGCCAGACCGCCCGAAACAGCTCACACCCGGACTCTCGCACCCCGTTCGCCCTCGGCAGGTAAACCGCCCCCAACTCACGCACCAGGCAAGCGATCGGAACGTGGCAGAATTGATCTCGATTCATTCCTCTCACGGATCTCTTTTTCTTGGTAAAGCCAAGCAAATCCGAGCCCCGAAAAAAACTGAAACCGAGCACTTATTACTTGATTCGGACTTCACACCACGATGAGCGCAGCAGACGACGCCCGCTCGGTCCCGGCGCCCCGCGCCCCGCGCATTTCCAACGCCTGTGAGGCGTGCCGAGCCGCTAAAGTCAAGTGTATGCCTGGTGCCCAGCTGGGAATATGCAAGAGGTAGGTCACACCTACACAACCTAGATTAGCTACCTACCTTTTTTTCCCTCTCCCTTGGGGGTCAGGCGGCGGCGGCGGCGGTCCTGGCCTGGCCAGGAACCCCCCCGTTTACCGTGGGACCGGGTTGGCTCATGTCGATTGCGACTTTGTTCGTTGGGCTGGGTAGGTAGTGGGGTTGGTGGTGGAAATGGAGCCTCGGGTGATTTGAGGACCCTGATGCTGTTGCGGAGACTGCTTTTTATATTTAAGCGGTTTGTTTCCCTGGTTGACCTTTTTTCTTTTCGTTACGCGAGTAGATGTCTTGAATCAAAACGGGAGTGTATCTTCAAAACCGGTCCGCGAACCCGAAGGCCGAGGCAGTCAAAGAGGTAAGCCGAATGTCCTCCCCGGACTCGCCTATGCTGTGAACGATCGTGAGCTCATTCGTGTCGGATTCAAGACTTGCCATTTCGACATCAACCTCTGCCACAGCCTCCACCGCCACCGCAGCCGGCCTCGAACCTCCACGCTCATACCCTCCACCCCCCGGACCCTCCAAAACATTCACCATCGATATCCCCATGTCTCTAGACGACGATATCACCGACTCCCTCGAGGGACTGCGCTTGACGCACAGGCAAGTTATCGATCTGCTGTCGCCCGACTCCGATGACGAGGAGCACGATGACGCCGACGGGGATGATTACGACAGCCAACAGCACCAACACGGCTACGGACCAGACGACTGGCTCGACCGCTCTTCCATCTCGGGCGTAGGTTCCGCCGCGCCGTCATCGTCTTCCATTCTCTCGCATGCCTCTTCGTCCCTCCCGCTGGGCGCGTCCGCATTGTCCACGCCGCCCAGCAGCAGCGGCACGTTTCTCGGTGTCCCATCGCCCCATAATCACCAACGCACCGGGGCGCCCCGATCAGAGCCAGAACAACCGACGATCAAGCCTGGCAACAACAGCAGAAGCAGCAGCAGCAGCCGTCGGCCCCCCAAACAACGGACCCTAGCTAGCCTGCGCCTGCAGCCGCAATTCAACCTCGACTCGGCCGGGCATCTGCTTGAGTCCTTCCGCGAGGTAATGCTGGACCATCTGCACTGCGTTGTCGTGCGGGAAGACGAGACGGTGAGTAGTATGGCCAAGGATCGGCCGTTTGTGCTGCTAGCGGTACTGGCGGCCGCGAGCGGCAGCCGCACGATGCAGGGACATAGTCTGTATGACGAAGAGTTTCGGAAGGTGTTGGGGCTCAAGTTTGTGGCGGGAGGGGAGCGGACGATGGAGTTGCTTCAGGGGTTGGTGGTGTACATGGCGTGGTGAGTTTTGTCGTCTCAGCTCTTTTTCCCTCCCACCCAAGTCTCATACTAACCGGCCTTCCAGGTACCCTTTCCATCTGCGACCCAAAAACCGACAGTCCACGCAATACCTGCGAATGGTAGTCGACATCGTCAACGACCTCGAGCTTGACCAAAACCCGGGCACAGACTCGATGGACGCCCCCCTGTCCTGCCAACGACTGGATGAGATCCGACTGTATCTCGCCAGTTATTTCCTTGTAACCTCGTGAGTTTCACTCTTCCTCTTAATCTTCCTACCGTTAGCAAACTGACTAATCACCCAACAGCTCAGCCTCTGCCTGGAATCGCACACCAGCACTCACCTACAACGAGTACACCGCGCGCTGTAGCGACCTCCTGCTGCACCACAGCCCGCTAGCCGGCGACCACATTCTGGCCTGGCAGGTACGCCTCGAACGCATCGTCGAAGAGACCAGCGACCTGCGCCGGACCCAGCGCGGCCACTCCCAGAGCGAGTACCAGATCAGCCTGATGTTGCGCGGCATGGAGACCCAGCTGAGCGAGTGGGAAGCGCGCATGGTCAGGGAAGACCAGGCGAAACACAGCGGCACCAGCAACATCACCTGTGGGCTCGGCCAGCGGGATGGGCCAGGGCCAGTGACAGGCATAGGAACACAGGGTCACCCACGGGGCATCGCCTCGCACACCTCGATCCGCCTCGTAGTCCTTTACTCCCGCGTCTTCCTCTCCGGCGCGCCGTTGCTCAAGCTCCCCTCCCGCAAGCTACCCCTCGCGTGCCAACAAAACGCCGAGGCCGCCGCAGGCACGACCTTCCGCGCCGACCCGCACCGCCTAGCCTCCGTCATCCCATGGCTGCACCAGCTCTACGACTTCTTCCTGTCCCTCACCCCGACCGACTTCAACGCCTTCGTCGGCGTCGAGTGGCGCGCCCTGATCATGGCCGTCATCCTGGGCTTCCGCATGTCCTTCCCACTGCCGCTGTGTCCCGGCTGGGATGCGGTCGCGGCCCGCCCGGTGCTGAGGTTTGGGGAGTACGTGGAGAGATTATGCCGGATGGGTGATGGGAAGAGTGCCGAGTGCGTTGTTGCGGAGAGTAATGGGAGAACCAAGGGGGATGGCGGTGGTTCAAGTAGCGGTGGAAGCGAGCAGCCGCAGCCACAACAACAACCAGGTCCGGTGAAAAGCATGGATGTGCTGGGTGCGAGCAAGATCGTACTGGAGATGGTTCGGCGCAAGTATGTGAAGCGGATAGCCAAGGCAGAGGCTGCGCGCGCTGAAGCGTCAGCGGCCCTCACCGCGCTCCAGGACCAGCAGTTCTGGGAGCAAGAAGTTGACCTGATGCTGGGGTCGATAACACCGCCCCCTATCATCTCGGACGCGTCAGGGAACGTAATGCCTGGACCCACAGCCATGCCTGCGTCTACGAGTATGTCGGGCCCGGCTGCGAGGGCACAACCGCCCTCGGCAGCCCAGGATCCAGCCACGAGCGGCTGTCCTATGATGGATGGGAGCCTGGACCCGTACTACCCGTACTGGGATGAAACGTTCAACACCGACCTGGGAATGGGGTCGAGTTCGTTTGCTCCTCACGGTGCGCAAGTCGGGTCGGCTGGGCAGGTAGGGCTGGGTCCCGGAGGCACAGCGTTGCCAAATGACCTGTGGGCGACTTTGACCACCGGGTGGCAGCAGGAAGATGTTGATCTAGATATTCCGTGATATGCCTAGGGCTGTGGTGTGGGCTTGGAACCTCGCCTCTTTCCAGTAAATAGTGTGCTCCTTCTTAGACGTTTAAGCAAGCTAGCCTTTGTTTCAAAGCCACAGTCGGCATCGATGGACCAAGTTGATATTGAAGCGGGGGGTTGAGGGGCCGAGATTGTTGATGCCCTTTGCAATTCCCCTACTTGGCAACTCGATTGCCCGCCTGCAGTGCCTGTCAAGGTTTCCGTACCCGAGACAGTTACGAACGGTATGTGCATCTGTGGCACATTAGGCATGTTTCTACTGGTGACAGGAAACGTCAATTCTTCACCCGGATGGCTAGCCGAGGGCAGCATGGTTGACCGTGTGCGTGTTTCGATTGAGGTCCCTCCCTTCACTGAATACCATTTTTTGTCTGTCCTTGTTCCCTGCTCGAGGGTCCGTCTTCCTCTTTCAGCCATATCTCAGAAGTCCCTTTGTCTCATCTTTCGCACTTGGCAGCCAACGTGCCTAACGTTCTTCCCACTGTCGCTCTCCGTGGTCCAAACCTCGGCCAAGTCGCCGATTCGAGGATAGGTATCGCGCTAAACATCGGCTCCTGAGCCGAGCTGCAAGGCAGGGACAGGCCACTTCCAAACTTCCAATCCCATCAAACCTTGCGCCGGTTCCTTCAGTGCCGAGACGAAGCGATGAATATCAAGCAAGGGAGGGCAAAGGGGTGGTGGAGACCATGTGACATGCCGCACACGCGTGTCATGAACAGCCTGCGAACGTGGTTCCGTGGCCATCATGCCGAGCAGCTGGTTGGACCACTGATCTCGGGCAAAGTGTCACATTACTGGCTGAAAATGAAGAGACAAAAGTCGCCGGTCCTCTGGAATGACCAAAGGGGATCTCGGGCCTGTGGACGCCGACAGGCCCATCGCTCCCACGAATCGACAGCGGCGTCTGATCATTGGCCCGTCACCACCCAGAACGAACAGGCATCCCCGGGCGGGCGCCCATGCCAAGAGCTGAGGCCAGACCAGGGGATCTGCAGAAGCTTGTCTCGTCTGGTCAGTGCGCAGATTGTGTCGATGGGCTCCACAGGTAGTTGTTAGTTTGTAGTTGGGATGGGACAGAGACGGGCAAACCAACCTTTCCAGTCTCAAGATTGAGAACTCAACACAGGGACAGAGGTTGAATGACCTCGCGGGCTCCCTTTTGAAGAAACTGTCGTACGGGAACCTAGCCGACGAGGAAGGTGAGTGCTGTGTACGCTCGTGACAGTCTTCGACCAGATATGGACGGACGCAGTACACTAGTGCAGACTTGTTGTGTACACAGTTGCGTCGGTGGGGGTCATTTCAACCCCCACCGAACACCCAAAGCTGCGTCGTGTTCCACGGCAGAGTTCTTCCAGTTGCAACCCATTTGCGGGAAGGAAACAGTACCCGGCAACCACGGGGCCAGGACGAACAAGTGGGATACAGAAGAGGCGTCGTTCGTTTCAGAAGATCTCAAATCCTCAGACATCGCCGGTCAAGCAATGCGACCGGCGCTGCAAGCCGCTTCAACAGATATCGCGCATGGGGATCAAAAGCGATCAGTCGCAGGGTTTGCGGGGACGGGGGTCGTTGAAACTGGGCTGGGCCGCGCGCCGCTTGCGGGGTGATAAGGCTGCTGGTGCTGGTGTGGCGAAAAGGGCGGGTTGAGAGAATGCGGGATGCCATCATCCTCCGTCTTTGCTCTCACTTTGCTGAGCATGCACGGCTTGTCAAAGGTTCGAGGAGGGTGTGGTATTGCGTTGGCTCCGCCTTCCAGGGTGTTCCAGCCGTGAGACTGAACGGCTATGCAGGCAGGCAATTGCCGGGTCCGACGAGTAGCGTCTTGGATGAAATTCAGTCCTCCGTCGGGCAGTCGCATGTTAGCCGGCAGCCGTTTTCTTTGGCTCGGCAATCACAGCCGTGGTCACTCGAACAGGTGAGAGGGTGCGTCGATGTGGTCTCGGTGGCGTCTCTGGGAGCCCCCATAAACCCTTTGCTTGAGGTGGCTTTCGACGCCGACCGAGAGCAGCGCCGCGCCGTGCGGCGGGTGTTGCGGGGCGCCAACCGGCCGGCCACTCATCGTCTTTTCTCTTGGATACGCACCCCCGCGAAATCGAGCGCGTGACGGAAGGATCGACTCCCGTTGGACGGTGTCGTGAAGATCTGGATTCCTCAAAGCGACTGTGTAAGAATTATCGGACTCTGCGAGCGTTGAATGGCTGATGTGGCCCCTGACCTCCCAGCAGAATGGATGTGTGGGACTGCAGCAGGCCCCACGGCTGCCTGGCAATGTGTCGTTTTCTTTTTGTTGCGAACTTTGGCATCTGAGCGATGGGATACGACAACATGATTTCACGGCATGCAATGGTCTGTCGATTGCACCATGCTGACTCCTGCAGCTTCAGTGCGTGCCGACTGCTCGGAGTCTTGCGCGGCCCGTCTGCAGTGCAGGTGTCCGTCCGCCTTGTGGAAGATCATGGGGGGGCACGGGCGAGGTGAGGGGGTGTGCTGTATCCTCAATTCTGTGATATGAGAGCAAAAAAGAGTTGAGATGATTTGCTGAATATTGCCAGCAGAGAGAAAATTTGCAAGACACCTGTCCACCGTTCCAGGGCTCCATTTGGAGAAGGGGTTCAATCTCGCCAAGGCGAGGAAAGCGCGAACGGAGTAGATTACCGCTGCGGTACCTGCCCAACTTGCAGCACCTCGAGAGCGCCTGCGGTCTGGCATCGCACCACGCGCCCAAAGCGGGTGCCCACTTCTCCGGAGGCGCGAGCGGCCCTTCCCTTTCGAGCCTGGCTCAATCGGTCGGGTCGAGCGATCCTTCTCAACCGGACAAACTTGGGTCTCATTGAGGATGGACGGGATGTCAGAGGCCCTTCCGCCAGGCCCCTGGCACTGACTGGTATGCATGGAGGTGGTGCCGTCATTAAAATCAGCCGTGGATCTGCCTTCCTCCATTATCTTGCATGCGGCCACGCCAGTCAAGAGCGAGTGGGAAGGTTGGGTGCCTAGGGCAAAGGGCCGACGGTCATCTGTGCTTGAGTCTTTGGATTTAGAGTTTGGGGTGACGCTGCGCGTCAAGACACTCAAGATTCTTACACACTCACAGTACGAAACGAAAGTATGTACTCTCAGAGTTGAAGAGGGGAAGAGGGTCCCTGGGTTCTCCGCAGCTGCGTCGAAGTCCATGGGGAAGCGGTGCCAAAATCACAAATTGAAATGGGAGTAACCCAGCTCTTGTTGTGTGGGGCATACAGGACCTTTTTGACCAGGCCCACTATCACGTTATCAGCAATTTGTCTCGATTCTCGATGCCCAGAATGGAAGTCATTTTCTGCATTGCTAGAAGTGTGAACGCCGTTACTAAGACCACCGGCAGCGTCACGCAGGCGAAGCGGTCTTCATTCTGTCTGCTACGTCGTCATCAAAACTTCGAAACTTCGACTCGGGAAATTCCTTTTTTGTTCAGTCCTCCCTCCTACATTTGGAACAACCGGCCCGCATGAGGACCCGAGACGTTCCGCATCTTTTCAAGCGTTTTCAGCAGAACGAATATTGATGCTGATATTCCCCTCAAACCCCTGTATCCCTTGGGGGCATAGGAGTTCCAGGAGGGACTTTTACACAGCTGGCGGACTGGCTGTAGTTATTCCGAGTCGCGGACTAACTCCCGTCCTCCCCTCGGTCTAGAGGTATCAACTCATGGTTGTTGGGTCGGTGGTGCGGCATCCCGCTCCTGACCTCTCACCGGTCTGAAGCACACCATCAACAAGAAAACAGAATGACCCGAGCCCCGCCTTTGATGCTTTGTCACTACAACAGCGGGGGGCCGTTATTTTTCTTCTTCTTGGACCCTCTTTCCGTTGAGCATGGGGCTGCCCCGAGCACACTGTACATACATCCCATCATTCACCTCCTATTCCCAAGTTATAGAGTAAAAATTCACAGCCCTCTTTCCCAGAGCGGTTCTGTTTTTTCTTCCAACGGCCGTTCTGGAACCCAAGCACAGACGGGAACGCCCAGCAAGGCATTCCCAAGGGTTCGGAGGGGACGTGGCCCAGTTCCATGCAGGGCTTGGAAACACGTTGAGTCGAAACAATTATGGGGGGCTGTCGGGAATCCAACCATACATTACTTTGTACGAAGTAGGTAGGGTTGCATTGTGGGTTAGTGTCCGGATGAACTGCATCTCCCATCACAGGGCCGCATCCTTCGAGGGTTGCGACGGCCGAACCGGTGAGGCTCCTCCCCATTTGACTGCATAAACCCCGAACCGACTCTTTCCATGCGCACCCGGCAAAGGGGGGAAGAGAGCGGGGAGTTGGGGAAATGGATAAGAAAAGCAAAAAAAAAGAAAAAAAGGAGGAAAATATGGGGGAGAAGAGACTAAGAAAGGAAAATGGCCTGAACAGACAGGAATGGCTGGAGGCCGCTGCTATCGGGGCAAGAGAAAAAAAGGCTTTCCTTGAGGCACCAGTACCCGAAGCTCTTCGATCGCGTCACCGAGCTGTGTGCGGTCTCGACAGCTCAAGCCCTCCATCTCCGCTCCAGACTTCGAACAGGACGATGCTCGGCGCGAAAGAATTCTCCAGTTTGATGTGATACGTGCCATCTGTGGAGGAACACTGTGGAGAGCCCCACCCATCCAAACTTCACCATTCCTGGGTGCAGATGCCCATCCGTCTTTGGTTTAGCGCAGTTGCGAGTCCACCCACCCTTGCCAAAGCCTGGGCTCGATCTCTGGGGCGTTTCCGAGACACGACTGGCCAGTGCTGCGCCAGTTCCTGAAATCTCGTGCATTCAGTCGCAGGGGAAACTCGCCATGGCACGGCAGTGACGGACTGACGGTTGGGGCATTTCACCACCTCCCGCGGGAAAAGTGGGAGCAGGCGCGTTTCACCGCCCAAGTTCCTCCCACGGGCAGCAGGAATGACAAGGCTCCATCCATGCGCGTCTTTTCCGTTTTCCGGACGTCGTTTCTGCGCTTGCTCACTGGGCCTGGTCGTGGTGGGTACGTGTTCGCAGGCCGGCGCAAACAGCTGCAAAGCCCGTTCCGCGGTGAAATGAATTCCCCGTCATCTTTTCGACCTGATTTACTAGGACGTCCCATTCCTTTTTCCCACTTAGCAAGCTGGGGTGCAACCCTTTTCGGTGACTTCGTCACAGCATCAGTGCTGCACCACATGCCCCCATCGCTCCTCCTGCAACCTGCCGCTAGCTCTCGGGATTCTTCTTTGTTCCGGCTTCTTTCAACAAGAGAATCGACCTTATCGTCGTTCGCTAGAGTCTCGCTGTTGAGTGGGCCTTAATTAAGTTTGCAGGCGGGAGACCCAGCGCGGTCCAACCACTGCACCGTTCTCTTCGTCTTAGCGTCAAACCGGTACTGTAAGATGCGTAATATGCCTAGGGAAGCTCCCCATTGACTGGAACGACCCAGGAGTTCCCTCGCTTGCCAATTCTCAGGTCCCGCCCGCTGTGACAGCTCTCCCTGCAGGTTGCGCGCAGAGCTTCTATCACCCCCCCTCCTCCTCATCAACCCACACCAAATCTTTCTCCAACCCCCAAATTTTTTTCCCTCCCAGTCATCTTCCTCCTTTACGCTACTGTAATCTGTACCTGCGCCGCGCTCCTCCCCCCGTTGTCTTATTGCGCCTACACCCGCGCCCCTCCACGTTGTCTTTTTTTTTTTTTTTTTTTTCCCGCCTGCTTTAGCTTGGAGTCCCACGTCCGAATCGGAAACCGTCCGTCTCCATCAAACCAAAAGCCGCGCCCTCATTCTTCCTTCTCGGCCTCCGAGTAGCTACTCCACTGCGTGTCGCGCATCGCAGCGCAACGCGTTCCCACTCATTACTGTTCTCCGATCAGCGCGATCGCCAATACTTACAACAAATCCAACGGGTTTTTCCTGCGTTGCGCAACGCTGCATGCATCGCAAGGCATGAACGGGGATCACAACCCACCCAGTACAGCTTCTGGCCCATCCGCCCACGGCTCTTTCGCCTCGCTCGCATCGAACCGCACGAGTCCGTTCCCAGCGACCACCATGGCTGTCCCAGCCTTCATCCCGCCTGCGCCGGCGTTTCGTCCGACCGCGACTACTCAACCCGGCTATGCGCCGTCGCATCCAGCGCCCAATTCATTTGATCGCGACTCGAAAAACCCTTTGGGCACACCCCTGTCGGCCACGCCACCAACACTCTCCTCGGCCCTGATCCGGAACCTGCCGCTCAATACGTCCGAAGAGACGTTGCGCCTGATGATGGTTTTTTCCCAGGACCTCGTCGATGCCGAAGTTTTGCCAGTTGAGCAGTCTGCCGACCCTGGCTTTCGATCCGCCCTTCTCAAGTTCAAAAGTCCAGCGGGCGCCCAGGAGGCCAGGAGCATGCTCGACGGCAAGTCGAACATTTCCAACGATGCCGACATGATTGTCGAAATCTTGGGCACCTCGAGCCCCACATCCGGTTTAAGCAACCGATACCCGAACGACTCGATCATGTCGTCGACTGCGCCGAGCGCGACCGTGTCAGCGACTTCCACTGCGCCCTCATCTCGGCATACATCGCGGTTCAACGGGACGTTCCAGTCGATGGAGAAGGCGTCCCCCCCTATGAACATGTACGGGGACCTCGCTTCTCACGACGCAGGCGCGGGCTATCAGAACCTCTTCAGCCCACAGTCGCCCATCGGGAACCACCTTGCCAACGGCACGCAGGTCACCAGCAAGTCGCTCATCGATTCGGCCGAAGACGATGAAACCAAGGAGCTTCTCAAAGACCCCGTCGGCTTTGCTGAGAATGGCTTGCAGCGTCGCCAGACAGCGCCGCAGCTGCCCATCTCGTCGCGCATGGCTAATCTGTCGTTGAACACCAACGCCAACGCCGGTGCGCATACTTCGGTGTCCTTCTACGGTCATACTGCCGTGGGGTCCCTCGCGGGACTGTCCAATACCATGTCACCCACCGCGATGGCGGGTCCCGGAACCAACTATAATTCACAGATCCCGCATCGCATGAACAACTTTCCCCCAGCGAACCCGGCCGATCAAAACCCGCCGTGCAACACGCTGTATGTCGGTAATCTTCCCATCGATACCTCGGAAGAGGAGCTCAAGGCTATGTTCTCGCGCCAGCGCGGATACAAGCGCCTGTGCTTCCGAACCAAGCAGAACGGGCCCATGTGCTTCGTCGAGTTCGAAGATGTCACCTTCGCAACCAAAGCCCTGCACGATTTGTACGGACAACCGCTGCACAACAGCGTCAAGGGCGGCATTCGCCTGAGCTTTTCCAAGAACCCTCTCGGTGTCCGTTCCGGGCAAAACCAGGGACAGAACGGCGCGGGCTCGATGGGCGGCATTAACGGTATGCACTCCGGATCGAACGGCGGGTTCACGACAGCCAGCGGACCCCCACCGGGACTCAGCGCTCCTCCTGGCCTCGGCGCCAGCCGCGGCGGATACACCGCGTCGTCTGCCCTTGGCTCCGGCGCGGGTAACCCGTACTCGTCCCCCACCAGCTCCAACCAACACAACAACCCGTGGGGCGGAATCTACAACGGTAACGGGGCCATGATGGCTGGCGGTGGCACTACATCGTTTCCCCCCTACATGATGGGTCGGTAATCATCTGTTTTCGACGCGACGACGACTGGATCGAAAGTGTTTTTCGCTTTCCACGGCCACGGCGCACATCTGTTTTTCTCGCACGTCGCATTGCTCTGCTATCTTCCCCGGTTTGCACTTCTGATTAAGACCGCTTTCACCTCCTCAACGACGGACGGGCTCAACAGACCGTGACATTCGCATTGCCGCATCGGACCACGCAATCGGCCCCACGGCTTTGCCCAAGGGGCATCACTTCATCGGCTGTGGCATTTATCCGCTTCACCCATCGGCGTATGGTCAGAATTCAGGAGTTTTCTCGGTTTTTCTTGATTTTTATTTTATTTTATTTTATTTATTTTTTGCCTCTTGTTTTTTTGGCACAATGATTCCCCGGGTTATGAGGTTTTGTGTGGGAAACTTTCGGTTTGCATCTTTTGTCGACCGCTCGGCTGAGCGTCATAGGGCACGGCACGCGCGTCAGAGAGTCCTTTTTTTTTTTAGAAAGTCCGCCTCGTGGTCTTTTACAAAATTTTGGGCTTCCATGGCCCTTCCGACGACGACGGCGGCGGCAGGCGACAGGCGGCAGGCGGCTATCATGATGCGGCTATGCATCACAGCATGGGTTTGGCATTTACATAATGATTCCGAGCAAGGGCGCAAGGGGTTGTTGGGATTCGGGCTGGGGGACCTACTGCGGAAGAAAGGGGGGTAAGGGGTTGGTTGGTTGGTTGGTTTGGGGAAAACATTGGTTACGGCGCACGGCGCTGTTTTCGGTTCTGGTATCCATCATCATTATCATCATACCCAAGGTTGCGCATCCACCAGCGGGGCGGGTGTCTTTTTTGGGCGGGCGGCGGCCAGTGGGGATAGGGGAAAAGGGGAAATGTTGGAATTTTTAGCGGGTTTCCAAGCACGCATGGCCATGATCGGAGGGAGCAGGAGAGAAGAGAGGACATCTGATTTCGTGGCGACCGGCCGGGCGAGCGTAACGCAATACACGGGATTACGCTCGCTCCCTCCTGGCCCTGGAGCATTTACGATGACGACGAAACCTCTCGATTGTAATGGTGGTACGATACGAACGACAGGGCCGAAAGATAATATCCCCGGGGAAGAGAGAGTGACGCAACCTAGTGAAAAGAACTCCAGAGCAAGAAAAGAAAAAAGGACAAAAAAAAAAAAAAGACACGGGCGTACAACATCATAAGGGTGGGCGGATTGGGCCTTTCTTTCACATTGGTGGCAATCGGAGCAAAGCACTGGCACATCATCACATCAGAGATACCAACACAAAAGACTTGGGAATCGGAGGGCTGATACAGCAACGGCGCCTTGCAACACACTCATACCATTGGCAAAAAGGGATAGCATTGTGGTTTTTTATTTTCATTTTCTGCTCGAATTGATATTTTCTCTTTTTTCTTTCCCCTCTTGTTCTCTCCCATCTTCATAGCCGGACCGGGTTCGCTTCATCGGGGTTGGTTGGATGGATTCGCATTCAATACGGCCTGCTCCTGTTTTTTGTTTTTTTGTTCTTGTTTTTTTTGCTTTGAATGGAATTTTGGGTTTATTCAATCCCCCAATTTAATTCCACGTCACGCAAATCATGGAGTTTCGTCATGTAACTCGTCGAAGTCTATTCATATATTTTTTTGATTCCCGCTCTCCTCTGAGTTCTTCGCATCGCTCCCTCTCTTCTTGACAGAGGCTAGCATGATAGAATCTGGCATCAAACCCCCTAAGACGACGAGACGTGGAAGCCTTCCTTGTAATCTGAGGTTTTGTCATGTGTGATGTGACGCTCCCAAGTTCGTCCTTACTGTATGCCGTAGAACTGGGCATTGACGTCTCCAAGGCCAAGGTGCCTTTCTCGAGGGGGGGAAAGGAAAGGCGTGTGGTGAAATTCTGTTGCCTCCGAGAGTTGTCAGATATGTTTTTGTAGTTCCTCGTCGAGGTCTATGGTTTGTTCGAGGTAATTCTACCGCTAGGGATAACGCTGGTGACAAAAGGGGTCTTAGAGGAAAAAGAACAAATCCTCTTTCGATTTCACTTTCACTTGTCTTCTCTCCCGTCTCTTTCGTTTTACTTCAAGGGTCAATCAGTCATCAGCACTGTCCTCGTTGCCTTAGCTTCGAGCGAAGGAGATGGGGCCGCAGAGTCTGGGAAGCTCAAGGCTTGGTTGGTGTATCGGAGATTAAAGGGGACGGTTGTACCTCTCCACTACGTTTAGTCCGTCGTCTGTGTCCTCTGCGCCCGGTTAGTATAGAGTATTCATTGTGCTGAGCCGGAAGATAATATTGCGGTTGGTTTGTTCTGTGCCGAAAATACAAAGCGAAAGAGTAAGTGAATAGGCCACCCGCACCTATCAATGCCGCCTCCATATTTACCTTGGAAATCAGAGCCCTCCTGACGACAGCCCCAGTGACCTTGATGATTTCCCACACTTGTGTGGTCAGATTGTTGGACATGACGTCCACGCTGATACTATATGTAGTTCATCACACATACCCTGCTGTTTCCAATATTTCCAAACCTAACAAGCAGTGTTTAGGGTGTGGCCGGTGAAGGAGGCGGGTGAGATTTAGGTACCTCATTCCATAGAATTCGGGAAAAGTAAAGTGGAATCCTCCCGAACTCAAAAA